>NC_047153.1:17964211-18270211 GCF_009819705.1 Hippoglossus hippoglossus
TGTTAGCGTTTGTATATTGTTTCACCTTCTGGTCTCCTTGATGCATCAAGTCTACATTGAAACCTTCTGCTGCCTGAGTTCTCCTTTCACCAGCTTCCAGAAAACTTCCATAACAGCCATGTGCGCTGTGAAAATAATCTATTCACTTTAAGTTTCACTCCACTTTTTCTCCCTGGTGATGTGAAGGTAAAGGATTAAGTTTTCCAGCTGGACATAGAACCGGAACATATATTTGACATTTCTCCTACCTGAACCTTTCTTGTCCTGCAGTGTCCCAAATCTGCAGTTTGACCATTTTATTGACCACGCTGATGATCTTTGAGCCAAATTCCACTCCGATTGTGTGGTTGGATTCATCTTTAACTGGAAAACAAAAAAAAACGTGGAATCATGTCTTTATTAAGAAATAACTGCAAAGGATAGTTTGGTGAACGTGTACTATTTCAATAAAATAACCACTGAGCCAAATTCCACTCCGATTGTGTGGTTGGATTCATCTTTAACTGGAAAACAAAAAAAAACGTGGAATCATGTCTTTATTAAGAAATAACTGCAAAGGATAGTTTGGTGAACGTGTACTATTTCAATAAAATAACCACTGAACAGTACAATAAATATAATGATGGACTTATTACATCTGTGTTTTACTTGTTTAAGTTCTATATGTTCTATGTCATGTCTAGAGCCTGACCGATTTATTGGTTTCCCGAAAGAATTCAGGGGTATGACAGATTTCCAACATATCATTTGTTTGCTGGTATGAAAACTTTTATATTACATAGTAAACAATGCAGAAAAGATTTGCATTTCTGTTTACATTTGACATAATAATTTTTTTTTTATTCAAGTTCTACATATTTGGTCAAATGTGTCCTTTTTAGTAAGTCATTTATGATTACGTTTATTATAAAACTGGAATTGGAACATTTTAACTCCCTAATATCATTATTAGGCTGTAGTTCATTTCAGGATTTTGACAGTGTTTCACTAATAATACATATTGACAAGCTAGTTCTATAGGACAACACTTATATTAGAAGTCAGAGTAACTGAATAATGAGTAACGTTTTGAATCGTTCCAACTTACACCGCTTCTCAATGAACTGGTGCAGCAGACAGGATTTGCCTGTTCCAGCATTTCCAATCACCAGGAACTTAAACAGGAAATCTGAGGAGGGAGCACAGAAACCATGATAGATATAAAGACCAAATAAAATCATATAATGTGTGTAATATCACAGCATTCATCATTAACTGTATTGATATTAACTTAATTGTGACAGTAGCATTTTTACACTCTGTGATAATATGTAGTTTACACTCTGATGATATGTAGTAATACTCTGATTATATGTAGTTTACTCTGTGATTATATGTAGTTTACAGTGTGATAATATGTAGTTTACACTGTGATAATATGTAGTTTACACTGTGATAACATGTAGTTTACACTCTGTGATAATATGTAGTTGACACTCTGATAACATGTAGTTTACACTGTGAAAATATGTAGTTTACCCTCTGGTAATATGTAGTTTACACTCTGGTAATATGTAGTTTACACTCCGTGTTAATATGTAGTTTACACGATGATAACATGTAGTTCACACTCTGATTATATGTAGTTTATACTCTTCAGATATGTAGTTTACACTCTTCAGATATGTAGTAATACTCTGA
Organism: Hippoglossus hippoglossus; assembly: GCF_009819705.1. Taxonomy (NCBI): domain Eukaryota; kingdom Metazoa; phylum Chordata; class Actinopteri; order Pleuronectiformes; family Pleuronectidae; genus Hippoglossus; species Hippoglossus hippoglossus. Next base: position 17,965,892 of record NC_047153.1, read on the forward strand.
TAAAATGTAGTTAACACGCTGATTATATGTAGTTTACTCTGTGATTGTATGTAGTTTACACTCTGTGATAATATGTAGTTTACACAATGACAACATGTAGTTCACACTCTGATAATATGTAGTTTACACTCTGGTAATATGTAGTTTACACTCTGTGATAATATGTAGTTTACACAATGATAACATGTAGTTCACACTCTGATAATATGTAGTTTACACTCTGTTTATATGTAGTTTACACTCTGTGATAATATGTAGTTTTCACAATGGTAACATGTAGTTCACACTCTGTGAAAATATGTAGTTTACACACTGTGAAAATATGTAGTTTACACTGTGATAATACGTAGTTTACACTGTGATAATACGTAGTTTACACTGTTATAATAGGTAGTTTACACTGTGATAATACGTAGTTTACACTGTGATAATACGTAGTTTACACTGTTATAATAGGTAGTTTACAGGATGCGCAGCTCAGTCACATATTCGCAGCAGCTCCATCTTCTCTGGTGCCAGTTTCCTGCTCATCCCGTTCATAATCTTATAAAGTCGATTCATTTACTCTGCACAGCCACTGAATCTCCTGAGTCCATTTTATCGCACTGACACGACATTTAAAGGCCATGAGCCTCCACCAGCAGCTCCATTAGCCTGATCTCTGTTTACGCTGAGAAAACCCCTCTCGACACACCTGCTTCCTTCCCATCTGTGGCTAACTGGGATGCTAACGGTGGTTAGCCCGGTGGAAGCGGATCTCTTACCGTAAGACTCTGACATCGCCCCGGTGTCGGTTTGACGGTGAAAGAGAAGTAATGGACGAATAGAAGTTGACAGATGGTTCGCTAGCTAAGTAAATGAAAATACTCTGCTGCTGGTTTCCGCGGATTCCAGCAGATTTTGCCCCTCCGACTTCCCGTAGGTGCTTTGCCATTTCAAAATAAAAGCCCGAACATTGTAATGTCTCAAAACGGCCGCTGTTGAACCAGTTTAGGTCTTTAGAAAATTTAAATTTCAGGACGTCCCTTAATTATTTGAGACAATAATTGTTTTAAGATAATATTTAAATGACCAAAGAACATACTTAATATATTTAGAATAAACACATTTGAGCTAGACAATTCCCAACCAACACTCCAGTCCACAAGATGGCGCCTGTGTCGCTAAGCGTTTGCTACCAGCCACTGATCTTCACAAGAAGAAGTGAAGGAAGAAACGGCTGTAGAGCTAGCTTGTTAGCAGCCTGTATCTAACTAAATATGGCTGCTGTGCTTCCCGTCAGGCCGCCCTGCGACAGCAACCCCGCCACTCCCGGAGCACAATCCATAAAGGTGACGTTTATTCTCCGTAAACACACGAACCGCACACAGCTGTGTTCCCGGGGCTATGCGTGCTAACTGGCTAACAGCTAACTGGCCAACAGCGGCCATGATTGACAGACGTTAGCACTGTTAGCAGAGATGCCTTTGTTTTCAGCTGGAGTGAAGGGACACTGTTTACTGGGATGGTTTATCTTCTACTATTGTTTTATAATCAGAAACTCGTGTTCCGTTTGAAACGTTCATGTCTGGAATAGCAGCAGGTTCTATGAGTAGTTTGAGAGTGACTGCACTTTACTGTGTCCTCCTGTCAGTCAGACAGCTTGTTTTGGTTTGACACAAACGTGTAGTTCATGTTTTTCAATCGATCACAGATGCTGACTAAGAAAGTTACTTCCAACCACACCACCTTATCAACAAAAGGATCTTTAATTGATGCAGAATTAGTAAAAAAATAATCGCCCTCCTGCATAATAATATAAAAATTTAGCCTCATTTTATGCTAAAAGAGGCCAGTGTACAGACTGGACCTGAAGCTCCAAAACTAAATCCTTCAGGGTCAATTTGACCACATGAATCTAGAATAGATGACTGATAAATATGTTTTCCGCTGTCTCTCTGCAGCGGAAGATGACTTTGATGGTACAGATGTACATTCTAGAAATGTTCAATGTGTTCTGATCCTGAACCCTTCTGGTTAAATAAACAAAACTGAGATGTCAGAAAGTCCTAAAATATATATGAGCTTCAACCTGTGATTCCTGATACTTCTACCCCCACTTTATTGTACACCGGGAGCATGAGGATGTTTTAAAACTGCACTAAGCCACTTATTTTTCCTAAGAAGTAATGTCATATAAGCATATGCCAACATGCCGTTAACATGACATTATCATATAATTTATCAGTACAATATAATTTTTAAAGTTAATATCTTGTTTTTCTTTTCATCTGCAGGAGGATGTAACAGAAGAAGAGTCCAATGATGGAAGCCAACCTCCCAAAAGACGGAGGATGGGTTCAGGGGACAGCTCCAGAAGCTGCGACAACTCCAGCCAAGACCTCGGGTAGGTTTGCTAGGATCTTGGCAAGAAACATCACATGGAGGGCAAGATATTGAAACCACAAATTTCTCCTGGCTGACCACATCAGTTTATGAGTGGATGATTGATTGAGAAGTGCTATATATAGAAGTGCTGTATAAATGCATGGGTGAATGTGAAAAAGAGCTTTGAGTGGTTATTAGGAGTAGAAAAGGACAACATAATTGCAGTCAATTAACCACTGCAGTCCATTTATTTTTAAAGTAGAATAATGGTTAGTCTTCCTTTTCATTATGAATATATGAATTCTTCCTAACTAGTGAAGATATTTTTATTTATATAGCTCAATACCGCAAATTAAACATTTGCCTAAAGGAATGTTAAAAAGTTGAACACCTACTGTCCTTGCACAATATAATTTTCTTATTTGATTAATTTATGTAAATATATATGAATAAAACAAGCTTGTACTTGGTTTTAAATAATATGTTTTTTCGCCCACCTCTCCTTCCAGCCCGACATATTTCCCAGCAGAGAATCTGACAGAGTACAAGTGGCCGTCAGATGACATGGGAGAGTATTACATGCTGCAGGAGCAGGTCAGCGAGTATCTGGGAGTCACCTCATTCAAGAGAAAGTACCCTGGTAAGAATTGTCAATAAGAAAGTTAAAATAGTACCTAATATTTTGATTTTTTGCTGATCCAAAACTATCAAGTTTATTTGATTTCTATAGATTATGATATTAGTGTAAAATCGCAGGACAAATGTTGTATTATGTATTAGTTTAGGCACTGTGAACGGGAAGACTAGTTTTATTATTAATAGAGAAGCCAGTCTGTGGTCATGTTTTGTCTACTGTCATACTGTTGTAATGATACTGTTCTTTTATCCCTGTGCAGATATGGAGAGGAGAGACTTGTCCCACAAAGAGAAGCTTTACCTGCGTGAACAGAATGTCATCACTGAAACACAGTGTACTCTGGGTAGGAATCAAACTTCAGAACTGTGTCGAAAGTGTACAAAATACTAGCTGTATGTGAGGAACCTTGTCCACGTGTTCCACTCTCAGTAGTAGTTTGAGCATGCTTGTGTGTGTTTTTATTCGTCTGCACCAGCGACAGCCAGTGGTCAGAGGCATTATGTTTTTTGGGTTGATTGTCCGTTCGTCCCATTCTTCAAATTTGGTAAAAAGGATGAACTGATTACATTTTGGTGGTCGAAGGTCAAAAGGTCACAGTGACCTCACGTCCAGGTGACTGTCATGTATTAGGACTGCCCGTAGGGAATTTCATCACATATAGCACAATTCACTTGGACTCATTGATTCATTGATTAGATTTTGAAGGTCAATGTCATGGTGTTTTTGGCCTCTTGATGTGATATGAGAGTGCTGGAGGGAATTAATTCGATTTCAAAGATAAAGTGATTACATTCCAGTTGTCAAAGGTCACAGAGATCTTATATGAATCTGGAAAAAAATTATGTAGATGTATGTACACAAAAACTGCACATTTGTTTTTTGCAGGTCTGACAGCTCTGCGGAGTGACGAGGTGATAGATCTGATGATAAAGGAGTATCCAGCCAAACACGGAGAGTATTCAGTCATACTACAGGAGAGAGAGCGACAAAGAATAGCTAAAGAGTACTCTGTAAGTACACAAACAACTGAAATATCCTGTAGACCGAAGGGCAAAGGATTAATGTGCTAGCATACTTTTTATTAAAGCATTTTAAAAAAGAAAACACAAACTGTAAGTATCCATCTGTTGTCTTTTTTATAGCAAATGCAGCAGCAGAATCCTCAGAAGGTGGAGGCCAGTAAGGTTCCTGAGTACATAAAGAAGGCAGCGAAAAAAGCTGCAGAGTTCAACAGTAACTTCAACAGGGAGCGTATGGAAGAGAGGAGAGCTTACTTTGACCTCCAGACACATGTAAGTCCCACTGGGGATATGGATGACATGTGGTTTTGCAGGGGTTGGTCAAAGAGCCAACGATGCAGAAATGGCTGTTTTTACATAAGAGATTCATTGTGTCTAATGTGTCTTTACTCAGATCATCCAGGTGCCTCAAGGAAGGTTCAAGGTGCTGGCTCCAGAGCTGACCAGGACGGGGCCTTACCCTGTGGCTCTTATACCAGGACAGTTCCAAGACTACTACAAAAGGTCCATTACACACTTAAATGAATGTTTTTGCCTACAGTAGGCCACTTTTTATATTCAACCATCTCAAAACAAATGGCCATCTTTCCTAAGTGAAATAGGCTGCTATTGCTTTGCTGAAAGTTCTTCCCTGATTCATCATTGTGTTTTGCATTACAGGTATTCTCCCAATGAGCTGCGATATCTGCCGCTGAACACAGCTCTGTTTGAACCTCCACTGGATCCAGACCTCCCAGCACTGGACTCAGAGCCCGACTCGGACGACGCAGAGGATGGAAAAGATGAAAAAAAGAAGAACTCATCTGTGAGACATTAGCTACTGGAACTGGGTGTCAGATCATTCATCTGTCATTTACCTCAACTAAAGTTACCTCCGCCAAGGAGCTTATGATTTCCTATGTGTTTGTTAGGTAGTTAGCATGATTACGCAAAAACTTGTTGGAAGGATATGGGTCAGGGAAGAACCCAATTTTGGATCCGAATCAGGGGTCAGATTTCATAAAAGGACTGTTGGGCCTTGGCGGAAGCATGTGCTCTACTGAGTTTCATTCTATTTGACTCTTTTTCTACATTGAATCATCATCATATGGTTGTGTACATGACTCTAAAACCCCTTCTCCCCCTCTTCTGCTCCCCTACAGGACAGTTCTTCAGGCAACACATCAGACGTGGAGAGCCAGGAGGGAGGCGGACACAAGTCCAAGGCCAAAGACAGAACATCCACCCCAGGCAAAGACGGCAGCGTGCGCCACTCAGCCTCCCACAAAGCCACCCCAGGGTACAAGGTAGAGGACAAAACCACCTGAACTCTTCTCCAACAACAGCAGCAGCACTTTTCTACCCCCTCCTCCTCTTTCTACTACTACCACCACTCCCTTACTCCATCCATCCCGCCACCCCTCCCTAGCTTTCTTCACTTTCTTTCTCCGACTTCCACAGTTTGTCAGCTTTTCAGCTGAGACAACCTGGTTCACACGACACACACACAAACACACACACAAACACACATACAGACACACACCTGGGGTCCTGTCTTCAGTTTTTGTTTTTATGATTGCCACTTGGTGGTTTTTTTCCTCTTCGTACCAGACTGTGAGCAATAAGAACATTTTAAAGGAACAGTTCACATGTTTCTTCTTCACTGCACTTTCACTTTTTGGGTTTTTCAGCGAAGACAAATTTGAACTTTAAAAGTTTTTCCTTTTTAAGTGTCTTCAATATACCTCTTGTCTGTCCTCACTTGTCAAAAAAAGATACTTCCAAGACAAGTAAGTGGATGTTTTGGCTGCTAGTTTTTCTTTTTCATTTTTGAAAAGTCTTTTTGTTACTCTGATATAGAAAATATAAACCACATACATTTTGTGGTTGCTTTTAAAGTAGTTGATGTTAACACTAGAGAGTTTTGACATTTATATCTAGAGTGTAGAATGCACCTAACCTTAATGTTAAAAGTGTGTATTGGTATAATAATATACTTTGTTTATACACCATATGTTGTACTGTTAATCTTTTAATAAGCATCAGACAACTGTTTGACATGGATGTTAACTGTCCTTGAGAGATGAGGACTTACTGACTGTGTTCACACTGTTGCTGAGCTGAGCTACAAGTAGTCTGCATGCTATCTGTCTGGATCTGGAGTCCACTGGACAAGCCCCACATTAGTGTTTAACACCCAGTCATGACATATCTTTGATAGCAGTCATTTTAAATGAATGTCTTGAAATTTTTTTTTTTTCTTGAAATTTGAGGCACTATAGATGGGCAAATAGTATTATATATGAGTCTACCACTCACTTCCAACAGCCCATTGTGCTATGCACTTTGTTTTTTGTTTATTTTACAATCCTCAAACTTGGAGAAGAAAATTACCAACACATAGAATGTGTTGGTATATCACCATAAATATTTTATTATTAATAATAATTCATTAAAAAGTGTGATATGAGTGTCCAGATGAGTTTGGCTCAGCTGTGTGGTGTGGGCATGGTCCTTTTTCTAGTGTCTGTTTATCAGTTTTTTTGTGCTTCAGTTTGATTCAACTTAACTTTGACTTAACCTTTATTCATCTGATCATTTTACTCATGCGTTTAAGCCGAGAGACCAGACATGGTTGCATGATAATAGCCAGAAAAAACGAGAATTAGTCACATAATATCTTTGTTTTTTCTCAGTTTGTGAGTACAACAGGACCTACGGAAGTATTAACTTGAAGGTCAATTTGGAAAATACAATATATACAGGTATTATTAGTTGGAATGCACCAGGCCCCCTTCAGCTGTAGATCTTTCAGATATTTTCAAATGACTTCTATGTCTCCACAAACACTATGACAGAAAAGCCTGCTTCCTCATTGATGCTGATTAACGTTACTTCGCTCTGGTCTGGCTCCATCATCAGTATGTGCAGTGGTTCGTTGGTGAAAACAAGGCTTTTGAGTAGTGTGGTGTTTCACATACAGTTCATGAATAAAAAAAACTTAAAATGAACTAATTAGATTGACTGATTGCCTCTTCAGCAGTGTTTTTCTCTAATGTCATACATGTTGCATGTTTGCCTGTCTGTAGCTTATCCATAGATAGATTAAAAATTGTATTTACTGTGACACAGTTTCATACAGTAATATGACATTAATTAAGTTACTATCAACTGCAGCAAATTATACTGACTGTCAGTGTTTGTGCCATTGACTGCATTAGTCCTAAAATAATGCATGGTGCTGGTTTGATCCTCAGAAGGAGCTCAGAAATTAGTTTTTACATTTTGTTGGTCAGATTAAAGGACCATGATTACATACACAAGTCGTGAGGCTGAGCAGAGTTCAGTTTCAGTGGATACTGTGTGTTCAGTCCAAACAGGCCTGTAGAAGTTGTATGGCAGAGCTAACACGTTAACGTATCACTTAATTTTTAGAAATCACTTGACAGCAGAGACATTAAATTGCATTGGAATCCAGCTGTGGCTGAGATCAGTGTGTGATCAGCCTATAGAGTTTCTACTTTATCTGCCTCGCTGTTTAAAACCATACATCGTGGTTAACATTTTCCTTTATGTGCATATATACAGTATGTCTTTCTTGTTCAAATTTAGTTAAAGGGACAGTTCACTGAAAAATGAAAATTCACTATCTACTCACCGCTATACTGATGGAGGAGTGAACAAAGTGTTTGAGTCCACAAAACACTTTTGGAGTTTCAGGGGTAAAGAGCGTTGAAGCCATATCCAATACATTTGAAGTGCTGGTGATCAATTTTTCAAACGTGATAAAACAACAGAAAAAAACCCTAACATGCCTCCATACTGCTCGTGTGGTGTCATGCAAGTGTCCGGAAGCCCCGACATTCATATTCGACTTGAGACAGCTTCATTTGCACCATGTTTTCAGCCTACATGTCCTCTGATGTCCTCTGATACCACACAAGCAGTATGTTGTTTTCTGTTGTTTTATTATGTTACTTCAGTTGTATTGGATTTAGCTGCAACACTGTTTACCCCTGATACTCCAAAAGTGTTTTGTGGACTCTGACACTTCACCCACCCCTCCATCTGCATAGTGGTGAGTAGATAATGAGTGAATTTAAATTTTTCGGTGAACTATCCCTTTAATGTAGAATAAAACTTATTAAAACTAGCTGGATTCAACCTCATGAATTGCTCATTTGGATGTTTCCACTAAAGACTGACTGAAAAGACTGTGTTCGACAGGCGTAAAGCAGACTTAATGTTGACTAGTCACTACTAGTAATGTAAACATTAAATTTGCCCACAAACACATAGTTAGAAATGTATAGATTTCAGTAACACAGCCAGGCCAAATCTATGTACAACTATGCTTTTAGGGAGAATTAGTGCTGGAGAATACATATAAATATATTATATATTAAATTCCCCATGAGCAGTTCAGGGGTCTCTATCCAGCTTTTCCTTTTTCTTACTTCCTTTTCCTGCTGCTGTCTTTTCTCTGTTTAGTTCTTCACTTTGTTTCTTGGATTCCATCATAACTGTGTCCTGTAGTTTTGTTTTCTTGGCTGTTTGTTTGTGATCAGGGGGGATTTTAATGATGGCTGTCTCACCATCTCCTGAGATGTTAGAAGTAACTAGAAAGGATGCAGGCTACAACACATGATTTACCCTTGAATAACATGAAAAAAAAGTATATTTGGTTTGAGTTCAGATTTTGTCTCCTAATAATAATAATGACACGTTCTTATTTTGATGTTTTTCATGCTCTTCAAGTTTGAATAAACTAAGGAACATAGAATACACACATTTTGTTGACTTAAAATATACATTCTTCCTCCTCAGTCTTTACTGTTGTGCAGTTAAAATTGTCTATTCATATTTTTTGCCTTTGAACTAAGATTTCTGTGGCTTTCTATAAAGACATTAAATTAGGGTGTCACACAGGTGAATAATGAAGTGTTGGAAAGTTTAAGTATCCCATAGCCTCCTCACATTTCTACTCTGGTTCTTGCATTCCTGTCCTCTGTCAACTCCTCAAACTGTTTGTTTTATTAAGAGCGACTCTTTCAATGTCCATATTTGTACAGCGCAGGTAAAGAAGGGAAATAAAGTTGGCAAACTCATAGAGGAGGCAGAAGTGGTGCTTGTGTTCGACAACAAATTGATTCAAGTTGACAACATATAGATATGAGTTAATTAGCATTAGAAAATGTTTATGTGATCATGTTTTTCTTGAAAAAAATAGCACTGCAGGATTCTCCATGACACCACTTGACCACAGTTAAAATACATCCTCCTTAGATTTTAGATGCTACAAGATGGTCTGAGATCTATTTTAATCTGTAGATTCACTGTCACCAATCTTAGTTGGAAGGCAGCTTTGATTCAGTTTGTGTATAGAGTGTATAAATCAAGCTAAAGCCATTATAAAGTGGTCCTTCTGTTTTGTTTTTCCAGATATTTACCATTTGTTGAACTACATTATTGTCCATGACTACAGGAAACACATGTATGATTGGTTTTTATAGCATTATTCTGCCCTTGCAGCCTAAGGTCATTCCCAATGCTATATGTGGCATTTGCCAGAAGGGTAAAGAGGCCAACAGGAGAGGCAAACCAGAGGCTCTCATTCACTGCTCCCAATGTGATAACAGTGGTAAGTTCACACACTTCATTTAAAGGACAGTTCCATGAATTTTTGATGTGTTGTTATGTTTTTGTAATTCTGTAAAATGTGTTAAACATCATTATAGTTTTTATATTTACAGTTAAACAGTAAAGTCTCTGAAATTTCTGCTAATTAATAATAATTGATATTGAGCTCTTCTCAAGCGACAAGGTGGTGTATTCATGTGTGTGCATGTGGATGGGTGGACCTGTTCACATGTCTTTTTTTGTCTTTTGTGTTTGTTTCCCTGTGTGTGTCTGTGTATGTGTTGTGTATTTATGTATGTCCTTGGTTATGTGCCTGTCTCCGGCTCTGTGTATGCATGTTTGTTTCTTTGCACGTTTCTCTGTGTCCATAAACTCTAGGCCACCCGTCCTGCCTGGACATGAGCACGGGGCTGGTGAGTGTGATCCAGACGTACCGTTGGCAGTGTATGGAGTGTAAGACCTGCACCGTGTGCCAGCAGCCCCACCACGAGGACGAGATGATGTTCTGTGACAAATGTGATCGAGGTTACCACACGTTCTGCGTGGGCATGGACTCCATACCCAATGGTGAGTGGAAGCACATACAGTACATACTAGTACATGGGGAGGCTTGGTGGGCAGACAGATACACAACCACTTATATGACTTGCATTACTGAACAGTCTTGATTGACTTCCCACTTGGTGACTGGACAACAAATACAACAAAGCCAATTCCAGGCATAAACTCTGTAAAATGTCCAGACCCAATTGTCCAGACAACAGAGTCAAACGTGTTTACAACGGAATGACCACAACACTCGGGTGAGAGGTGGCAGCTGGGCAGAGCATGCTGGAGGCAGGACATAACCTATACATTTTGCAATGGAAATTACATGTTTTAGAAACGTCCTCAACACACCCACCCACTAGCTGTGCATTCTCCGGATAATATCCTGCTGTATTCTCACATGGACTTACTCCGCCATTCTCCGAACATTTTACTCTGGGGGGGGGGGGGGGGGGGGGGGGGGGCTGGCAGGATAAACTCCAGAGCGTGTCCAGAGCAAATGACTGAGACCTTTGTGTTGTCACATACACCCCTTCTGGATAATTTTAGGAGAATGTTGGAGTTCAGTGCGTGTCTGAAAGCAGACTTTTACTCGCATGATTAATTTAATTACTTGTTTTTGTATTTCTCATTTTTGTCATGGTTATTGATTCAGTCTCTCTGTGTCCTCAGGGCATTGGGTTTGTGAAGTCTGCAGCAAATCTATTACCACACCCAAGAAGAAGGGAGGAGCCAAAACGCCTAAGAAGTCAAAGTCAGCTCAAAAATGATCATCAGCATCTTGAACCACAAAACGTTGACCAAATTCCACACAAATGTACTGTCATTATTTCAGTCATTTACAGAGGCCGGAACATTTTAAAAGACTGAATCATTATCATTAATCTCAAAAGCTTGGAGAATTATTGAAAAACCCAGATTATGATCCAGAAATTAACAAAATTGTCGCCCTCCTGTCAAATACCAACAATCAAACATAAGATCCTCACCTGCTGTTACTCTTAACTGAGAGGGTCTTTAAAAAGGGACATGAAGATAGATTTGAATTCTTATTTCCCATCTTCAAGACAAAGTGAAATGTTTGTGATTATAGCTCTAAAACCCCAGATTAGGCATTAAAATAGCATGAATTTAGCATAGCAGCTCTGCTCTGAAATGTTAGACTGACTGAACCTCAGACAGTTATCATCCAGATGTTCTGCACTACATCATGTTAACTACTAACCACTAACGGCATCAATGTGTCCATTAAACCAATGAATCCTGTAGTTTCTTAACATTCCTGCAGAAACAAACTCATGGGAAATTGTTTCAGTTCAGCAAATGGTGATTTTGATTCTGTACTACTGAAACGATCATGGTTATCAAGAGATTGCTGATCAATACATTTTGTATGTTTTTTTGTGTCTCATAAACTTGAACTTAATGAGGCAGGCCAGTAAAGAGCCGTTCTATTTAAACACAGTCTTGTCTTACATATGATGACATGGTGCTTGTGAGCTGTTGTGATGAAATGTAACGGACACTGGCTGTGTGACCTCATGATGGCTGCAGCTGTTTTCAGGTATTTATGTGTGAGTTTTGTTTATCAGAACAAAATATCTCAACCTTTCACTGTTGATAATGTAACCACTCATTGTGATAACACAGTCACGATAGAACTGGCATCTAGCAATTACAATCATTCAACTGATGGTTTTGCAATCACCTTAAAATATGTTGGTTTTTTTTTATCATGTTTATCTTTTTTGTGTTATCCTGCAATGAGCAGGTTGTTTGAGGAATATTTGTTGCTAATATTGTCATAGTCACTGAATTCAGAAGTGGGTTTTTTTCAATAAAAGCAACTTTAAAAATGAGTTATTAATCTGTGAGTTATTAAGTAGAATTGTTGTCATTTAATGGGTTTGGTAGTCTGTCTAATATTTTTGGTTGCCTGGTCTGGCTCACACTTCACCACTGTAGCGATGTATGTTAATTAATGTAATGGTTATTATTATAATATATGGTATATAATAATAATAATTACATGACATATAATGGTGATAGCAACAGCATTATCATATTGGTTTATTATTACTATTATAATGATGTTGATATTGCATCATATATTTATAGTATAGTATAGTATTACCACCCCAGCTTTTCCTCTCTCTGCTCCACACTCCCCAACTCAGACAATAACTTGTCCAAGACCACTAAAGAAGGACTCATGCAGACATCGCACTTACACACACACGCACCTACTTCTGGGTAATCTATAGAAATAAAGCAATAGTCTATTTGCAATCATCCATATGACTTTGCATTATTTTACATCATGTCCTAGCTTGATCCAATCCAGTGCTTTTACCAGTTAAAGTATCAAGGCGGCAATACAACTAATAAAAGTCAGTTTTCCACTGAGCAGCACCATATATATATATATATATATTACATGTATATTATATTACATGTATATTATATATACATAGACGAGCAGCACTGTCTGGCGGACGATCACATTCTGGCACGCCTGCCTTACCTGCTGTACATAAAAACAGCCTATGGGGGCGCTCTGGCACAGAGTGGCTGAATAGTCGGGTTAGCGGACAGTAAAAGAAGAGAGTGCCATATTGCAGTGATACAGCGACTTTAGCAGAAAGAAGCGTGAGAGCGGATTGTGTTCCTGAAACAAAGATGATTTCATCGCAGTCGTTTGGAGAATCGGGCAAAATGAAGGAGTATCATTACAGTGGTCCCGTAGAGCAGCGCTTCTCACCGTACTCTTTCAACGGAGGGTGAGTCTAATCTTCCAACTGCTAGCTGTCTGCTAGCTAACATGTACTGCACTGGGCTAACGAGCTAGCCGCTTAGCAAACGGAAACAAACAAAGCTGAACTAAATGAATACTTTGTGAACAGAGCTGCATTAATCTGTGCACGGTGTTCGGTGTCTATTTATCTTTATGTATAACTTTATATTACAGATTACATGTTCGCATTATTAAATATTATTTGACTAGTACCGCAGTTTCAGTTTCGAATCAGTAGCTTTAGCTTTCGCTGGAAAGTGCCATAGACAGCAGTGGATTTCCGTGTGTTGTGAGGTGTTTTATAAGATAAATAAACTAATACGTGTCGTGTTTTCTTTTTCATTTTCATTGTCAGAACTGTACTGGCTGTTGCCGGGGAGGACTTCGCCATCGTAGCCTCAGACACTCGGCTGAGTGAAGGCTACTCAATCCACAGTCGGGACTCACCAAAATGCTACAAGCTGTAAGTGTCAGTGAAGGGAATCAACAATAATAAACACCTTGTCATCTCTATTTTATCTGTAATGGCTCCTCCTCCTCCTCTATTAAAGTCACTGCAGCTCCAGTACTTCTGTTAGATGGGAAGTGTAGTTTTTCCTGTGACCGGAGATGCATCTCTGATGATGAACCCACTCAACTGTCACTATGAGTAACTGATGCTGCTCTGACTTTGTTTGACTGTGGGTTTCTCACCTTACAGGACAGACACAACTGTCATCGGCTGCAGCGGTTTCCATGGAGACTGCCTGACTCTGACCAAAATCATTGATGCCAGACTAAAGGTGAGCTGATGCAGGAAGGATTTTTTTGGTTTCACTCTCTTTATTATCATTCTTAAAGATGTCTACCTCTACTGTCTCTGCTAACTGTCCTGCCCCAGCTTGTACACCAGCACTGATGATCAAAATGCTGTTTAAGACAGAGTTTACACCAGGCTCCAATTTGTCCTGCAGTCTCTTAAATGATGAACATTGGTACTTTTTCAGTTTGAATTCCTCTAGAATTTTCTCACAAGAAACATTTGGAAAGACTCTGTGGTCATTTTGGATATTTGTTCTGCAGGGTGGTTCTTCATTGCACATGCACCTCCCACTAGTCCCCAACAATTACAATTATTCAATAGGGACTTCATCTTGGTTCTTTACTTCTCCTGAAGTGTTGCTGAATTACTTTCTGCACACCTACAAGGAGACTGAGAGCTGGTGTCAGAGTTTGCTTAATTGTGACTTACATCTGAACCAATGTTTTCTCTCCTCTCAGACATACAAACACTCAAACAACAAGATAATGACATCCGGAGCCATCGCAGCCATGTTGTCTACCATCCTGTATGGCAGGAGGTTCTTCCCCTACTACGTATACAACATCATTGGAGGACTGGATGAGCATGGTAGGTATTTAAATACAGCCAGTAAGACGCAAAACGTTCTGATCAATTGATTATTTTTACATTCGTGGAGGACGTGGGCACATAATGTCATTCTAATGTGCTGTGATTGCAGGGGACAAGAAATGTCAAGTTTGTTGTTTGCTAATATTTGTTCTCATTGTATTACACATTGAGGTTGAAGTAAATCTGTCTGTAAATTGGACACTGCAAAGCTTTCACTGTGTTCTTGTAACAACTGTTTGTATTTGTAACATTTAATATCTGTAACGTAGGTAAGGGAGCAGTGTACAGTTTTGACCCAGTGGGCTCTTATCAGAGAGACACCTACAAGGCTGGAGGATCTGCAAGTGCCATGCTACAGCCGCTGCTTGACAACCAGGTAGATCAAACACACATATTTCTCCTAATCTCAAGCTTTCTGCCATTTTATATATACAGACAATCAAATGTGCAGTGCTCTGAAGTTCCCTTATAGTGGACAAAGTACATTCATGTCTCATTCTCTCTAACACAATCTTCCCCCAGATTGGTTTTAAGAACATGGACGGTGTGGAGCATGTCCCTCTGACTCAGGACAAGGCAGTGCAGCTGGTCAAAGATGTCTTCATCTCGGCTGCGGAGAGGGATGTCTACACCGGAGACGCCCTTCGGATCTGCATCATCACTAAGGAGGGCATTAAGGAGCAGACAATACCTCTGAGGAAAGATTGAGGAGTAAAAATGATTTTTCCATCTGCCTCTGCTTTCTTCTTTAGTCTGTTCTTTCCACCATCACCCTGTTGGTTTGGCCTCTTTTAGATCCTGTTTCTTTGAACATGAGTTCTGATTCAGAAGTTGGTTTGGCCCCTCATGTGAGGCTTTATAACATCCTTGCTTTTATTGGCTTGGCAACCTGATTTTTAGATCAGCACTCCTGTTCTGAGAAGCAAGTTCTTCACCCACCGTTCCCTTGACTCTGCCTCTGTCTGGATTTTTCATTAGGGTTTTGGAAAGACACATACTCTGCTATTGTTTTTACATTCTTAATAAATGTAAAGAACTGAAAAGTCTGCTTCTGTTTTTACTGCCATTGTTCACACCTGTATAAGCCAAAAGATCATAGGAAATGAAAATCACTCCCAACAGCGGAAAAGGCACATAAGTGTGTTTTTAAATTTAGGACAAGGTGGTAGCCACCAGTACTAACAATGTAAATAAAAAGCAGAAGATAAGAAGTACTTTTTGTGATCGGTAGCATTTCTGCTTTCATTTGCAGTACTCTTCTTTTCATGGTCTTAACCTATGAAGTATAAATTGACATTTGATACATAGTTTTTAAAGCAGAATAAACTTATTGATCAACAGATCTGATAAGTCCTATACAAATTTAACTTTAACTTGTTTATCACATGTATGTTTTTCCTAAATTGACCCTGAGGGTTCAGACAAACACTTCCGATCACAGAAAAGGTTTGACAAGACTTCTTCATTTGTGTGGTTTTGGAAACAACCAAGTCGTGGCAACAGTTAAATGTCATTCCTATTCCTACTGAAGACAACTATCAGTTGGGTCCTTTAACAAATAAACAATTAAAAAAATGGAAAAGCAAAGAACGTTCAAATGATGTAATAAACTTAATATAAATTCAACATCATTAGAGCTGAGTGGACCCGCCGGATGTTTGGATACAGAACTATGACATCTGTTGAAAAGAAGGTGGTATGAGAGGGTTTTGTGAAATGATTATGTGCACTGATTGTGTAACACAGAATGTGACAGACACCATCCAGTGCAGTCGTCGCCTTCCCCTCATACTCTGCCTTGACTATGCCAAAAATACAACAGTACAGCAGAGAAGAAGCAGGAAATTGACTTGTCAATGTGAAAAGGAAATTTCTGTCTCAAATCGACATTGACATTACGTTGCAATAAATGTCTGAACACATTTGACTGTGCAGACACTTGGTGTGATATAACCAGAAAACATCTCTGTATGTAAAGTGAACATATGAAGAATGAGTAGCAGACGTGATAACAGATGTTGAGCAGCACAGTTTAATGTGTTCCAATTGAATCCCATCAAATAAAGTGATATGATCAAATATTATCTAATTAAATGTAATAAATTCTTAGTTTGTAATCAGCCAGTGGCACAATGGGCACTGTTTTTATCACTTCAGATTGACTTAATATTTGAGGGTAGATTTAACTTTACTTTATAATCTAAACAAATTCTTATCACTCAGGTTGAACTAACTCATCAGTTGTTTCAAAGTAGGATTAAAATAGTCTGAGGAGGGAAATATAATATAACAAACAAATGTAATAAGCCACAGGTAGAGAACATCATGGTGTTTTTCCCACACTGAGACAGGGCAGATTGTGTTCCAGGGCAAATCTGTGCTTCTCTGTGTGAAACTGCTGATCAAATTTACAACAAAGAGAAATGCAAAGGGCCAGTGCCTCTGGGGTTGTGTCTTCTTTTGGGTTGACTCCATTGCAGAGTGTCTATGATCAAGACTGTCTTGTTAGGAGATATTTAGACAAACAGGATGAAAAATAATCTGTTGTTTACATGACACTGGTTAAGAATTGAGTTGACAGATAAGTAATAAGGCCAATACTTTCTCACAAATGATTCCAGAGATAGAAATACAATGAACTAGGTCGCACTGAGGAAAGTTCACTAAAAATAAGAGCTGAGGGATTTATTTCATTAATGACTTGACTAATGATATATTGAGAAATAAAATCCACAGCAGCTGTGAGATTTTTCTGCTCCTCCTGAAACCAGGACTCAACCCTCCTCGTTTAGCTAAAAGAAACACAACAACTCTTCAGACATTTTACTTCTTTTTATTAACTCAAGGTAATCTGCACTTTTAAGTGCTTACTCTGCAAATAATTGACAATCAACACTCTCTCTCTCTCACACACATAAAATGACAAGAGCAGTGGCCTCAGGCGTAGTACTGGAGATTGGCCTTCTTCTTGGCCTGGACCTCCAGAATTCCCTCCATGTAATCCTCATGGTTCAGCTCTGTGGCTCCACGACGCAGCGCGATCATACCAGCCTCCACACACACCGCTTTGCACTGGGCTCCGTTGAAGTCGTCGGTGCAGCGAGCCAGCTCCTCGTAGTTGACGTCCGGACTGACGTTCATCTTGCGGGAGTGAATCTGCATGATGCGAGCTCTGGCCTCTTCGTTGGGCATGGGGAACTCAATCTTCCTGTCGAGACGACCTGAACGGAGCAGAGCAGGGTCCAAGATGTCCACTCTGTTGGTGGCCGCAATCACCTGAAAAATATGCACAATATAAACTGTAGTAATCATACTGTGTAAATAGATTCATTTGAGGAAATTCTGGATTTAGTCTTAGTATATTTACTCATAATAGTTTGACAATTTTGATGTGTAGCTTGATAAAACATGCAAATCTTTGTACTATATTATTTTGTACTTTCCTCTACCCCTATTTAATGGTTGAATAATTGATTTCATATTTACTTAGTGTCCAATTAGAATGAGACAAATTAAATTAAAAAATAAATTATTGTGAAAACTAATACAATATGAGTCAGATTTCTGAGTGATCTGGGAAGTTTGATGAGAGAATTGTGTGAGAGAATTCCATCTGATCATACAGAACCAGTTTGACTTCCCTGGAGTTCAGTGTGATCAACAGTTGTATACAGACTGTGTATCATAATAAAAACATGTGCATCTCTGAGGTTTTTATGGCAGAATCCTCACCTTGACCTGCATGTTGGGCTGAAATCCATCCAGCTGGTTGAGCAGCTCCAGCATGGTCCTCTGCACCTCTCTGTCTCCCGCCTTCTCACTGTCAAACCTCTTGGTTCCGATGGCGTCCAGCTCGTCGATGAAGATGATGGATGGAGCCTTCTCTTTGGCCAGGGCGAAGGCGTCTCTCACCAGCTTGGCTCCATCTCCGATGAACATCTGGACCAGCTGTGGACCGGCCAGCTTCAGGAAGGTGGCCTTGGTCTGAGCGGCGCAGGCCCTGGCCAGGAGGGTCTTCCCTGTGCCAGGTGGCCCATACATCAGGACCCCCTTGGGTGGCTGGATGCCCAGGTTTTCAAACTTCTCCTTGTGGTTCATGGGCAAGACTATGGCCTCCACCAGCTCCTGGATCTGCTTGTCCAGCCCTCCGATGTCGCTGTACTGCTCTGTGGGGCGCTCGTCCACCTCCATGGCCTTCACCCTGGAGTCGTACTCGGTGGGTAGGGTCTCCAGGATCAGATAGGAGTCTTTGTTGACACCCACCAGGTCCCCGGGCTTCAGCTTCTCGGCGTCCACCAGCCCGATCACCGGCAGGAAGTAGGTCTGCCGTGTCGAAGTCTTTATGACGGCGCACTTTCCTTTCCTCTGGGAGTCCAGGTCCACGTTGGCCCCGTCCTCCTCCTGGTCGTTGGGGTCCACATCCAGCAGCTCGATGACATTCGACACCAGGTACGGCAGCGTTTTGTTCACCTTTATCTTCTCCGTGTTTTCCTTGATCTTGTCCTTCATGGCCTGCAGCTCGTGGGTCACCCTCAGCACCTCGCTCTTCATGATCTTTATCTCGCTGTCGAGGAGCCGAGTTCGCTGGACGATCTCCTCCGTGGACATTTTAAGAACTTCTTCCCCGATGCCATCCTCCACCTCGTCCCAAACCGACTTGTCACTCAGCGACGCCATCTTTGCTCTGACTGCGCTGCGTGAACTGTGACACAGCGGAAAAAATAAAGCTTCCGCTTCCGGGAGCAGCGGCAGCCAACGAAGAAGAAGAAGAAGAGGAGTAGCGCTTTTCTTGAGCGCCGAAGAAGAAGATAACTGAAGATGACACGAGCCCGGAGCTGAATTAAAACAGTTTCTCTGCTGGTTCCAACTGCGAGAGGGCGACTGGAAGTTTCCTCTCAACGCACTGTGAGTTCTTGCAATCTGGCGTCATCTCACAACGCCGCTGCTTCCGTTGAGGCCGCAGCGCGTTGGACTTACGTCTTCCATGTTAGCCGGTGCAGCTAACATTAGCAGTGCGGCTAACCCCAGCTAGCCACTGTGTTGATGTGGTGCAGTTTGGAGGCGTCCAGACATCCTGCCGGGACACTGCTCTGGTTTTAGGTGCAGACGAAATCATCATCCGTGTTTGTCACTCTAATCTCCTGCACGAGACATCATGCAGAGGGGGGTCGGAACTAACATGCTAAAGCAACGCGAACAGACAGTTAGAGCTAAATGTGTGTTGGCGCCACAGCGGCTTCGTGTCATTTGTCACTCACTCACTCAGCTTTGATGCTGCACGGTGATAAATAAGTGTTTGTCTTTAAACGTGTTCTTACCGGTTTGACTCCAGGCGCGTCATCGCTGTCAGAGGACATACAGCACGAGGGTGTTACAGTGGAGTCCCCCCCACCCCCCGGTTGTTTGTGTTTACTACGGAGCTCTGAGGCCACTGCTGTGAAGAGGAGTCCCTGCCTGCTCCTGGTGGCGGTGTCCGACGTGAGGAGCCGACAAGATGGACCAGAACAACAGTGTACCAGCCTTCCCGGGTCTGGCCTCCCCTCAGGTAGGAACACTCGGCCATTCAGCAACAGGTGCTTGTCCTCAGCGCGGGGTCAGGCTGGCAACCTCAGTTGACTAGAAGATGACCAGCACATGTCACGTTTATTTATATAGCACATTTAAAACAACTTGGTAGACCAAAGTGCTTCCCAAAGTAAAAGTTACAACAAGAAAACAGCAACACGCAATACGTCAAATAACTGTAAAATAAACTAAGATAAAACAAAATAGACTAAAATATAAGCTGCTGGGATAAAAGCGTTCACAACTCGAAAATAAGGCCAAGGAGAAGAGATGTGTTTTTACCAATGATTTGTAGTGTGCTAGTGAGGGGGCAGATCTAATATTGGGTGGTAAGCTGTTTCATAAGACACTACTGCAAAGGCTCGATCGCCTCTGGTTATGAGCCTCATTTTAGGCAAGTCCAGGAGCAGCTGAGTGGCTGACCTCAGCTCTCTAACTGGAGGCTGAACATGAAGGAGTTCGTCCAGTCCATTAAGAGATTTAAAAGTTAACAAAAAAATAAATAAAATCGACCCTGTGACAAACAGGAAGCCAGTGGAGGGAGCGCGATGTCAGTAGGCGATCCATATCATAGACTCCACACAGACCTGGCATCAACATCCCTCCTGAGTGATATGATCACAGGTGGTCAACGTGAAGTACAAGTCTGAATTCACCCAGATGTGTCCTGAGATCTGATCACCTACACCACATTCGGAGGTGGTCTGGAATGCATGTGACCTCATTGTTTAGCTGTGTGAACCTAAATGTGTTCTGGGCCACGTATGACGGACGCCTACTCAGCTGACGTCCTGTGACCTGCTGTAGTACAAACTTATTTAATCTCACCCCTTCTCCATAAGTCATTAATTTATAATAATATTTTTTTTATTTGTATAGCGCTTTTAAAATTGACTCAAAGGCACTTAACATGGTAAAAACAGTGACAGTAAAAACAATAACAAGGTAACATTATAGCAGTTAAAAGACAGTTATTTTACATTAATGATCTTATACTTAACCAGCTTCCTATATATCTATAAATATGTTGTTTACCTGTGCTCTATATTGAATATAATATAATATATATATAATATCATATTGTCAGTATTGATCATACTGAGACTTCAAGGTACCAGCTTGGTCCTGATTCTTCTGAGCTCGCATCCTACAGCTTCTGAATTGTGGCTTATTTCTGTAACCACGTCTCCTACAAACTGTTAACATGCTGAAGGTTAATTTACTGCCTTGGCCTTTGTCACAGAAGCTATTTTGATATGTCAAAGCCATTGGTAATGTTCTCAAGGACACCTTGGCCTTTCCTACTGCGGTAAGTGAAAATGTTGGCTTTGAAAAGGGCCTATACTGGGAGAAGTATGATGCTCATGTAGCCCAGTGAAATAGTCTTAGTGGGGTGACTATGTGGCTGTACTGTAGATGAGGCAGTTATGTCGTATATTGTTGCATACAAGATTTATTCTTCGTGTCAGGCCACATTCTGGAGCCGCACACATTACTGATGGATAGCTGAAGGAAGTTGATCTGAACTCACAGCTTGCAACAGATGATTTCGCACTGCCAAACCATTTCTGCAATTAATAGTATGAAATAATAGAAAATAACAAACATATGCCTACAATGATGACGATAAAAGTTTTAGTATCCCCTCAGGGCCCAAATATTTTACTGCCATTATTTTCACTACGAAAATTAGTTGTACAGTCATTGTCTTCTCATATCAATGCCATTTTGATATTCATGTGATAAATGTAAGATAATAATGTATTACTGTGAGAAGAGTAAAAAACAATTGCAATATTTTTCCAGTGTCATTTGTTAATAATGTGGTTCTTCTGCTAAATCTCAACTTCATGTTGTTTCGATGTTTGTTTTGTGCAGGGTGCCATGACCCCGAGCATGCCTATCTTCAGTCCCATGATGCCATATGGCTCAGGCCTGACGCCCCAGCCAGTCACGAACACCAACAGTCTGTCTATACTTGAGGAACAGCAGAGGCAACAACAACAGGCGCAACAACAACAGGCACAGCAGGCCAACACAGGTACAACACACCACTGTCAAATCCCTGTCCGTCTTCTGCCATGCTTATGATGTTAGATCATAACCTCATATCCCTGGAACTGCTGTCTTTCACATTTATTCTTAGAAATTAATCTTAACATTTATCATTTCAGTTTTCGACATAGTGAAACTTTATCACCACTTCATATTACAAGTAAAAACTTAATTTGCTCTCTAGGACTTCCGGGTACGTCAGGGCAGACGCCTCAGCTTTTCCATTCCCAGACAGTAGCTGGTACGACCACCACAGCGCTACCAGGGAACACCCCGCTCTACAACACCCCGCTGACTCCCATGACCCCCATCACACCGGCCACACCTGCCTCAGAGAGCTCTGGAATCGTACCACAGCTACAGTACGTTTTAATAACCAACGAAATTGTCATGATTGCCATTTTATTTTACATTTACACTTTCTGTGGGTGCCCCAAGTTTATATACAAATGTTTTTTTATTTCCAAAATTAATGACACTGCCACACACCTGAAAACTTCTGACATAGTGACTTAACTGTTCTCTGTACTTTTCTCCCTCTGTCTACTATCAGAAACATCGTATCCACTGTAAATCTGGGCTGTAAACTCGACTTGAAGACCATCGCCCTGAGAGCCAGGAACGCAGAGTACAACCCAAAGGTGAGACTGAAACACATTCATATTTTACTCAACAGTTCCAAACTGTCATGTATTTGTTCTAGCTTCCATCTATGGGGCTTAAAGTTGGTTAGATAATTCCCCGATCTGTCCTTTAGTCATGTCATCTTTCACATATTTCTTCCTACACACAGAAATGACCAATCGGAGAGGACATTTCTGCCATTATGTATATACTGGACATATTTATACTAAACATCCCACACAACTACAATGGGAAGAACTCTTTCAGTAATAGTAATATGTTACTGATATGTCTTTTGCTTTCTTTTAGCGTTTTGCTGCCGTCATCATGAGAATACGAGAACCCAGAACCACTGCCCTCATCTTCAGCTCTGGGAAGATGGTTTGCACTGGAGCCAAGAGGTCAGAATGTAGCTTGTTCCACATTTCATGTGCATGTTCTTGATGAAAAGCCAGATGTTCACAGTAGTGTTGTAGGCACAATAAAGATTTTCACTAACACTGAGATAAAAGACATGCAAGCCTTGCCTTTCTTCACCTCACTACTAAACTATATAATCAAGGTTTCTCCTTCATTTTTCTCTCTAATCTGCTTCTCATCAACTCACCTTCACTCCAGTGAGGAGCAGTCGAGATTAGCAGCCAGAAAGTATGCTCGTGTGGTGCAGAAGCTCGGTTTTCCTGCCAAGTTCCTGGACTTCAAAATTCAGAACATGGTGGGCAGCTGCGATGTGAAGTTCCCCATCCGACTGGAGGGATTGGTCCTCACACATCAACAGTTTAGCAGGTAACTTCTAGACATTTAGTATAACGTCTACAGTCTGTATACAGATACACATGATGCCGACTTCCTGTGTTTCTTTTCCATGTTACGACTAAACAAAGTGACTTGTCTGTTGCAGTTACGAGCCGGAGCTCTTTCCGGGGCTGATTTACAGGATGATCAAACCCAGAATTGTCCTGCTCATCTTTGTTTCTGGGAAAGTTGTACTCACAGGTAAAACCCGCTCCACTTCACTCACTATAGAGACTACTATGTAGATCAGAACTAGATCTCGTCATATTAGATCATTGCAGATATATTGGCATCAATGTATATGTCAGATAATGAATAATAATTGACAGTACACTAATGTCAAACTAGGATTAAAGGGATAGTTGACAGAAAAATAAAAATTCACTCATCTACTCACCACTATGCTGATGGAGGGTGGGTGAAGTGTTTAAGTCCACAAAACACTTTTGGAGTTAAGGGGTAAACAGCGTTGCGGTCAAATCCAATACAATCAAAGTAACTGGTGACTCCTTCGTCAAACATAAAAAAATAACAAAAAACGTAAAATGCCTCCATTCTGCTCCTGTGGTGTCATCCAATTTTCCGGAAGCCCCGACATTCAAATTTGACTCGAAGAGACTTCATTTACACCAAGTTTTTAGCCTTCACCCACACCTCCATCGGCATAGTTGTGAGTAGATTATGACTGCATTCTCATTTTTCGGTGAACTATCCCTTTAAGGTACAAAAAATTTCTCCACCAGAGGGCGTTAAATATTTAAGGGAGAAATGTCCAAATTGTTGCTCGAGCATTTCAACAATAGAACTTAAAACATAAAATGAGAAGATGCATGTAACTGGGTATAGTAACTTATTGCAGTTATCATATGTGTTTTTTTTTTTTTTTGTTAAGGTGCCAAGGTGAGAGGAGAGATCTACGAAGCGTTTGAAAGCATCTACCCCATCCTCAAAGGTTTCCGCAAGACGACGTAGGACCTGTCGTTTTCTTCTTTTAACATCTCCCCAACCCAGTCTCTTTTACATGGATTTTTTAAAGATACATAGAAGTGTCATCTACATGTTGACCTCTACAAGTGGACTGCTCTAAGGGCTGTTGTGCAGGGATGTGAACTAGTCACCTTTTACTTTTTGTCCTTCCTCTTTCCTTTTATTTTTTTAAGAAAAAGGACTTTTGGACCTTTTTTGAAAGGTTCTGTGTTTTGACCCCGTTCCATTTATTTCCAGCTGTTTTCCGATTGTTTGATCACATCCCTCATTGTACATAAGACTGTAAAGAAAATGTAAAAATCGCTAAGTGGAAGAGAGGCGGTCTGACCGGGAGTATTGCTGTTCTTATTTTATGCATTTTTAAATAGTTTTCTACATTGCATTTTTAGTACTTGTCTGCTCTATCTCCCAGTTACATAAAGTTGTGTTCAGGTCTGTCAGCCCCACATTCCTATCACAGTATTTACTGAGATTTAAGTTCCTCAACACTGTTGATATCAAATCAGTCTGGTATTTGCGTTTGATCCATAAACTAAAAATGTACATTTAAATCAATCTGATCTGGCTCCAGCGTAGTCCTACATTCATAAATATTGTTAAGTGATTTTTAATCTGGTTTTAACATGAGACATAATAATCTATTGTTAGTCAGCTGTCACAATTTGGCTGCTCTTAAATTTAGAATCTGTCCAAGTCCCGCTGCTGTGTAGTCCTGTTTCACAGTTTTAGAAAAAGGCCAAACCTAAAGGGAACGATGCTCCTCGACTGTTTGAGCAAACAGGACACCTTGTCCTGTTAGACAGAATTTTTGTTTTCTTTCTAGAAATTCAGACGAATACGACCAAAATTGAAATTGGAAGAAAAGTGTCGGGTGGAACAATAGGCTGACTATTTCTTAAATTCATTAGCACTAAAAGACAGTGTGACAGCAGATAAACTACAAATTGCTTTGCCATTTTAATTTATTTTAAAGTTAAATTTTTTGGGCTATTCAAATCTATATTTAAACATTTTCCTTTTTGAAATTATTATTTTTGAGCATTTGCAAATGTTAATTTGTGTTGGTTGTTCACGTTCTTTGTTCAATCAAAAATCTACATTTAAGAGTTTAAGTTTTGGGCACTGGTCTGTTTGTGTGTCACACAGAGAGTTTCAACTGGACACATCCTTGATAACAATGTAAAAGTTAAGCAATTAAATATAAAATTTGGATTCACAATATATTTGGTTTCACCACGTGTTTTCGTCTCCTAATATTTGTACGGACAACTCTGACGAAGACATGGGGTTGAATATTTCTCTTCTGCACGAGTATGAGCCCCGTCACATTTAAATGCAATTCTGCTTCTTCTGAAACTGTTGATGCTCTGCACTGTGCATTAATAAATGTGTAAATACTGACTGCTGTTAAAGCTGCTTCTTTCATTACAATAACATTTGGACACACTCATACTCAACAGGCCTTGTGGGCAGAGGGGCGGGGGGGGTTTCTCTGGGAATAATTCATGGATCTTGATGACAAAAATCAAGGATATTTAAGGGATTGATATCTGAGTGTGAAATTTAGCGCAGCTTGATCGAACTGAAGGTATGAGCTCTACTCGGTGCTGTTCTAGTTGAAAACCGCATCTTTATTGACTTAACAAAGAGTTTCTTTCCTAAACAATGTGTGCTCAGTATTTGTCACTGCTGTGTAAACTGGACCACATACTGCACAGCAACACTAGTTTACTAACATGTCTATACTTATGCTCTTTTAAATTGCATTCAAATATTTATCATTGTCAGTTGTTTTGTCATTGAAAAGTTCAATAATCCCTTTTTAAAATTTAGTTTTGCTAAATGAGTTACAAACTAAGATTTATTTGGGCATTGTTTCAGCACAATGGGGAAAAAAGGGCAGAGAGAAGGATATGATGTTTAGTTGGGGATTGAGCCATGGATGCTGTGGGTATGTGGTATCTGCATTTAAACCAGTTGGCCGCCAGATGCCCCACAAATCAGATCTGATTAAATAACTTATAAATGTGAGTTGACAAAATGCCTCATGTCTTAGGCTATGGTTTATTTTCAATATTTGTCACTGAAGCACTGAAAAATACAGAAAATCAGATGAAGGGACTAAATTAAAATCTGTGATAAGGCACAAGCTCATTTCTTTTTATCAGCTCCACTTCACTGATCTGTTTTAATATGTAGCCAAGATGAACATACACTGATAATCACATAGGGCCGAAACACCACTGACACTGTTCTTTACAACCAGAAATTGTTTATTTAAGAAAATGTTTAGAACTGGAACCAGGATCCAGAATTCCTGTTTGAATATCTGAACTTTTAATGAAATACATTTTATTAATTTATGACTCAGTTTGGGTTATAACTGTTCCTCAAAAACAGAAATCTAGGTCAAGGCCGGACAGTGAATATCTGCTGTTCAACATTCTCCTGGAGTCTGGTATTCTCCTGGACTCGGTCACTGGTATTTCACACATTTTTACATTTGATCTGTGTATCATCATCAGTAATGTAAGAAGTGCTGATGCACACGTCCAGTTCCCTACATGGGAAGTGACATCACTGCCAGTGTGATGAAACCAGTCTCCTCGTTGCTCAGAATGAGCTGTCAGATGTTACGAGTGTTTAATCTGTGCGTGTGGATCCGAGCTGAAATCCTGCTTCCAGATGAACTCAGGGAAGTACTGGTCGTCACGGTTACAGCTGACGGAGCAGGTGTAGACGGCCACCGTACCCCAGTCGATACTGGCTCCTGTCGAGTCCACATGTAGACTGTTCAACAGCTGGGGCATCACCTGCACACACACGCACACAATTATTACATTTATCCAACAGATAAATACTGTTTCCTGTGTAGAGACACAGACATTCACATATAATACAATGTGCAGATTTTTACAATCCTCTTTGATTGTAGTTTTATTTATCCTTCTGGGTATTTTTATTGTATCACACATATTTGACTATTTATTGTGTTTAATTATTTATCTATCCTATAAATGTAATACTTTTTTTTTTTTTAATCATTTTGTATTTATATGAACTTTACATAATTTTATAAATATACACTGCACATTCACTACGTATGATATCTTTTATATTATCTATTATTCAATCTCACTTTGTTTTAATCTATCTAATTTTATTTTATTTTAATAAATAATTTGTATACTTAAACATCAATTTATACATGTATGGGCGATGTATAATGCTGTTGATGTATGTGCTGTCATGTTCTAAAAGTTTTATGTCCTACGAGGGTTTTTCAGATTTTAATTTTGCTCTCTTTTCTTAGTGTAAGCTTAAAAAGTGCTATATAAATAAAATGTATGATTACTATTATTATGATGACGATGATGAACTGCAGTCAGGAAACATGACTGAGACAATGAAAACTATGGTCAAAGTGAATAGAGGGCGAAGAAAGGAAACAACAGCAAAAAATAAAAGACAAGTCTTTAAGAGATCAGATGACTGAGCATTTAATGAGCGGTGACTACCTGGAACTCGAAAGTCCTCTTGGCGCCACAGGTGCATTGTGGGATATCCTGATCTGAAGGGATGTGTTGAGAAGAGACCCACAAGGGAGAACCGCCTCGAATGTAGCGCACCACCTGAAACACAACCAGAGGAACTGATCAATTTCAAACTGCACAGTGTCCAGTGTTCCTTTCACTCTTTTTGACATATATTTTGTATTTATTTTTTACCTGGTGTGGTTCTGGTGCGATCCTCTTTTTAAACCTCTGGAACACTTTGATGTCTTCAGTCTCACACATCGCCATCTCCTCCAGGTCGGTCTCTGCCAACGCTGAAGACACAACAGGAAGTCAGGAGGAAAGATACACTGATGAGCACGTGAACAGAGCAGTTGTCAGAGCTGCTACTAAAACCTTCCATATTCTGTTCTGTTTCTTACTCTCTGCTAAAGACAGACAGTCTACATCTGTTTGAGTGCCGCTCCCTTCCTCTTCTCCTTCATCCTTCTTTGTGTCTTCGTCTTTCCCAACTTTCTCCTCTTCCTCAGGCTCAGTGACCAGCTCAGTTTCAGGGAAGAGGAAGGGAGATGTTGTGACGAGGGACACTTCTATTCAGACACAGAGAGACAAAAGACACAGTAGAGATATTTAATCTCCCATCAATCAGGATATTACAAACGCTGACTCTTAAGTTTAGATGTACGACTGCTCAGGGTAAAAACGCTGTTCAAGTCAAATTGTGGGATATATTATTATTATTATCATAAGTTATTGTGATACTGGATACTGTAAAATGTCTTTCACAAATCCTCCATTCTACAGTGCAAATCACAACACCATGTCAGAAACAAGCACATACTCTTCAGGTTTCAACAAGTTGAATTAAAGACCACACAATGTATAAAATTAAAAGCAACAGATAATGAAGGAATATCAGAGTCTCAGAATTACTTAAACTTCCCCATAATTGAGGATAGGGCAAAGTAGTCTAGGAGTAAATAATCCTCAAAACGCAATGTTATCTCTCAAATACAGGCAGAGACAGAAGGTATCCAAAGTCTTTAACACAGCCACAAATGTAATATTTTAACGTATTTAATACTTTTTTGAGTCATAAAATTAAATGTTAGACTTTTTTAGAGATCCTGCAGAACTCCTGTAGTTTTCATTAGCAGCAAGTGATTGTTCAGTGGATGGAGGGTAAACAAATCAGTGTCCAGTTCTCTTTTAGTGCAGAAGACAAGTAAACACACCTTGGCTGCCACACTCCTTCTTGTGTGTGTGTTTCCAGTGGAGCATCTGGTGGTTTTTTCCACAGTAGGTCACAGTGTGACATCTAGAACAAGCTTTGTTGCCAGGGCAACCACACACCCAACACAGTTTAACCCCAGAGATGGGCAACACTCTCTGGTCGGATTCCGGGTCACTGAGGGGTTCCTCCTCTGAAGGAGACAAAGATTGTATTTTTTCAGTCAATCAATCAATAACATATCAACAAACAAAAAAAATCTTCAGTGGTGCAGTACCAACACTCTCTTCTCAATAACTGCATTATGGAAACTATATGTAACCAGAAATAGATGATTACATCATCTGAATGCGAAGCTACTGTTTAAATGTGAAATGACCAACACAGATTGCAGTTGCAGTAAATATCATCTTCCCTATCATATTCTGTCCCTGCTAATAAAAGGTCTGCAAACATGTACAAATATTGATAAAAGAACATTTTTGATTATTAAGGATTTGTTGTAGTGAAATGCTTTATAACGACCTAATAGAGCTTAATCATAATTAATAATCTTAATCATAGCTTTATAAAGTGTTATAATAGTTCAGTCGGATTCTGATCATGTGTGATTTAGTGCATGTGTGTTCAGAAATGGAACACATTCCCATTTAGAAAACATTTGAACTACTTGACATTATGGGTTGATAGATCAGAATTTTTACTGACGTCCTGAAAAATGCACAAACCTGGCGGAGGGTTGTAAGGGTAGAACTCATTCCTCCTGGGTAGCTGACTTCTGAAAACTGAGTGGAAATGAAGAAGAAAAAGAATCAGTCAGAGAACTTGACCTAAATGCATCAAGTCTTGTTTTGAAAACGATTAAACAACAAACACGCAGAGAACAGATGAGAAAAAGATGTGGGCTAGGGAGGAGGATCAACGACAGAAGAGCAAAGAAAAAAAGACTGAAGAGAATCTGTCAAGCGCAGATGCTGATTAATGGTTATTTCCACTATCAATTGATCAGCTGATTACTTTTTTAATCAGTCAATCAATGTGTGGTCTATAAAATGTAAAAAAAACATACAAATCAATCTCTGTCACAATTTCAAACATAACAAGAAAAGTAGAAATATTTGCAATTGAGAAGCTGAATGTTCGGCAAAGCTGATATGATTACGTGATTATGATTAATTTATTGATCAATTCAATGTTATTTCATTCAGCTCTTTTGATGAGTGAGACAGGTGTAAGGACAAACAGAATACAGTGATGGTTCCACGTACCTTTCATGCAGCTGCTGTCGTTGAGTGTGTAGCACTCAGGGGTTTTGCAGCAGAACAGGAGGAGCGACCTGTGGAAACTCCGGTCCTGACCAGAGATCGGTGCGTACACCTGCAGCAGAGATGGAGACGGTCAACTACACACTTCAGTGAGACTGGTTATTGACTGAGAAGGGGGGGATCACAGGTCATGCAACAGTTTTATAACACATGAGGCTGAGGATGGCTCCATTAATGGTAACTCACAGTATATAACTCGCACTATATAAGTGAATACAGTCAGGTTGGGTGTCACCAGTTCATGGGACAAAATCACACCCTGAAAATCAATATCTAAAGAATCAGATCATAAAGTATTTACGGGGTTGTGCCCTAACTTTAATGTGATGTATAATGAGTTGGTCAGCTGACACTTCTCAGGAGGTGGTCCACTGACAGTGGAAATGTCACCCAGTGCTCAGAGAAGTGCAACAACATGTTATATTAAAACTGAGCTCCACATTTAAGGGGGCTTGTGTGTTTAAGTTATTCACTCACCTGCAGCAGGAAGGCCATGGGCAGGCGGCATCTCTCACACTCCAGCTCGGGCAGAGAGGGCAGGCCTCTCCGGCTGAGCCACGCCGGCTTCCCCCCGACTTTACTGGGGAACTGTGGGGACAGGAGCCGCCAGGGCTCCGCCTCCTCCAGGAAACCCAGAACTACCTCCGCCGGAGACTCGCCTCGGTCGCTGGACATCATGTAGCGGAGGTTACGAGTCTGTCCAGTGAACAGGTTGTACTCACTGGGAATTAATTTTCCAGCAGAAGAAAGTATCCTCCTGAACCTGTCACAACAAAACACATGCAGCGCTGGTACAGCTCTGAAAAGCGTCCGTGAGGAAACAAACACATGTCAGACACTGCCCGGTTCCGCATTCTCCGCTCTTGTAGAAATATTGTGACGGTGAATAAGGATCATGTAGATTTGTATTATGTATGATTCACTATCAGAAAATAACATTTAACCGATACAAATGACGGCTTGATTATATTTGATTAGTGTCAAGTTTCTTGATCTCTCGCTAGATGGCGCGCATGTCCTTCCAGTAATAACAATAATAATAACAATAATAATAAAACTTATTTAAAGTTTATTTATTCCAAAACAAGTTTACAAAGTGCTTCACAAACATAGAAACATAAAAACGGCATACACAAAGACATAATAAATCTAGTTAAGATCCATATCAGTAGTAAGTAGTAAGTTCCTGCGTTGCTCAGGTCAGATGAAGTGAATGAAAGGTGCTGAGGTACCGAGTCCATTACTCCAGTAACACGCAGTGCACGTGTACAATGATGTTTACACGTTATGACACATGTGTTGTAGCTAGTCTCTGCTTTTATGGAAGGATTTCACTGGGGTCACAGGGTTTACTCTCTTTAATCCGATGCAGCAAAATACACCAAACTAACGGCTTATAAAATGAAATAAAATAAAATAATAATTAAAAAAAGGCTCTCTCTCGAAACGCGCGCCCGCACACACACACACACACACACACACACACACACACACACACACGGTGATGTCATTGGAAGCTCTGGACACACACACACACACACACACACACACACACACACACACTCTAACGCTGAGCTCCGGCTCTTTTCCTCAGTCTGATGAAATGTGAGTGAACCATGACGCTGCCTCTGCTCAGTGTCAGTGTGTGTTTGTGTCAGTGTGTGTTTGTGCCAGTGTGTTTGTGTCTGTGTGTGTTTGTGTTGTGATGAAGATTGAATCTTTCTAATTCAGCCATGGAGACTAAAACGAAGCGGACACAAGCGACGACAAACTGTTGACAAACGGCTCTGAGACCCGGCACATAACGGACTTTAATGGACGATGTAAAAACTGGACCGAAGCGGGACTGAAGCTCCTGCCTCCAGCGGTAAGTCGCCCTCCTCCCCGGGTCCGATGCCTCCGCGGGGCGACGGGAGCTTCAAGCCGGCACCGGTGTCCCCTGCTCCGCCCGTCCCGCCGAGGAGGGTCAGGAGCCGGGACAGGGGCTCCGGCAGGATGCGGCGCTCCGGGACAGAGGCAGGGGCAGGGTCGGCGGAGAGGCGGGTGAAGTGTGTGCTGGTGGGGGACGGAGCTGTGGGGAAGACCAGCCTGGTGGTCAGCTACACCACCAACGGATACCCCACCGAGTATGTGCCCACCGCCTTCGACAACTTCTCAGGTAAAGGATGGAGCTGACACTGGGTGCTCATCATCAACAGGTCTTCAAAAACTTCCGTCTGATGAAATATGGATCATTCTCATTTCTAAAATATCTGAGTTAGCATGAGGTACTGAGTATATTTCACAGCAGTAATGGACGTTTAAAATACGGACTAATCATCAATACGGGTTTGATGAATAGGTACATGTTTCAGTCTTTTAGAATAAATATTCAAAAGATGTATATTATTATTATTATTTCACATATAGAATAATACATTTAATTGATGAAAGAATACTTGATAAAAGTTGGAATTGAGAAAAACCATAGTCTGTATAGAAATATATATAATCTCTCTCTCTCTCTCTCTCTCTCTCTCTCTCTCTCTCTCTCTCTCTCTCTATATATATATATATATATCTTCATATATACAGTCTATGGATAAAACAATTATTGTTGTCAGCACATTTTGACCATATACAGTGAAAAGCTACACTACACTTGTTATTT
This sequence comes from Hippoglossus hippoglossus, assembly GCF_009819705.1. Lineage (NCBI taxonomy): Eukaryota > Metazoa > Chordata > Actinopteri > Pleuronectiformes > Pleuronectidae > Hippoglossus > Hippoglossus hippoglossus. The sequence goes on from NC_047153.1 coordinate 17,999,017, forward strand.
ACCTTGTATGTGTGTGTGTGTGTGTGTGTGTGTGTGTGTGTGTGTGTGTGTGTGTGTGTGTGTGTGTGTGTGTGTGTGTGTGTGTGTGTGTGTGTGTGTGTGTGTGTGTGTGTGTGTGTGTGTGTGTGTGTGTGTAGCGGTGGTGTCAGTGGATGGGCAGCCAGTCAAACTACAACTGTGTGACACAGCTGGGCAGGTCAGTAATCTCAGCACAAATGCACACGCACGCGAACACACACTCACACACACATACACACACGCACTCACAGACAGAGCAGCATTTCCTGTTGTTGCTTTATTTAGGTTGGAGACAATGCCTCAGGGGAAGTGATTCCTTCTTTCTGGAATAATGCTAACACATTTTATTCTTTATCAAAACTTAATGAACATCTGGTGTTTTGTCCTGTAAACTCAGAAGTGCTACTACCAATGTCTTTAAACGTTTCATATAAATACATTTAAGGTTTGCTATACCTGCTTGTCACCATTTGACTGTATACGAGAAAAGAGAATCTAGTTTGACCAACATAAAGTTCATTAGGTTGTGAACTCCAGGGGCAAAGAGATAGGTGCACAGATAAAAGAAGCCAATACCTCAGTGTCAGTCACCTATAAAAGAATAAAATTGTTAAAAATAAAGTATTAAAACTGTAGCTATAAATATTGTAAAGAAATCGTCATCATCCTCTGTATCCATCTGTTGTCAGGGAGAGAGAACGTCAGAGAGGAGAAACAAACATATCTTCATAGATTATTATCAGCATTCCTATATCACACACACACACACACACACACACACACACACACACACACACACACACACACACACACACACACACTGATCTGCACTACATTCAGATGCCTTTTGAGATGCCTACATTCTTTTGTTTGGTGAATGTCTGTATTTATCTCACTGCCTTCGACCTTCTCACGGAAACTCAGTCTCGAACTCTCCCACCTTTTCCAGGAGGAGTTTGATAAGCTGCGTCCTCTGTGTTACACCAGTGCAGATGTGTTCCTGCTGTGCTTCAGTGTTGTCAGTCCCGCCTCTTTCCAAAACGTTCCAGACAAGTGGGTCCCAGAGATTCGCAGACACGCCCCGTTCGCTCCACTCGTTCTGGTTGGGACACAGTGTGACCTCCGAGAAGATGTCAAGGTGTGGAAGCATTTTAACATCACTGTGCATTAATCTCCATGTGTGTAATTCTAATGTTTGTTTCTGACACCATGTAAAAAATCTGTGAAAAGTTATAATGAAAAAAAGGCTTTTCAAAGTGATGAGAAACAGATAATTTGTGCATTTAATTAAAGTGTCAAAAAATGTCAGCTTTAATTAGTATAAATAGTACATCATAATTTCAACCCAATATGCTTGACTTAAAGGTAAAAGCCACACCTCTACCTAGAGCACACATTGGACATATCAAGGGTTGTGAACTAGCTGTGCTTCTTCTCAAAGAAATATTTCTTGGTTAACCTCATTACTATCCCTCATTACTATCTTGTAACTGAACTTAGGCTAATGCCTGAGTATGGACAAAGGCTTCACAACTTTAGAAATCATTTGCAGGATGTATACCAAATGTTTAAAAGCAGTATTTAAAATTTCCCAATTTGTGATACAAAAAGTCTATATAATAAAACTCCTCTGTTTAGGTTCTCATCGACCTGGCGAGGTACCGGGAGCGGCCCATCGAGCCAGCGGACGCCTGGGACTGTGCCATGGAGATCGGAGCGGTGGCCTACATGGAGTGCTCCTCTTTGACCCAAAAAAACCTTAAAGAAGTGTTTGACACAGCCATACTGGCCAGTCTGCAGAACTACAGCTCCCAGAAGCTCCCGAGAGGGAAACAAAAACGACAGAAAAAGCAAAGGCAGACGCCGGACAAGATGAAGAGTCTGTCCAAGTCATGGTGGAAAAGGTACTGTTGTGTGGCCTAGAGCAGACCTGTGATCAGATTTGGGTCTCGCTGACTCTGACCCTCCTTTGACTTTATCCTGGTCTGGATTCTGCTGAGTTGGGGTTCTACCCGGATTCAGTCTGGGTTTTCTCTGTAATGGAGCCTGATGTTGAGCAGGATCTCGACTGGAGTGTGGCTGAGAACCAAAGTAAGACTGTCATGCATTTCAAATATTTTAGTTTTTCTTTGGAGATTTTAGTATTATCATGGATGAGATTTACTACTGAGCCCAACCTGGTTCTATTAGAGCCCAGAAAACCAAGCAGTGCTCCTGTGTCCCTGAATGAACCAGGGGGTTTTGTGCTGTAATAACCTGGTTTCAGCCTCAGTTTCTGAGGAGAAGCTGCTCCTCGCTCTCCTGAAATTTAACTGGAATGAAACAGGAGTTGTTATCTGTGATAATGTTGTTTAGACAGTTTCAGATTTGAGCAGGAGCAGAGACTTTGATTTTCTGGTCGGGGTTTAACACATGAATTAGAATTAGTGGTAAAAACCTTCTCAAACTTGAATGGGTGTGTAATTGTTGTGTAGGTGGAAGGGACCTGCACTGTCTTCAGACTACAACTGTAATTGTTGGTGACTTTAACAAAACTACATTCACACTTATCTTTAAAATAGTTTCTAACTCCACAGTGGAGCAGACCTAATCGTTTCATCACTGAACATGATTTATGTTAGTCAACAAGTATAGCCCATGGTTAATTTTAGAGCTTTTTTATCACTGGGCTGATTGTTTTCTAATGAAAGAACATATTTTATTCAGCAGCTTATAATTTTATCCTGGTCACATGTGGTGCAGCCAGCAAACCTAATCTGGAACCTGCACCATGGGTAATATCTGACTCTGTTTTTGGATTTAATTAACGTCCCTCCAGAGTGAAGCCAGACTAAGTTTGGTCAATGAAAAACTTTCTACCCTCTTAAGAATAAATATAATTTCTTTCGCCTGGTTCAAAATCAACCCCTACCTATCTTAACTCAAGCAAAATAACTGGAGAGGGAAACCAACACACATATCTTAGTAGTAGCAAAGGATGCTGAACAATGTCCAGACTGTCTGAATATATGATGAAAACACAAGCACCACTGTAAAGGTTTTATCTTATAGACACAATCCAGGAGTCAGGGACCTACTGCAGGGCTCCTCTGGTAGCTGAGCCAGTTTATCATCCTCATCGGTCTGACCTTGGCACTGAAAGATTGTACAGTCTGAAAAAATTGACTGGTACAAATGTGGTTTTGTTAAACATAAATCTTTGTTGGTCCTCTCAGCCTGAAACTTGCATCAGCAGACAACGGAAACTAAAAATGAGTTTCAGGTATTTGTTCTGCTTTGGTGCATGTTTGACTTATCTTGCAAGATGCTTGCGAAGCCTTAAGCATGAGCATTTAATACTAATTCAACCAAGTGCTCTCTGCATGTGTTTGAATTTACAAAATGGACTCAGCTGTTTGATTGTGTCGGCCTGTAGCAAGAAAAGAGCTAAATGAAATAAACACCGTTGTTTTTCTTTTCGTAGGCCTTCAATGCAATTGTGTGTAAGACTGTGAAATTTCTACCATGTACATTTTCAGTGAAATATTTTCTAAGTAGCTATCAACTACAGTTTGATTTGTCTTGTCTGTTGCTCTGCATTTGCTCCATTTACTCTAAATCTGATCCTCTGCAGTCATTACCGTGGCAGCCATAGGTCATTTTCACCACTCTGAGTCCATGCTGCTTTCACGCTACAGAGACACCCATTGTCCACCACGTGTCTGCTGTATGCAGCTCTGCAGCCTGTTCGCTCTCAAACAGATTCACTTTAATATGTTGTTAAAGCAGAAATAAAAAGGCCAACTAAAACACTAAATGTGTAGTAACACTCAGCTGCCACACCTTCCTTTGTACACTACCACAAGAGCAGATCCCCAGCATTTAAAACTATCTCTCCACAGTGCCTCCATGTGAATGGCTCTTTGTATCTTAGAGTCACTGCAGCAGCAGGAATGAAAGAGGTTTAAGTCAGACTGAAGCAGATCTGCTGTGGTTCAGCAGTGTAATCACTGTGGAGCCCCTAGCCCCGAAATATTATTTGTATCATGTGTGCACAACATAATGAACCTGCATGTGCACACAGAGAAAAAACATATTGCCTTTTAGGACTTTAAGGACTCTGTATTCTTCATATTGATCAGTTCACGCTTACATTTCTTAACTCCTTTAAACCTGTCTGACTAGTAAGACAAAGTTTCTGAGACTGCTGTAATGTAAAAGTCCAAGAGCAACTTTGGTCTACACCGAGCAATATTTCATGTGACAATATTCTAGTAATTTTGTTATTAGTAAGTTTCTGACTATATCTCTTTAAAAGTCAACAATAACCCTTAGCCGGGGGGGGGGATTTGAGTAAATCCAGGGCTAAAGGTGACTCATATCTCATGTTTCTATGGTGAAAAATATGTTAGCCCAGAGCTAAAGGACCTGTTATACCTGAGCTACCAGTAATCTTATCTCGGGTGAGAGGAGTGTGAGCAGTTTTAACCTTAAAGCTAAACTTGCGCCATCTTTCAAAGTGGTTCAAAGTTAGTTTCTCTACTGGTATGAAGTGGAGTGAGCTGTCGTGTGCCTTGAAATCATTATAATAATGATTTTGAACGCAACTCTACTATGGAGAGTTGCGTTCAAAATCATCAGTTTCAGTGAGGTTTCGTACACCCAAACTGGATTTTTGTCACCCTCTACCAAGGCTCAAACAACTAAAGCTGTATGTTGGCACCAAAATACGGTTTCGAAAAGATTATCCCCCAAAGACGTCCTCATGTAACCCAAACTGATCTTGTACCAGCATTGACAGTGTAGCCCTTCAAGACAAATCTGAGAAACCGATCAGTTCGAAACGTTATCCTTGTGTTGCGTTCAGGTGTTCTCTCTGACACTGGGACTCCTGATTTTTGGACCGTGCTTCATTGGAGCTCTGTGGTTGTTTTCTGTCGAGGATGCTACCGCTGCGACTGAATGGGCTCACTGTGCCCATGTTTGACTTCATGATAGCAAATGTATTGTTTCTTACTGGGGGGAGAAGCATAATAAGTTGCTTGTCTCTGTTTGTCTGCAGTCTTGGTTGATGGTGGATTTAATTTGGCCAAAGGTCACGCAGATCTTTATGATCGCCCGTATTTCCTCTGTCAGGTTTTATCAGTCTTTTTCACAGTTTTTTTTCTCATCACATTGGGTTTTGTTTGCATGCAGCACGTGATCCAGGCCTGCATTCACACTGAGAACATTATAAAACTGGGTCAATTAATTCCTGTTTAAATTCATCAAAACAGCATGAATGACTTCTTGGTATGTTGCTATTTAATTAATCAACAATAGCTTGCATGTGTCTGACAAGGATTTCAGACTGAATGTGTCTTTGTTTAGGTTCTTCTCTCTTTATCCAGTCTACAACACCTAAACACAGAAATTAGCTTTATCTATTATCTTGTAAAACGACTCATCTTCTCTGAACTACACACTGGCCTTGACTGACATTTTTGGAGTAATGTTATGTGGTGAGTAGTTTAACAGTAACGCAAATAGATGAGATCCATAGATACAGCAAACTGACTCAGTAATGGTTCTAACTAAAGTAAACAAAAGCGACTAAGGCCCCAGCAGCGAAACCCCTGACTGTGTTGAATTGAACAGTGATGCATGTTTCTGCTTATAGATTCATTATTTTCATGTGTAGGACTGAGGTTGTGTTATTTCTTCTTTAAAACCAGAATTGTCTGGTTGATGCTCAGCAGGTTGTGTCCTGTATGACGGATGTATGGCCCTGGAATGTAGAACAGACAGGTCTCTGAAAGTGAACTATCCTGTGTTATATGGAGAGATGATGGTGACTGAGAAATGTGGAGACAGAGTATTGTGCTGCAAAGCTGGTGTTTTGCTGAAAGTAAGATAGAAATGTAATTGTGTGTTTGGGACAATGTCGGTTGCTCTGATTGCCATTAAGAAATGTGTACTGTATATATAATGACGATTGCTGGCTTCAGTTTGTGTGATTTATTAGTGTTGGGGTAGGATTTCAATCTGCACAAAAGTACAAATTACAAGTTTACTGATAATTAAATCAATGATCACATTGTGATGAAAGTTGGTGCAGGTTTGCCTATGTGCTACTTACAGTAGTGCTGAAATCCTCTCAGTGTGAATACTTGAAATACGGTTTCATTTTTATTTGCTTCAGTGTTTATAAATGTGAGGGTGCAAATTAATGGCACTTACAACTTTTGGAATATTTCCAATAGACCCCCTCCACTGGCAGCCTTGACATGGCAGCCGGGGCTACAATGTAATCGTATGGGGCAACTGCGACATTCCATGAAATGTAGGTTCACAGCACTCATAACAACACCACCAGTTTCCAGAGAAAGCGGTGCAGCATCTCGTTGACCCTCCTATGCTTATTGCCTCTCTCTCTCTCTCTCTCTCTCTCTCTCTCTCTTCTCATTTACTGTTCATTTTGAAGAAGCTCTTCGTCCGTATACTCCGGCTCAAAGGGGATCATCAACAACAACTCCTCTCTCCAACTCTCTCTCACACTCACTCAATTTTCCACCTCCGTCACGAGACTTGAGTGAGACTTCTTGTTCAGCAAGACATTTCACATTTGGTGAAAATTTGGTGGACTGTCGCAGTTGCCCCATACGATTGTATTGCAACCACTGCTTCTGTGTCACAGCTTGTTATGGTGAAGATCTACTAGACCAATTCCAAACATTTTGTAAGTACAATTTATTTACACGCCTACTTAGGGCCCTGGTTGAAAAATACTATAATTCCCTGAGAAGACAGCTCCTCCAGATGTTCATGATAAAATTTAGAGGTTTTCTGTTTGTGAATGTCGTTTCTTTACGTTTAGCAAATCTGTTATCGCTCTTTATTTAATATGGCAATTACACCAAATATAAAGCCAGATTAGAAAGCATTTATTGACATTGTATTGTACAAAACACAACAAAATTAAGAGTGCTGTTCCTGGTTAGTGGATTAACATCACTAAATACCCACACCTCTTCATTGTTGATTGCACATGAACATATAGCCCAGAGTTTAATCAAGAAGAGACAACCTGGGGAAATGAACAAAATTGTTTGTTCTTGAGATTTAATTATTTTCTCACTGAGGTTGATAGCCCCAGAAACACAGCTGAGCTCACTCACATGGAACACCAGCTGAGAACTTCTCTTAGCAAACCAACGCTATCGTTCTGTATAAACCACGGCTGAGTTTTCTTTTTTCCAGCGAATGAAAACATGGTAACAGATAATACGCTGCTGCGATCTGTTCACATCGAATTCTCTGTTGAACTGAGGATGTCAGACAAAGGAAGATGTGTTTGTACAAACGTTTTATACCCTGAGAAATAAAGAATATCTGATTTAATACATGCTGTGGTTTGTTGATTTTGAGGCCTGGTGCTCAGTGGTGGGACTGGGAATGTGTGTGTTTAAATATAACCCCTGAACGTATGTAACCTTGTACCTCAGCCGCGTCACTAGAGCACCCAGGCTGTAAATGAGAACACCTTTTTGGTTTTTAAGTATTCACACTTGTACACAGAGATTGTCTGTATAATATTTTTATAATTCTGTAGCTGTTCACCAGCACAATTTCATGGGTTTTATCAGAAAAGAGGCTTTAATTAATCATCAGAATGGTGCAGGGAGAGCAGAGCCTTAAACACATGGGTTTTCCTGGTTGCATGGGCTCTGCGTTGGACATGTTTTTTCATGTTGTTGTGGCTGATTTGATGTTTTATAGCTTTGTGATAACCAAGTGCAACAGCTATGCTGCGCTCAGCTGATGCTCATCAAGAGAGAGGTGATAAGATGTGAGGACGTTTGGGGGCAAGGAGACACACGCATAGAAACACAAACATAGACACAGAGTGACTCACACACACACACACACACACACACACACAGTGCCCACAGAAAGTCATCCGACTTCAGACTGGATCATTGTAAACAGACTCTCTGCTTCCAGGCCCTCATGGTTACGCAAGAGCTTTATTTTGAAGGCCATCATGTGACATTTGGTAAGTGGCATGTCTCTGTTCTTGAAGGCAGATTGTTTGTGTGTGTGTGTGTGTGTGTGTGTGTGTGTGTGTGTGTGTGTGTGTGTGTGTGTGTGTGTGTGTGTGTGTGTGTGTGAGGGGGGGTCATGCCCTGACTATAAATCTGTCTGGGAAACAAACTGCTTCACTCTACCTGACCACACAGACGTAATACTTAATAAGTTGGATCAGCTGCTCTGTGACTGATACAGGGCCAGGTCCTGTTTGATGATGTTATTCAGTCCTTTTTCTCCTCGAGTGAGGTGGACCCTTAAACAAATAGTGTTTTCTCTTCCAAAATATGATAATCTTCAATTGAACTCTTCTGGGAAAGCGACATGAGAAAGACTGTAAATGTTATGCTACAATTTTCTTACTGTCTTCATGCAGTAAGCACATTTTTAGCTTTGAAAAAATGCTTTTTGTTTGTGATCCAAACTTTGCGAGTAAATAAGAAAACTTTATTTATAAAGTGCCTTTTGTAACATGAGTTACAAGCTGCCGTTGGCTAAAGTAAAAACAGAGAAGAAAATACAAATAGACACCACAAAACAGAAAATAACAATGTAAAGCTTTAAAAAGTTAAAACTGCACAGAGGGCAAACAGACATTACACAATCAAGTGCTTTTGAAACAAGTGAGTTTTACCAGCTTTTTAAAACCAGGTCTGTAACAACATATTATGTAATAATGAATGTTTACTTGAAAGTAAGAAAATGTTCCTCTAGATGGTTTTGAATCTAACAGACCAACGAAGGAACCATGTAACAATGCAGTCTTTGATAGAGTGAAATGTAACACTGCTGAAAACTTTATCAACTGTTGTTGCACCCAAATGAAACTTTAGATCTTTTAAAAAACGTCATTACTCAAGGCAGAGATTACAACAACTTAAATGTACCAAAAATTCAACTATACAAAAATGTATTAATAATAGAAAACAAAATACATTTTAAGGCTACAGGGATAACCAATAGAACAATAGAAGGTACAATATTTATCTACAAATTGTCTTAATATTTGTTGTAAGCTGTTATAGTTTTGATTATTTTTTGTTTTATGAAATATGGAATTTAATCAATGTTTTGTCTGAAGCTCCTGCTGAATACAACAAGGCAAGGTTTCCTACCTGTGAATTTACATTTATGAAAATAGAATTTTGCAATATATTAATAAGACTAATCATAGAAACAACGTGTCTTTCTACGTCCAATCTTCAACGAGACCAAACAGCACAATTTTCCAAAAAGGGACAAAACCTTTGTCAGTAATCAAACTATATAGAAAAGTCTTCACAGCGTAACAGATTCTCGACAGAAACAACAATTTAAATCAATGTCTTGCTAAAATGTGTTTTGATAGAGACTTTGTCTGGATAATGAAACTGGAGATGCTGGTAGGTGTCTGTTGCCACTGACATCATTATGTGAAAGCAGGCAGTAAATAAATCCGTAACGTAACTTCAAAATGCTTTCCAAAAATTATTTTAATGTTTTGATGTTTTTCATCACTGTTTTATGTTGTTCAAGGTTCACACTGGTTATGAATCACATACTTGGCCATATTTTTTGTTTGATTGTTGCTTTCAGTCATTTCTAAACTCATGATGGTGAAAAAAACCCTCTAAAATTGTTTAATACCACTTTAACTATGTGCAAAAATATTAAATTATTTAGTTACTCAGACAGATGTTTTATCACTAAGACGATATAAAGACATGAAGAGAGGAAATAAAATAAATATATGTGTAACATAGAAGATACTTATGTTTATCTGCTTGTTGTGAAACGTTACCACCATGTGTGTTCACATCATGTGTGCTCACATACATAAACAAGGAAAATCTGCTAGTACTCACGGCATTGGTTTGAGGCGCAGGTCCAGATCATTTTGGAATTTTATAGCCTTTCTAGTTGCTTCAGTGTGTGTGTGTGTGTGTGTGTGTGTGTGTGTGTGTGTGTGTGTGTGTGTGTGTGTGTGTGTGTGTGCGCGTGTGTGTGTGTGTGTGTGTGTTACATAACATGAAGTATGAGGGGCCAGAGTGACATCAGTGCTGACTCCTAATGAGCAGAGTTGAAATACAATCTCCAAACACTCCTAACAACCCCAATCAATTAGACAGCTGCTCCGTGTTTTGTGTGTGTGTGTGTGTGTGTGTGTGTGTGTGTGTGTGTGTGTGTGTGTGTGTGTTCAAAAAAGAGACAGAAGTTCAGAGAATGAGAAGAAAAGAGAAGTAAAGAACATTACACGATGGCACAGATGGGGAGGGGGAGAGAGAAAAACACTAACAGATAAATAATCAAAGTGACAGTTAAAAAGAGAAACAGAAGAATGCAACATGTGAAAATCCTTCCACCACATTTATCAGACTGGGAAGGGTTTTTTTTTTTAGTAAATGTTCTGGAGCTTTAAAATGCACCACATTGATTCACAGATCTCTCTCTCTCTCTCTGTGTGTGTGTGTGTGTGTGTGTGTGTGTGTGTGTGTGTGTGTGTGCGTGCGTGCGTGCGTGTGTGTGTGTGTGTGTGTGTGTGTGCCAGCTGTGTGCCACATTTTGAATCTGTCACTGCTCAGACCTCATACCCGACCATATCAGTCTTCAGATCCTCAGATTGTGACTGAACAGAATTTTCCTCCATGATGTGACCAATGCAAATAAACATACAAATAATGTAGATTCAAACAGACTGACTCACACACTCACTGGAATCTTTACTGAACGAGTGAAGCCGCTGCCTGGATGTGCTTTATCTCTGTCTGTTCCCCTGCTCTCATACAAACACAATCCTTCTTCTTTTCCTTCCTTTCCTTATCACCCTCTTCCCTTTTCTGTATTTTCCTGTCAAACACATTCTCTCCTGCTCTGTCTTGGTCTGTTTCTGTCATCTGTCGTCATCGTTCACTATTCATCACACGTCCTCCTCTTTTCCTCTCTTGCTTGTCATGTCTACTGGCTGTTTACTTGGACAACCTGTATTTGCGAGTGTCTGTGTTTGCAGGTTGTGTTCAAAGTTCACCAAGTGTGTCATGTGGCATTGACACAGTTGAGAAACAGTGTGACACATGTAGTTGGCTCTCCCACAGCTCCCTCTCCGTCTCCCCCTCTGCTCCTGTGGACTGCGAACAACAGCTGACCACTGCGTTTACATAAGTGCAACACTGAGCACAAGATGCACAACATTTTCACAGAGCCTGATCACATCCCTGCACAGTGAAAATATGCACCAATATTTCACAGGTTTCTGTGGAACATGTGTGATGTGGAGTTGGTACAGTATCTACATCTCTCTCTCTTTTTGTAGATTATGTGAATAACTATATTTGGCTTTCCTGGTGTCATTTCAAATCCTATTTTTGCTTATTGTGAACAAAATATTTGATTTCATATCATTACATGTTCATGATCTGCATTTGCTAAACTGATTTAATGTTCATGATTTCATAACTTTCAGGGAAACAATCCTGACAGCAGAGCTGCGTCCCAATTCAGGAGCCGCATCCTTCAGAGGACTCAGGACTCAGTCTGCCCGCTGGAAGCACTTATCATATATCATGTACTGCAGCTTGGCCGCTCGCATAGCTAGTTAGCTTTATTAATGATAATGATTTTATATAAAGTCTATGATGATCCACCTGGGTGCATTTCTCTAGACTCATTTTGAAGGGATGCCTTCAAAATGAGAAATGTCTAGTTGCTGTGGTGCAGTCTTCAACTGCAGCCTTCAAATGATGTGTACCCTGAATTGAGACACAGCCCACTTCACAGGGGTTTCCATGGTAACAGACAGCAACACCTAGGGACCAGTATTTCAATTGTAACAATCTGTGACACCCACTGACCAATGTCTCTATGGAAACTGTGATTTCGGCTTTTTCAGCGTTTTTAATGGCAACAGTCTTTAGCTGTGTCCCAATTCAGGGGCCGCATCCTTCAAAGGCTGCTTAGGTAACAGCACCGTGAGTAGGCTCCCTCTAACGTGGCCGAAAACTGCGACATTTCATTCCAGAGTAATGAAGGATCGAATGGGTGGATCCTTCATTACTCTGGAATGAAATGTCGCAGTTTGTCGGTGATAATGCTAACAAGCTAGCTATGCAATAAGTGCAGCTGCTCAAATCATGGTAAGGGCGGGACAAGCTGTTGACACAAACAGGAAATCCTCCGTAGACCTGACCATCTCATTTTAGTTAATGCAAAGATGCAGCCCCTGAATTTAGACACATCTTTAAACATATTTTGACCACTGTTTCCACTCTAACAATTTTTTAGCCTAGCTGACCCTTGAATGCTTTTTTCAGGTTTGGTCGACCTAACCTTTTGACCAGTTTGCTGCTTACATTTTATAATTTGAGATCATCAGCCCGGATGATGAGTTAGAAGAAGCATCTCTGATACGGATCTGTTTTGCATTGAGTCTCAAAGCTAATGAAGACTTTGTATTTGTTATTCTCTTTGCTGAATTTGACCAATTAAATACTCTTGTGACGGTTGAATTTTACAGATCGTTTTAGTGTGAAGGTCCTGCAGTGAGCAGAGCTGACAGGTGTCATGTGTTTACTCAGCCAGCCATGTTTTTTTTTTATCTGGAAAAAGTCTTAATTTACCCAGAATTCACTGCAAACTAATCTTGCTCTAGATAGCCATGTGCAGCAGATGAGTGAAATCTGACTTTCATTGTACTCCACTGTGTTTTTGAGAGCAGCCCGGTCGACACAAACCTCCTTCCCTGCAGATATGGCAGAAGAACACAGGTGTGACTACTCACAGTTACGGCTGCTCTGGCTCGTGTTGCAGCGAGCCATGAGGAAGCGCCTGCGAGGGTTGAAGCAGGAACCTGAAATTGAATCACCCGCATAAAATGCAGCCATCATTAAATGTATTCATTAAACCTGTGTTTTTCTCTGTAGTTGTGTAATGGCATCCAGTGGTCGGAGGAAGCCGTTACACAACTGCAGGGTTAGTTGTGTAATGGCTGAGATCCGAGGGTCGTCGTTATTACAGGAGTTCTGCTCACATTACTATAACCTTGAAGAAATAATCCCTAACGCCAAACCCTGTATTAACCACCACCACATTAATCACAATTTAAAGGAAACAGAAAGCATCGTGTAAAGACTGACATCTTCAAACCCCAACTAAAATCCAGACCCCCACCCATCACAACGCACTTCAAATACTAACCATGCTGGTACTCCTTAATGACAATATCACTGTAAGGCCATCAAGAATCTGGCTCCTACCTCCCACCGTGGTGCGTGCACTCTTCCCTGTAGCTGACCCCAACCAGCCTCACCTGCATGAATAATAAAAACTGTTCTACCACAACAGGTGACAATGTCTGCTGTGAAAAGGCTCAACTGACCAGCCACTTTTAATGACTAAGGTGATTCATACAAGTCTGGGATTTTATGGGATAGACATAAGTAGTAGATTGTTCTCAATATTACAACCAAGGTCAGGCTCAGGGCTCACTGCGACAAACGTGCTTGTGCTTATGCTGATGCTCAAATGTGATTCATTACCAGGTGTGGCGTAAGGAGGAAAGGTTGGCATGTATAACACTGAGATTATTGGACTCGACGAGAAGCATAGAGCAGCTGTCACCATGACAACAACCTAATTTAATTTAACAACACAGTTTAAAATGTCATCATCACAAACTTTTGAAATTAAAATGTATGAATCTCACACAGCGAGAAAATGTAGAGGACAGAGAACATAAGCTGACACTGAACACACACACACACACACACACACACACACACACACACACACACACACACACACACACACACACACACACAGTTGTACCGCTCATCAGCATATATTCCCAAGTCCTTTACCCTAACATTAACCACCACAGCTAAATGCCTAGCCTTAAAAGCAAGTGAGGACCGGTCAAATGTCCTCACTCCATAAGGCCTATAGGGTCAAAATGGTTCTCACAAAGATGAGAGTACAAGTATACAAGTACACACACACACACACACACACACACACAAGTGCACACTTCTGGGAAACAGGGATTAGTAACTGATATTGAAAGGTGGGAGCCGGCAGCCTCCCTCTGTGGCCTCTTAAACCAGATGTAACCAGCTGGCACACACACACACACACACACTCAGTTCCCAGTGAGTGGCTCGTGGCCAGAACTTTTGTCCTTTTCTCTACTGTGTGAACTGGCACATAATGGAAAGAGAGTGAGGGTTGGGGGGAGTATGTGTGTGTGTGTGTGTGTGTGTGTGTGTGTGTGTGTGTGTGTGTGTGTGTGTGTGTGTGTGTGTGTGTGTGTGTGTGTATGTGTTGGGGGGTGAATTGGGGGTTGGTTGGATTAAAAGAGTTCAAAGACGCTGCTTCAATGCATCTCTGTACCCAATGAATCGCTGCAGTAAAGGACAACAGCATTGTCCATGAAGGTCTTAAACTGTTCGACTGTTCAGCTTGAATTACATTTGACATCAGATGCTTACATGAAACATTTGAATCTTTGTATTAGAATATCAGGAGACAGAAAACGAAGTGAGTGTTTCACAAAAAACACAAAAAGTGTATGATGTTGAAAGAACTGAGGGGAGTCAGGTTCATCAGATTGACTCTTTAAGTCATGGGAGGCTGATCCTGAAAGTAGAGGGAGGACGATCCTCCTCAGTTTCTCCATTTCTGTGGAAAATATGCCTCATCTGGATTCATAAAGAAAAAACACTTGTGCTGTGACCACCAGGGGTGTCAGCTGCACTGTAAAACATCCGGGGCTGAGCACAGAGCCAGGGGTGGCGCAAAGTTTATCCAATGTAGATTTCAATATTTTGCCCCTATAGTTGCTTGTTATTGCATTGTGTTGTATTTTTGCTCCCTAGTTAAGAGAAGAACATCCTATCCATCCAGGCACATGATGGCTGGACAGTTTACACTACCAGCCTGTAAGATAATTGATCTTATCGGTTAATATCACATCTCTTCTGTTTCCCTCATTAATAGGTTACCACTGCGGAGGCGTTATACAGCAATCTGTTGATACTAAATTAGTTGATACTAAAATTATCAACAGCGATTTCAAAACAGCAGTCATGAGATTTTAGACTTCGTTCATATGATTGGGCCACACTGCATATATAGACCACAGAGCTTGCGTTGCTGTCACTGAGAGGGAGGGTGGTTTTCAATCCAGTCACAAGACGATACAGCTGTGGGGAGAAGACATCTCTCTCCAATCACAAGATCTTTCAAGAATGTTCTATTTAAAGCTAGAAAATGTGTCTTTTAGTTAGCAGCCAATTGTTGTAAGGTGTATTCTTGCTGCAGTGTTTCTACCAGAGTTGAAAACACACTCGACACTGAACAATTTAGATTATTACAACAGGAAGACATGTCTGCAACAAGGAGGCAACAGAAGGCAGACATGTGGGAAACAGGGAGCGTGTTCTCTGTCTCGGCAGAGTCAAGATATGTGCTCAGTAATGACAGTAGATGACCTCAGTGTGGAAACTCACAACAATGTTCAAACCAGGTCATGTTAAAGCTTTACTACACTGCCAGGGGTTATATTACACAAACCCATGTGTACGGTGTTATTACCTGTGCATGTACGGTATTTTCAGGACATTTACAGCAGTAGATTATCAAGAGAAATCATATTTTCAGTGAGAGAAGTTAAAATGTTGTCTGTTTTCTATTCAACAGGACCCTTTGACCTGCCCCATGGCTGAGTAAATAAGGGAACGTGAAAGAGAAAGAAAAGCCAAGACACAAGGATGTGTCAACACGATCAAAGGGTCAGAGGGAAAGAAAACAGACTAAACTGTTAGAGAGAAATAAAAAGAAGTTAATTCAACTTTCAATTCTTCAATTCTTAAAAATGTATCATGATCATAATATAATAACATTTAATAATAAGAGCTCAGAGGCTCTGGAACAGTTGTGTATCATTTATTTGTAAAGCACTTTGTAACTTTGTTTTGAGAAGTTCTAAATAAATAAAGATTATTATTATTATATTATTATTATTATTATTATTATTATTATTATGTTATTTATTTATTTGTTTATAATTATTATCAACACTTTACTGACAACTAAAATGACAAACAACAAATCTGACTTTAAAGCGAGTGTTTTTGCTGACCTCAGTATAATGTGTGTTATTTAAGCCTTCACAAAGAACAGAGGGTATGTTTTGCCCAAATTACTTACATTTACAATAGAAGATGCAGTGAACAGTGGTCACAGGAGAAAAATGATCTACAGAACATGTAAAGAGATTCTTCAAATTCTTTGTAACCATAGTCCACTTATTCTCTGGTGATTACTGTTTATCACTCAGTGTCTCAGCCTGTTTCATAGTTTGCAGAATCTATAACAGCTACACGGCTGCTGTGTCAGTCCCTACATATGGAAGCGTGTCTTGATTTGCGCACATTAGAGCACCTCAGATATTTTGACACTTAAATCTAGTAACTCATCTCATCTATTGTAACCATCATCAATCTGATTGTTTCCTGGGAGGGAAGCAACATTTGAATAAACATATTCTACGGTGGTGGGTGGAGTATCACTATAAGTGCATAAGTTCAAAACTAAAGATAAGTTTTTAAACACAACTCAACTTGTCAACACAAGTTAACTTGTTAACCCTACCCCTCTGCATAAAAGGCCAAAACAAAACTCATCAATACTAAAAAGCTTTTCTGACCCTGATTTATTTTGGTTACTACTATACTGTGGGTAGGATGGACCATCACGCACTTTACTGTCAGGGTGAGAAAGTTGATAAAAAACTGCAAAGTGAGATAAAATCATTTTTTATGGGAAAAGGCCAAAGATAAAGATGAAACACCAAGACGTTATGGACAGACTCAGAAGGTGAATTTTTGGCAGAGAAAGACTGAGAGTGAAATATGTGGGGTGATGTAAGAGCAGCAGTATGTCCGCTGATCAGACAGCTGCTTGTTTCCACTTCTCTCTTATCTCTGACCGCACCCTGCGTGTGTGTGTGTGTGTGTGTTCCCACTGTGCATACTGATGTCTTGATGTGCATGTGCATGTACTTCCAGCATGCACGTGTGTGTGTGTGTGTGTGTGTGTGTTTGAACAGGTGTGTTTGTGAACAATCTGCTCTGTGTGAGTGTTTCAGGTCCCGGGACGTGTTGTCCTGATGAACCCTGATGTTGTTGACTTTTGTTTATATTCATTGCGTATTTGTACAAACAGACCTCGTTCTCAAGTACACACAGATGTGCAACTGCAATGCACAGTATTGGTGTCTTCATGTGTGTATTACCATAAAACAGCAAACTAAATATCATCTGCTGCAGAATAATCCATCCTGTCTGCCTCTTCCTGTCCCATATTTGAGCTTTGAAGGTTTTTGTCTGTTTCAGGGAAACGTCTGAGGCTGCTTTTGTTTTCCTTGTGTGTGTGATCACCATATATACCATACATGCAAAACATTACAAAAAAAGAATAGTGAAAACATTGGGGGAATAAAATGGGGTTTACTGGAAGAAAGATACATGGAGACATTTTAAAAATGTTGGTGAATTTGATGCCTGACAAGGATCCATGACTGTCATGAAAAAGTGTGAAAAGCTGCGTACATGAATGTGGAGAAATTTGTTGTAAGATGGAAGACGAGAGCAGAAAATGAGAGACAAAGTGATCCCAAAGGAAGAGAACAGAAAGGAAAGTTCAGAAGGCAGAGAGGAGGGAAGAAGAGAGTGAATGAAGAGGTGGAGGAAGAGGAAGTGTCAGTGGGAGGAGAAGAAAAATGGCAACAGGGGCACAAAAAAGGTGAAAAGGAAAAGAAGAAAGGATGTGGCGAGTTTTCCTGTTTTCTATTATTCTAACATGCTTTTATCCACATTAGCTCAGCCTAATGCAACACACACACACACACACACACACACACACACACACACACACACACACACACACACACACACACACACACACACAGATGTCACCATCAGCTGTTCTGCTGCAGGATGTTCCAGCATGTCAGCTCCAGACACATCCTGTGTGTGTGTGTTTTCCGATTATGTTCTTTGTTTTTTATATTTTCTCTGTGTGTGAAAGTGAGAGATTTAAAAATTTGCGGTGATGAAATCTCAATAACTGTGTTGTTAAATTAAAAACGATTATATTGTCATGGCGACAGCTGCTCTATGCTTCTGGTTCATCTAGTCCATCCTGTGTGATACATACTAACCTTTGCCCTGTACCTCTATCTGAGTGAGGACCAGGTTTGCAGGGGGTCAGGATGAGAGCCAGACTATGAAGTGCAACATCTTTGGTTTGTGGACAATAGTTACATTCATCCTCTTCCTCTGCTGCTGTCAGCTATCTAATAAAGGCATGGAATAACACCCTTAGTCATGATCAGGTTTAGAAAAGGTTGGATTTAGTTATGTATAGTTATGATGGTTTGGGTAAGGGAAATCCTGGAAAATGTGTGTGTTCAGGGAATCTGCTTTTTGGGGCGAGAAGTGAAGAAAATAAAAATGATTTGTTTCTTAAAACGACAAGAGATGGAATAAACGATCGCTTAAAAGTGTGTCGTCTTCCAGGGGGAAGTTTTTCAAATTCATTCCAAAGAGGGTGTGAAAGATCTTTAACTAGTGATTGATTTGCTCCTGCTCCCACCAACTGTCTCTGGGGGTTTCTTATAATCTTGCTGGGTATGATAACTATTTCCGTGAGCTTACTTTTTACTGCTCTAAATTTCCATACCAGCATGTTTTGTAGGTGATTATTCTTTCAACTACAGGTTGATATAAACCATCTTCAGGTCAAAAACCACAAAGTTGTTTAGTTTCTTCTTTGCATTGAGTGTTCAGTAGAAAAAAATAAATCATAATTAATTTCTTACACTTCAAGGAAAAATAAATAGAAACTATTTTAACAACTTGCTAAACCTAGAATAAGATTTGAACCAACTGTTTAACTTCATGTATCTTACTATAATGTTTTGTTGTTCAACCTTTATTTAAACAACTTTGGTGACCACTGGATTGTGTGTGTATGTATGAGTGTGTGTGTTTTGGCACATTGCAATATGCGGGTTTTAAGATCGAGGGCAGGAGATCGAAAAAGACGGCGAAAGCCTTGATGAATGCTTACAGTGTCTAACTACAACCTGCTATTGTGGTCTAGCCTTTTTATATAGAACCTGTTGGCCAGACGACACACACACTCTCACACACACACTGTTCTATGTGTACAGGTCTAGTCGGACTCCTATGGTTCTCCTCCACAGCCATCAGTCAAGTTTAAGAGTGTGCAGACAGAGGAAACTCCCCCTACACATACAGCTGGACAAGGCCGCCATTGAGCTCTATAGTAGTGGCCTTTTAGAAACTTTTACAGTTGCTGCAGTAAAAAGTCGACCGAGAACAGCTGCACACACTGTCCCATAGTGTATGAGAAGCATTTAGAAATCAATATATACCGTGGGTTAGGTTTGGTGTTTGCGTGGCTGAAACAGAGGATACAGCTGTGGACGGTGCCGAGAGAGACACGCTTCCTATTCTGGGACAGTATTCTGACCGAAAACTGCAGTTTTAATCATATACATTATAACCCCAAGGACAAAAGAGTCACATTCACCCACATGCAAAGTTTTTTTCAGTCTGTTTTTCTGTGACACACACACACACACACACACACACACACCATTGAAACCACTAATCTACACCATGAGAACAAAAAACATCCTGCCTGTAAAAGACAGGGAGAAAATGTGTGTATTCTGGTGTGTGTGTGATGACATTTTTAGATTCCAAGGACAGCGTGTGTTTCCTCTCTTGCATTCTATTGTTCCTGCAGCAGCACTGATCCTCGGGGGAGCAGAGCAACCGCCACGACTGTCGGGCAGCAGCCAATGACGGTGCAGGACAGAGAGGCCCCCAAGGCTGATGGGAACTAAAGTCTGTCCTCTTTTTTTTACTTTGCTGTTTCCATGGAGAATTTAAAGAATAACCCACTGCGGCGTCATGAGATAGACTGTGACCATGTGCTGTTGAGGACAAACTGATTTAATTAGATTAAAAGACATCAGGAGGCGACTGCACTATCTCTAACCTGCCAGGGTACAGGTGTTTGTGTGTGGGTGTGTGTGACCAATTGTGGTTCAATACCATCATAGTGAGGACACTTTGACTTTATGATGGAATTTTGTTTGGTCCTTGCAAATTCAAAGTTTTTTTTGTGGGTTAAGAATTGGTTTTAGGGTTAGGCATTCATTTGTGATGGCTAAGATAAGTGTAAGGGGCTAGGGGATACATTATGCCACTGTGTGTGTGTGTGTGTGTGTGTGTGTGTGTGTGTGAGAGAGAGAGCCCAATGAGATCAGCTCTTGAGAACAATGAGTTGGGATGAAACTCCCCTGACTTTTACTGACTTTCATGGCACATGGTTACAACTCTCTCCATATGGAATTGTGATCTGCTGTATTAAAGCGACAGAGTGACAGCTTCAAATGTCTTTGCTGCCATCTACAGGATGGTCTGTTGTCCTACAGTTTGTCATAACAGCCCTGTAGGCAGCACAGCGCCACCATGAGGTTCACATATGTGACGGTTACTGGATGGATACACTTAATATACAGGGGGGGGGGAATTATTAACCACCACTCTCAATTAACTGTCATCTCTGTGATGATTCTCGATACTTTTCTAGGTATTTTTTATCATATTTCACAGGGTACAGTGGATTCAACAATCTGACCCAACTGAGCTGATGGGTTAAGGTTGAGGGAAGGACGGTGAAGGGATGAAAGTAAGGTTGAGCAGAGGATAGAGATAAAAGGGTGACCAAATGAAAGGAAAGGTTGGGTGGTGAGAGAGTGATGGGTTGACCAGCTAAATGTAGGCTTGACAGGCGATTAGGGGTGTGTGAGTGGTGGGCCTGCTCCTGAACCCAAGTCAACTTCATATGTATTCATTGATTTGTGTTGCAGATGTGTCCGTTTCATTCATCTTATGTGGGGTCTAAATTCTTATCACAGCATTTAACCACCAAATATAAAAAAAAATATACGAAAATTGTTTCACAATTAAATGTGGCTAGAATGTTCGTAAATAAAGACACTGGTTGATGTAAATGAAACACACAGAACACAATTGTCGCATTATTTAAAAAAATGTATTTGTATGTACTTACATACTGGTGTCAAAAGGGTATGCACCAAAATGTCACATTGACTCACGGTTACAAAGAAAAAGCATTTTCTTTTTCTTCAATTACAAGTATTGAAAAAACTATGTACAGAAAAAAGGGCATGGTGACGAGATAGTACACTAGAAACAAACTTACAGTCACACAACATGGTTTTAAATGAGGATTCTGACAATAAAGAAAATTCTTCTAACAGTTACACTGTCTTGGTGCTCAGAAATTCAAATTGTATTTCCACTCAAAATGAACCTTGTGCATCCTCTCCGCAGTCCAGCGTCAAGACGTTTCCAGAGTGAGCTCACAAAAAGGATTCTTTTTAAAAACTGCCAAGGATTAAATCATCAAAAAGGAAATGTATGAACATTTGAGTGGAAATACGGTTTAAATAAAACACATGTTCAAGAGATAGTCTTAAAAAGGTGTAACAAGGGAAACGGGGGACAGACAGAGAGAGGGACTGGGTGGAGAAAGGTAGAGTCCTGGAGATGAGCTGCGTGTGGAGGGCTCGTCCACGGCTTCTATCAACACCTCTCTCTGGAGAGACATGTAAAGGCTTGCCTCCGTTTCCATGCTATCATCTCTTACAGATGAAAATACACTCGTTCCCAAAACCATGACATCTTTTTGCCGTCTAGAAATTTACAGATTTTCAATCAAGACAAGACACAAAGCAGGAATCAAAAGAAAGGCAGGAAAATGGTGAAGTACCGGGATATATAATGTGACTGAAAAACAAAATAACTCAGGTTTCAATGGGTGCTAATGGAAAGAAAAATGTCAAAATGTTGAAGTAAAGAAACTGGACTAGAACCCAAACATCCTTCAGTTCTTCTCAGTGAGATAACTACCAGAGAGGAGCCTGGGGTACATCCACACTAATATGTTTTCATCTCAAAACCAAATGATCTCAGTCGATACTAACATGTACACTAAGCACGCATGTACCAGTCCGACAGGAAGCACATCGTTTGAGTTTGACGAGGGATTTCTTAGCTTGGACTGATGAGGTGGAACTGTTGCAGGTATTAAACCTCCAGGTTGCACACGCCACCGGTGATTGAGGCTGTTGGAAAAAGATTGTGATAAGAGCGTGATGACTCAGGGGAGGATACTTTGTGAATGACAACACCTGATCATGAAGCGAGCGTGCTAACATCTGCGCCATCATTTATTTAACTCCAAGTTTCTAAATGCAACCCTGGAGTTTCCTAACATATTTTGGGCAAACTACATTTACAAAAGGTTTCCATTTAGGGGCTTGAAATTTCAAAAAAGGAAAAAACACATCAGTTTGGATGTAGCATGACACAGAGGACGTCAACACATTCAGTGCAACACTAGACTCGCATTCGCTGTCCCATGGCATGAAACCTTAATTTGGGCGACAAAGGACAGTAAGATCCTCTGAATTGATAATTTTTTCTAATGTTTCCTTTACAAGATGCCAAGTTAGACAGTAATAAATTCATGGTAAGCGATGCAGTATTCAGTCCGACTGTTCCGGATTTAAGGAGTTAAAGTGTGTCCAGCTTCTTTCCAACAAAACCAAACAAAAGAAACGACTGGAGGGGTGTGAAAGTGTGAATCCACCTAAAACAGACGACAAGAACTATACTGATGATCGAAGTTCAGCGGATCTTTGAGCAAACATATAGAATTTGTGATTTCTGTCTTAGGGTGAATACTTTGTGAGGTAAGGATTACATTTTGAACAGAATGTGTCTCTGGTGTATCTGGGGTAGTCTGGGACCAGCTGCTCTCCTTGGGACAGTTTCTCTTTTCCTCTAGTCACTTTTAGCCTTTTTGCTGTCGTTTCCGTTCTTCTCCGGCTCGGTCCCTTCGGCCTCCTCCTGGTGCTTCCTCTTCTTTGTGTCATCTGACGGGTGTGGCAGGAAGGTGATGAGGATGCAAGTCATGTTGTCACATCCTGTCCCGTCTCCAGATGTGTCAGGGGCCAAACAGTGGTCCACCAGCTGTCGGGAGGACGCAAGGTATTTTACATTTAAGGTATGAACTAAGGACAATGTTTTTAGTGTCACATTAAGCTATAAGCTAGATAGCACACTCACTACATATTAGTTGCAAATTAAATATAAGTGATTGATAGAATAATCAGCAAATTTCAGCCATGTAAACATCCTCATGCCTCACTTAGAAACGGAGGAAAGCATGTGTTTATGTCCATTTCTACAGTGATTAAAACTGCAGAACGTCAAATCCATTTGTTTCCATGTCTATTGCTTTGATTTCTGGGCTCTGAAGCCGGCTACAGATATGATTTGTGTACAAGTGTGTATGGGAAACTTTCTCACCTCTTCCACAATAGATGAGAGGGGTCTGGCTTTGCCACTCTGGTCTGGTTTGATCCTCTTACTGATGAAGTCCACCACCTCCTGACTGCTCAACACATTCCTGCACACACACGGAGCGCATCAACAGGTGAGTGACAAATCGAAAGGAAAAACAATCTCAAGCATGTAAAGTGCTAATTATCAGCTACAGAAACCCTTTCATTGTGCTTAATGACCTCATAAGATCAAGACTTTGGAACAACTATCAGGCTCACACATGAGTATGCAGGCAGGGACGAGGTTAGAGAATAACTTCTAGTTGGAGATGCGCTGATACCAGCATCAGAAATGCTTCTGATACTGCCGAAAATGCTGAGTGTGGCATTAGCGAGAAAGAAAATCTATACACCGATCTTTTACCACGTCTGAAAAGTATATTAGTTTCACCCAGATAAAACTGCAATTCGCTTTTCCCAGAAATGACTTCTCTTTAGTACTGGGCCTCACTTATACCGCCACTGTTACTCACCAGATGCCGTCGCAGGCGATGACCATGAAGTCATTCTCCTCATTAAGGGTCAAAACTTTGACGTCCGGCATCGAAGAAATCATCTGCTCCTCTGGAGGCAGAGTCTTGTTCCTCTTGTAGAAGTGGTCACCTGAGAACCAGAGTCCAGATAAATATGTATTAAATGAATCCGTTCTTATGAATGTGATCCTATCAGAGGAGGAGAATATGACATTGTGATTTGAATTCAAAACCGAAAATGACTGTTGACAAAGAGCATTGAGTTTAATTCTGACTAGTCAGGAAAAAAAAAAAAAAAATCACCAACTCAGCCATACCAATAGCTCTGGACAAGTTCAATCCACCGTTGACGCGCCCATCCATGGTCACTTTCCCTCCAGCGTTTTTGATGCGAGCCAGTTCCAACTCGTCCTCTGGTTTGTGGTCGTAAGACATGTCGACAGCTTTGCCTACAGCAACAGAGTGTTTCGGTTACATACAAGATAACAGCAAAGCCTTAGATTCAAATATCTACCACTACACATTTCAGTGGCAACTTTGATCGGCTGTAGTCCAGTAACATCAATGGATCAACTGATAAGAATGAGTAAGAAATGATTTTAAGATTCTTATGTTTTGTACATAACATTTCTTTTTAGGGTTGAAGGCAGCACTGGTTTTTCAGAGCAGACACTTTTTTTTGCTGTGCTGACACTTACTATAGGTTTTAATGTAGAATGACATCCTAACAGAGGGAACTCCTGAATATTCTTGCAATCATATTTTAACTTTATGGATCATTATACATAAATAAGTGATTAGGTCACAAAATGAAATGGTGCAGCAAACAGATACAAATGATACTTAATTTATTTGTAATGGGCTTAATAGACACCAGAATGAAGTTGGATATTTTGGATATATTTAATATATATACTGCGCATTATTGAGGTAAACTGGCTCCTTATTGTTTTGACTTACCCCGTTCAGAAACCACACAGCGCGAGTCTCCAGCGTTGGCCACGATCAGCTGCTTCCCTCGGATCAGAGCCACGACAGCTGTGGTGCCGCTGTCTGATCCAGGCTGTGAAAATGTGATAAGACCCAACATTTAAACTAGTTACAGGTTTATTTTGTTGGTGTCTAACAACAATTTTTATAAAATTTGAAGACTTGTTAAAACAGGGGTAAAATTAGTTGGAAGAGTTCAAAATACTTTTGTGATCACTGTCATTTTCTTGTATAAGGAAGATATTTATAGAGTTCACATGGCGACAGCAAATCAACACCCTTGAAAATAGACTGTGACAACTTTCATTATATAAATAATTAACACCATGTACGTTGTATGTATTTATGTATGTATGTAGTTGGCAGCACAGTCATACTGCTGATCAGGAAGTTGCACACACCTCCTCCTTGCCATCCATTCCAGGTAGACACATTTCCTCCTCATCTTCCTCCTCAGAGTCTTCTTCGCCCTCATCTGTATCTTCCTCTTCTTCCATCTCGCTGCTGTCACCTTCTTCCTCCTCACTACCATCCTAATAAAAAAAGTTTTTAGATGCTTTTCAAAGTGAGTAAGTTTTTGCAGCAAAGCAAAAATCTATTCTGGTCTCCTGCTCTCACCTCGTCATCACTGCCCTCCTCTTCCTCTCCCTCCTCAGACTCCTCACTGTCATCAAAGAACCTCGACTTTGAGTCTCCTCCAGCCTTGGAGGGCAGAGAGGAGCAGGAAGGACCTGCATCTCCTTCGGCCTTACCAGCCTTACCGGCCTTTTCTTCTCCATTGGAGCTCCCAGACTCTCCACCGTCAGCTGCTGTTATGGTGAAGCAACGGCAACACAGGGTGTTTGACAAGAGAAAAGTGAGCAATATTGAATGGAGAAAAAGCAGAGGACGTGTAATAAGTGCTCAAATTGAATACTTGTTTAAGGGCTGAAAATTCTTTCTACGTTCACCTACTCATTTTGATATTGAAGCTTTTTTGTTACCATGTAAACAAACACATTTTTTCATCTCATGCCATCTATTCTGTACCTGCACCACTGCCTTCACCCGCTGCTGTTCTCCGACAGGCCCGCAGCTTGGATGCACATGCCGCTCCTTCGCCTTGCTTCACCTTCCCGTTGCTCTCCTCCTCCAATTGTCCGTTCAGCCCCTCTTTCTTCTGTCCTTCCCCTTCTCCCGAGGCCTCAGGTTGTGGGCAGGACGCCTTCTTAGCAGCCGCACTGAGAACAAAACACAAAGAGGAAAGAGAGGTAAGCAACATTAGTCTTAAAATCTTAACTACTGTTTTACTCAACTACTAAGATAACGCTGGACTATATTACAACATCCAGGATATCTAGTAGAGAACCTATGTACCGAACCAATACCACATCTTTACAGTATATTAGTGACATTGTGAGATGCTATCATTGTGTTCTTTATGTCGACAAGGGGATCAGTTAAATGTGCAGAAAGGAGGAAGTGATGAAAATGTTATAGTGGACTTGCGTGAGGACCCCATTGAAGTAAGATTTTCCAGAAGGCCCGTGAGCCAATTTTATTGAATGTTGAAGCCACAGTACATAATTGCCACAAAGTCCTGCATGATAAAAACAAGTTTGTTGGTCTACCTGAGGGCAGCAGCGTGTTTGACAGCATTGCGGTTCTGGCCGTAGCGAACCAGCAGCTCCTCTATGGTCAGTGTAGCCTCCTCGTGGAGCAAAGCGGCCTCCTCTGTTTCCACTGAAACAAAAAGCAGAAACATGAGCTGACTCAGGAGTTGTTCAGATCTTGCATCACTGTTATAAATCTATTAGTGGTGTGTACAACCACACTTCAGCATGACTAGTTTTTATTGTATTCTCAAAGTTTGCTATGTTTCATTTCACATCTTTGTTGTGACATTTTCCTTTCCTATTTTATTAGACTGGGTGTTCCCAGTTATTTTTCTTACAACGGACATCCCCACCAAACCATACCACATAAATGAAATAAACGTGTACTCACAATCATCCTCCTCTGACACCTTTTCAACAGGCGGCTCCTCTGTGGGTCGTCCAGCGATCTGGACCAGCTCCTTGACGACTTCCTCTGTAGTTATTTTGCCGTCGATGGCCAGGAAGGCGTCTTCCAGTGCCTGGAAACAAGCAGGAAGGTTTGTCGGTAAAAGTCAAGTAGCAGTGTAACATTGGGTTTAGTCTAAATCAGCTAATATAAAGCCTATGGTAGATCATATGAAGACAAATAATAACCAGGGATGAATACATTCTGAGTGATTTCGCTGCTTGTAAAAAGTGCCTAACAGTATTAGCTTTTGATACCTGCAAACTAGACACGTCGTCACAGGACAATTCATAGATACTATTCTAAGATCACAACTCAAGGAAGCATAACCCATCAGATGTAAGTGACTGTGTATGTAGCGGTTATGTTTAATCACGGGTGACAGGTCGGGTTGCAGGGCATATGACAGCAGTCTGGGCAGGTCCAGCGGGTTGTGTGCGGTACAGAGTTTCGTGGGTGCTGGTTTAAAAAATTGACCTGTGCAGGACATTGATTCATGTTGCAGGTCTATTCAGAGGCTGCGGTGAACGTGTGTGGACTGCGGATCCAAACAAAAAAAGATGACCACACTCACATGTAAACTGTATCTATGCCAGAGTAGAGTAATACACATCTGGCCATGAGAATCTGGGGCTTCTACAGGATCTCACCTTTTGCAATTTGCCATCTTTGTAGGTCTTCTGCTCCTTGATGATGTCAGGAAGGTACTTTGAACAGTAAAGAGCCACCTCTTCACCTAAAAGAAAACAGCAGGTTGTATAAATTCTCAGGGCAGGTGTGTTTACACACAGTGCTCTGAGGGGCATGTCCAACAAACAATGAAGATAAAAATCATTGAAACAATAAAGATGGTGTCTTGTGATATAAAAAAGGACATTTGTCTCTGACAGGTGTTTGTTATTAAAACAGGTTTGTGTATTGTGCACCACCAATGTTATGAATATGTGTAAGTGTTGATGTTTAGCAAGAAAATACTAGAAATAGTAGAATATAACTATCTTACCTCCGTGTCCATCATATACCGCGAACATGGCGGTATCCTTGTCAAACTCTGTAATACAGTTGTGAGCATCCTGTGACAAAAACAAAGACAAAAATTACAACCAAAATTCCCCTCTTGGTGCTCAAAGCAGCAATGTGTACATTTTGGAAGTGGGCGAGAGGGGATAGGACTACAAAAACTGTTCCATTCATTCCCAAAAGGGGAGGGGGTGCATCTTATGTTACAGTGTAATGAGGGATGGAACGCCTTTATGACCATAATGAATGAAATTTAAGACCTATGTGAAGTATAATAGATATGACTATCAGAGTCCCAGTTTTACCTACACTCTGTCATAATTGAAGATTAAATGAAGTAGCCAAGTAGAGAATAGCCCTCAAAATACCATGTTATCTTGTAAACTACGAACAGAAACAGCAGGTGTCCGTAGTCTATGACTGGGGTGTTTGTCAGTTATCACTTACTCATTGGTATTGTTTGTAGATTTATTACAGTATACTAATATCTGTATCATTGAGAGCTACAAACTAAGCCAATATATTTCTCTTAATAAAACACAAATGTGCGATGGAAGACCTAGTACGTGATATTTTAACTTATTTCAGACATTTTAAGGCTTAAAATACAGATTATTCTGTTTTCGACGTTTTTAAGATCCTGTTAAACCTCATTAGAAAACATGTACATTCACCAGTGGTGGAAGGTAACCAACTACATTTATCTAAGTAGTTTTCCGATACTTGTAATGAACTTGCGTATTTACACTCAATGCTACTTTATACTTACACCTCACTACTTTTCTGGGGGAAATGTACTTTCTTCTCCACTACAGTTATTTGACAGCTTTAGTTTATTTTAAGATGAACATTTTACACAATAGCTTCTAATAAGGGGTTAGATTTCAAGTGTGCATGAGGATTATCTTCAGTCAGTCAGGTAAAATAATAGAATTTAGGTTGTGTCACACAACAAAGTTTGTGTTCTCTAACTGTAGATGAGCCTCGTGTTATTATCACTGCACAAGTTCATACATGTCTTTGGACTGATTCACTAAAATGCATGTACTTAGTTAACAATTTTACCCTTCTCTATTAAGTTGATAGCCGGTGCATTAAATCCAAGTGGCTACAAAATGCGACACAAGGTCTTTCAGTACAAGTGGTTCACACAGCGGACATCAGCTACACACTATTGGATACTGTCAGAGAGAGATTGTAAAGTAACTCAGCTAAAATCACCCCCGAGGATGAGTTATGGATTTTAATCATCACTGCAGTGGATGCTGGGAGATAAACTGGTTTAGGGATGTGAGACACCAGCTGCAGCCAAACCAACAGAAAAAAGCCTCACTAACGTTCATCCCGCCATTTACAACTGCACACTGATCTCTCCTCAGGACACAAGGCGGCAACATGGTTGTCTTTTGATGCGGCCCCTCTTTTTTTCCGTCTTACCTCCATGGAGACACGCCAGCCCTGCATAGCAGAGTAGCCGTAGCTCATGTGGCTGTTGCCGCCATCGGAAGAGGTCTTGGTCGTGTTAGGCTGCGACAGATAAGCCCCCATGGTTATTGGATTGTATGGCTTTGCACCTGGAGAGGACGACACAATGGAAACATCACATTTCTGCTTCACATGGAAAAACGCACACATCACACAGGGCTTGTGTCGCACTTCGGCTTCGTTTGCCAGGCAGGCTAGCTATAGTTGCTAGCTAGCTAACGTTAGCAACACCACAACAAAAAAAAAAGTAGACGCATCGGCAGCTGCTAGCTTAAACCGCGAAGCTAGCAGCAGCCAACCCGGCTAAACTTCCAGGGACCGTAAACTCTGTCCCCGCCGGGAGAGGCGGCTGCGCAGAACCACAAACACCAAATAGTTAGCTGCTGGTTTACCTGATGTGACGGAGCAGGATGAATCTGTAGCCGGGTTCAGAGGAGAGAGATTCACATAGGAAGCACTAGTGATGTGTCCTTCCGTGTCGAGGCTTCGAAGCGTGTGTCGGGTAATCCAGGAAGATTTTTGTGGAGCGCGTATCGAGGCTTGTGTTGATGACGTATGTGGTGACGTTCAAAGCCTCGCGAGCCGGCCGTACCACGTGACTGAGTCAGGAAATGGTTCGCGGGTTTGGCGTGCGAATCGAAATATAAGGGGCAGCGAAACGCAATGGACCCCCCCCCTCACATTGTGTGCACTTGGGACTTTATTGCGCGTTTGTTTCCAAAAAAAAAGAAACCGCCTGAAACCCAGCACGGTGGAAAAGTTGTTATTTTTAAATAAAAATGAATAAAATGTTGTCCCTATTTTACGTGTTACATGTTACAAGTAACACAAGCACATTCACATCACAACCCTCTGCCCAATTTGTTTCCACTTTCCCTTTTGACCCCGCCATTGTATCATAAAGACAGACACCATATTAATAAGTTAATAATTTATGCATTGGCATCACAAACATCATTCATTCATTTATTCAATTCAAAGCTTCACACACCAAAGCCATTGGTGTCATTATAATCACTCTGCCTGTTTTACATTTATTGTCCACTTGATGGCACAGCGCCATGAAGCTTCGGCCCATGAGTGAACCAATTGGATGGAAAGCGTCAATGCTGCATGAAGCTTCATGTCGCCACCACTAGGAAGCACCGCACGTGTGGGAGCAGGAGCCGCTAACAACACAGCCCGAGGAGGAGCAGCGGTCCCGCGCATGTGCCTTTCCTCCCAGCGAGGGGGCGTGTCCGAGACCTGCGTCCTGCGTCCTGACGTCACGAGCGAACGGTTTGAAAACAGTACAGTTCAGTCATTATAAAAAATCTATTATTCTCAACGATTTACATCACAAAATAGTTCTCAATATAAATATAAACAAAAATATTATCCAGTTTTATAGAGATTGATCCAATGTGAATTGTGTAAAACTGAAGACGAAACGATCTAAGCTGTTTTATGAATATGATCATATCATTTTGCCACAAAACCAACTTCTCAATCAAATTGGAAGCTAGAGACCTTTTATTATGCAATGAAAATAAAAATCTGAAAGGTTGTTGGCGTAAAACCAACTGACATTTTATTCTCGAGTTGGCCTCCATACCGGTTGGTGGCGGTAATGCGCCGTGTTGTCCTATGAACGTCACAGGCAGAAGTAGGGAGAAGAATAAAGTGGTTTGACATGGCGCGGGAAGAGAGCAACATGGAGGTCAGCGGAGAAGCAGACAGTCTCTCTCCGTCCACTTTAAAACTATACGAGGCTCAGTTTTTCGGCTTCACCCCGCAGACCTGCATGCTGCGGGTGTACAGCGTCTTCCAGGACTGCATGTACGACATCTTACCCGTGGTGGAGAAGGTGTGTGTGAGGCAGCTGAGTAAAGGCGAGTCGGACGCGGCGGAGGAGCTGCTGCGGAACCGGGCTCGGGAGTGCAGCCGCAAACTGCAGCAGTTCCTGGAGGAGCGCTTCAAGCAGCTGTCGGAGCGGATGGAGGCGCTGCTGGTGAACCGCTGCTTCTCCGTACCGCCCAATGTGCTGCTGCCCGAAGACCAGACCCACAACAAATACCCCCAGGGGCTACAGGTGGGTGGAGGAGTGCAAACAAGCTACTGTTTCATGCGTGTGTTCACTGTTCAAGTTCAGTTCAATTACACATCTTGTCTTCAAGGTTCAGTGGGTTATATTAGTGACAGTCAAACATGAAAGAGAACCTGTGGTAACCTTTAGAAATCTTCATAAAAATAGGGTCCTCCGTAGGGAGGACCCGCTCCTGATGTAAATATTGTGAGCCCATTGTGGTGTAAATAAAACAACAATTCGTACAATGTAGATGATAAGACAATACTGGTAACACCACTAAGATTATATTATATTAAATTTCTGCCAATAGATTCAGTTCAGCTGAATCTTACACACTGAACCTGTAAAGGGATAGTTCACCCAAAAATTTGAATTCGGTCATTAGTGTTTGAGTCCACAAAACACTTTTGGAGTTTCAGGGGTAAACAGTGTTGCAGCCAAATCCAATACAATTGAAGTAAATGGTGACTGATTCTTAAAACATAAAATGGCAGGAGCAGTATGGAGGCACTTGGATGACATCTTGGATCATCACATGTGATGTCATCCAAGTGTCCGTAAGTCCCGACATTCAAATTCGACTTGAAACAAGAAAAATATCTGTAAATACAATCCCCTACCCACCTACCCCTCCAAGGCTTTCAGAAAAAAGGACAGAACATCTACAGGATTCCTGTTGTAAGAAAGTTTGTGTTGGGGTCTTCACATCCATACTGCCTGAACTGTAAACTGTACTTTTTATAGGTTAAAAAGTTAGTCACCTTCTAGTTTTGGACACTTCAGTTGAAAAAGGACAGGACTACATTTCCTGCACTTGTCACCTAATGTAGATGTTAACAGTCTCTAATGGGAGCTTTTTCTCAGCAGTGTTATAATACATTACATTCCTGTGTTTTCATATCACATGTGGCTATTGTACTCTACATAAGGGCTGGAACCAATGATTCTTTTCATTCATAGTTCATTTTCTTGATTAATTGATGAAATGTTTTGTCTTTAAAGTATCAGAAAATTTTGAAAAATATGTTCTAGTTTCCAACAACCCATGGTGATGTCCTCAGGTGCCATTTTCTCTGTGATCTCACAATATTAAAGATCTGTCTGTGATTTGGCTGTGGTCCTTCTCGTTCCAGGACGTGCTGAGGCTGGAGTCGTCCCTGACAGACATGCACAGAGCCTATGAAGCAGAGGTCTGCGCCAGACAAGCGCTGCTGGCTGAGCTGGAGGAGCAGAAGGAGGTGCAGAAGCAGCTGGATGGGATCCGGACTTGGGTCAGAGAGCTGCAGGCAGCCTGGGTGAAGGAAGGTAACGGCAACTTTAGTGAAAGTTTCCGACTGGTGATGGAGTCGGTAAAGAACCTGCAAGAGGCCGTCGCAGAGGTCTACAAGAAAGCTCCTCACTGAACTGAACTCAAATTTGTTTTATATCTCGTAATTCCTCCAGAACTTTAATATTGTTGTTTTTGATTCTCTTTTTTTCAACAACAGCAGTGCAATGTAAATAATAAAACACATGGATGTATTTGTGTCAGTTACGCTGATTATTTTCCCTTAAAGTCAGGTACCTTTGTTATGTACCTCCTCTTATTCTCATCTTGGCTGCCTTATAAAGAAGAAACAATATTGTCAACTCTGCATTAAATTCAGTTCAGCACAACTCTACCTTCGTAACAAATTGTATCTACTTAACTATATTTGTAACTGTAAGGTGATGGTGTTTGTTTTATTTATATATTTCAGGATTGCATTAGGTTGTTGACATTGTTTCCACCACAATGAACAGCAGCAGTGATGGACAGCAGAGGGCGCTCATGGCATGTTACTACACCTGAGCCAGTCAAATCCATGCATGCTGAAGTGATCACACTTCTTGATCAATATCTGGAAAAAACACATTTAAGTATTAAAATGTAAAGTAGGAGACATTGGTTAAACTGTTTGCATTTAGAATTCTGGATTATTGAAATTAGTATGTAAAGCTGGTAAAAGTTGTTTAATTATTTCACCAGTTATTTTGAATTATTATAATGAAATTAACTACTTCTCTACACAAACAAGCCCTTACACTGCAGAAGTTCAATTTGGGGTTCTATGTTAAACAGAAATAGAAAATGATAAAATTATATAATCAACGAAACTTATTTTTGGTAGTTTTCCTTTAATCGTGTCGAGGGTTGAGACAGAGGATGTCTGCGTCACCTTGTTAAACCCTATAAGACAAATTGTGATTTGAATATAGGCTATACAAATAAAATTTGATTGATTAATTCTGCTGCAGAGATCAAGGAATTTTGTTTACATCACATCGACGACGGCATTGGCTCCTATGACCACAAACTCAACATATCCTTCGGTGTCTGTGTATGGCTCCACTTCTTCATCTGGAGATATTTGTTTTCTTTTAGTTTTTTTTACATTTTTGTGTCTGTCGCGTGTTAGAAGCTTCATCAACCCGCCACTCTCTCGTGGTGAATCAGATTATTTAGACTATCTGCAGACTTTATACAACGGGTCAGACAGAGAAAGTCTGATGGAACTCTGAGGCTCTCACATGGACGTTTGTGTTCACGCACACCTCCTATGGAGAAAGTGCGGAGAATTTCAAGAGTTCATTGCATGTCTGAAAGCGGCTTATGTGATGCTTTTCTTTGCGTTTTACACTGTTGCACAAGACAAGATGTTGCATTAGGCTGTGGGAAGCTATTACCAGCATTTTATATTGTTTCACTACATTTTTAGAGCAAAAACCAAACGTGAATGACTGATTTATCAAAAATGGAAATAATCATTAGTTGTAGACCTATAAGAAACCCATGGTACATTTTATATGCATCAGTAGATAACAAATATTGAAAGTTCTTCATGTTTATCATTTTCAGTTTACTGTGTAGTAAAGTGAAGATGTACATGAACCAGTAGGGGGCAGCAAATGCATATTGTGATTTAACGTAACATTAGAATTGATAATAGTTTATATATCTTAACTGTTACTTATTTTTACACCATAAAAATAATACATGTGTGTTTCACCATGACATGGGTCAGACTTGGGCCACCCCTGCTTTTTACAATAAACATTTGTCTGCCATGTGCAATATGATGCATTGCAAAACTTTACCCCAACACATTTTACTGTGAATACTACATATGTACTACAGTAGAGTAACAAAGGTAATAATGGTTGAGTCATATCTCTGTAAGGTTCAGATCTATGATCAGGCTGGTCAAAAATACTTTAGAGAAATTAATTTTACTGATGAGGAATCAAAGGTCGAGGTGCTGTAACTGTGTCTGAAGTAAAGCTGCGATCATTATTATATAATTAAAGGTGGAAACTGCCATCATGATGGTCTGTAGCTGGAACAGTGAATCATATTGATGTTAGATTTAAAGCCACAACAAAAACAATTGCAATTGGAGAGAAAGTACATAAACAACAACAGGTCCAGTGTAAATAGTCAACATTTGTTTTAACATTCCTCTGTGTCTCTGTGTGTGTGTATGTGTGTGTGCGCGTGCCACCTGCCTGTTGTGATAGACTGGAGGAATGGTCAGTCCAGATGGAGAGGCGTGAGAACAAGTCATTGTTTCTGTTAGTGTGTGTTTTAATGTGGGGATTTGTCCAGAATGACTATGATGATCTCACAGGCTGCGGCTGCATTTTATTTTGCTTGTAATAATTTCTTTGTAATCTTCTAATAATCATACATTTGATTTATTAACGCCCCTCGAGACGCCAGGAACACAAATTTCAGAAAACCAACAAGATTTAAAAAAGCACAAAACAATAAAAAAATTCAAACGATATATACAAACCAAAGAAATTTGAAGTATTTCAAAAACTCGTCCAATCGATGTTGATTTCAGTTTCAAAAAGAACATGTTTCGCTTTTAGCTGTTTGAAATAAGGGAAAAGGACAAAAACAGAATTTATTCTGCTGTGAACAATGAGGCAAAGCAATCCCTTTTCTTATTTTTCTTTCTGCCTTGGCACTATTATTCAAAAACCTAATCCTGAAGGACTGCTGTGGTTTCCATGACAGAGCTGTTTTTAATAGTAGACTTCAACATGGTGAGGTCTGAATATAAAACATGAAGCAGGATTTATATCATGACACTTTTTTGTCAGTCTGCATTTATTACTTTGCCGCAAATTGAGACCAGAAGTAAAAAAATAAATAATGGGACAATAAATAAATAGAGGCAAACATGCTTTGTAATACCCGCTGTATAATATACAACCATGACGACTGGTGTCATTTGTAGTCGAATCCATCTCTCATAAAAAAGATGGTGTGGGGGGGAGCATTGATATGTATTCAGTAAGATCTGTTTGTCCTCAGAACTTGTTCCCTCTTGGCTTGACCAGCGTTGGACATCTTTGTAAACTCCTTGTAATTTGATGTGACAAGCACAAAAGTCAGAACTGCAGAACACCAGCAGTTTCTCTGGTGAGAGATTTCTCTCATTGTAGATATTTGGCACCTTGACTTTAAAAAATGTCTCAACGTGTTGTCGTCTTCTGCTCAGACCCTCATACGTGTGTGACGGTGTGAACACAGCTCTCCTGAGTGTGGGCCTAGACAATAAATAAACTCTGCCCTGCTAATTTGTGTGTGTGATATCGTCTACAGCCTAAAAAAGATGTTCTCAAACACCACGAGCACAGCTGTATGAAGCTGGCTGCACACGCTGTGACTGCATGTTTGCTGTCAAGGGGCAAAAATTGAATAATGTGAAGGGAGAAGAGGAGAGAGCCATACAGGTGACAGCCAGTTTGTTTGGAAAAAAGTGAAAGTGTTTGTATTTGAGGGGAGGAGAGACAGGAGGTCGTGGAGGAAAAGTGTCTTCGTTTTTACAGCAGAGTCTCAAAGTTTCACGCTGCTGTCCTAAACAGCTTTAGCACTGAGGCTGCGTCCACACTCAGCTGCTGATCTAAAACTGCTATTGACACGTGAAACCAACATGTGTCCACACTAGGCTCTGTCCACAGTAAAACACCATCATGAAAGGAGAATATCTAAATATCCTCCTATTTCTCTCATTTAGCCTGGAAAGTAGACACCGTTAGTATAATTGTTTAATCAACAGAAAATGTATCTGCAGCTATTTTCACCAGCAGTCAATCAGTAAAGCCAATTATCAAGCAAAATATAAAACAAACAAAAGCTGGAGTATGATTTCTGAGCTTTATAGCAGTAAAGATATATTTATCTTGATGTTCATTTATATGTCCAGACTGGGTTGGTCAAATATAAATAAGAAGAACAGATCACTAATAATGGAAAATGTAAAAAAATTAGCCACAGCAGTAAACACTGTGCTGCTTGAAACATCAATAATCAGTTCATTACTTTATGATCACAAAGTCATGAGACAAAATACAACTGGTAAATCCAGGTTAGTGACACAGCTGTACTCTACTGACATTTAAATGAGGGATCACAGCAGGAAGTTTTTCTTCTTGCTTGAATGAAACACAGATCTGAAGTGAAGCCTCAGAAAAGATTCAATCAAACTGCTTCTAACAAAACAGCACATCCAGAACTATTAAACACTGTTCAGGGCCTTTCTCAGTAGATGAAGTTTGCTCAGATGTGATCTACATCTGGATCTTAAGTCAACTTTGATCCGCTTCAAATTAAATTGTATCTGTCGGTACACTATTCTGTACAGTTTGTTTGAAACATTAGTAGTAAATTATCATGTTTCCAGTGTAAAGTGTTATCTTTGGCTTCATGTGGACTGTGAGTGTTGATGCAAATTACAGAGAAAAAGTATTTGAATTTCGTCTAGTGTTGATGTTTACTGCCGATTTATTTATTTCTCTTTATTTGCCTTTTGCTTTGCTGTCAAAGCATTTTGTAAACTCTGCTTTTAAAGGTGCTATATAAGTAAAGTTTATTATTATTATTATTATTATATAAAACTGTATTTTTGTTTATAAATGAATTGAAGTTGACATCTGAGGATCAGTGGCTATGTATGTGTCAGTGTAGAATAGTGAGTATACTAATTGTGTAGTTGTGTGAGTTCACATGTGTACCTATTGGAATTTGTGACCAATCAGTATAGTGTGTGAGCATGTGAATCTATACGTGTGTGTGTGTGTGTGTGGTGTGTGTGTGTGTGTGGGTGTGGTGTGTGTGTGGTGTGTGTGTGAGTGAAGACAGCATATGGACAGTGCCCATCCCTTCCTGTTGGGAGGGTGAACAACGTGGCTCTCTGTGAAACACAGCTTGACCTGTGACCTCATAGGATCACACACACACACACACACAAAGAGAGAGAGAGAGAGAGAAACACACACACATGAACCCAGATACACAAGTACGCAGATATACATCCACGCTGAGCCAGCCAGCTGTCCTGAGCGACTGACTGTCCCACACAGAGACAGAGAGGAGGTGAGAGTGACAGTGGGGCAGACAGACAGGATTGTTTTCTCAGGCTGGAATTTGCTCTGACTTTTTTAAACCCACGTGTTACCCAGCAGGGAAACCAACACACACACAGCAGCAGCACACTGTCCTTTCCCTTTCTGACATTTCTTCCCAGTGCAGACCCCTGTGACGCCAGCAAATTAGGAAGCGAGAACATGTCCTCACCTTGAACAGCTGTGAGGGGTTTGAACCTACATCGAAGCAAACAGCAAAAAACACACTCCAGAGCTCCTTTTGTTTTCTGTTGCTGAAATCCCAAAGTGGACTCCCTGACATTTTGAACTTCTTCTGTCAGTTGATGTCTGTCTGTCTGCAGTATACAACACACTTACAAAAAGTTCCCAGCTGCCCTGATGTGAGTTTGTATCTGAGGGTGTGACAACATCATGTAATAAAGAAGTAACATGTATCTTTGCAGGAAATAATAGCAAGTCCTTGTTGCTTCATAAAAAATATATTGTCAATGTTTGTTTCTTTTGTCTGCACATGATGTGATGTTATCATGTTATGTTGCCAGAACCAAAGTATAAGAAGAACATGACCTAAATCATATTTCTGTATCATTATCTTAAATATATCTTCCAACTTTCCACCTCAGCTGACAACTCTACAAAAATGTAGTTTGTAAATAAGATTAGGGCCAAAAACTACTGGATGGATTACCATGAAACTTGGTAGAAGGATGTGGTATTGGTCAGGGAAGAACCCATACAATTTGGTGTGGATCTGGATCAGGGGGCAGAGCCACTGGTCTTAACATTGTGAGATGGAGTGGTTTTTTTCAGTTTTTTTTTCAGAATCCAGCATGTTTAGAGGGACTGATGCAATCTGTGAAGATCCAAAATAGAAATCTGGAGCTAGTGAATTTAAATGTGATTTCATGAGGGACTGTTGGGCCTCTGCACTCTACTGAGACAATCTAGTTACTTATTTATTTATTTGTTAGTTTATTTGATAGAGTACATTAATGAACATTAGTGTTAAATACCAAATGTAAATGTTCCGGAGTTAGCAAGAATGCTGATTTACATCCGTCGTCCCTAGGGAGGGGACAAAAGAATATGTAAAAAAATAAGAACACAAGACTGAGGCAGTACAAATAACAAATACAGCACCAGTATACAAATACCACATATAGAAAAAAGCACTAAACATATAATGCCTATTCCCATTTAAAAGTCATCACAGTTCTGGTCACCATGAGCCATTATTGAGATGAATTATAAGTGCGATCCATCAGACTCTCCCTTATTATCGACCTGAGATCTTTTGCCGTTGTCCTTGTTAATCTGACGACGTTTTTTTATCCTTTGTTTCCTTCAGGTTTTCTCTTTGCTGTTGTGTCTATTGTTGTTTACTAACTGCTGCAGTCTGTTGACTCCAAACAAGCCACAGTTAAGATTGCTTCTAATTTAAAATGCATCATTTTGCGACCTGCCATTCACAGAGAGGGTAGGGTATTTGGGCATGTGCAGCAGACACACACAGCCAGCAGCTCTGTGTGATTCCAGTCAAGCGGCTTTCTGTGGCTTTTGGTGGCATTGCTGCTTGTTTACAGACCAAACATGAAAAAAAATAAAAACTGACCGTGCCAGCGAGTCAGGATTCTCCAAAAATGGATCAAATGATCACATGATCGTCAAACCTCAGCATTTTTGGTTCTGCTTCTTTTTTTTCCTCACCACGATGAAGCAACAGACATAGTTTTCAAGTTCATCCAAAGAAATGGGTTTTTGGTGGTTAAAAACACAGAGTTTAATGAGCCACATAAAAACAGATAAACGGTCGTGTTTATAACATTTCTGATATAAGCACATTAGTGTGGAAGTTGCCTGCCTGACTGGTACTCAGATAGTATGCTGAGTAACGATTCTGCCTTCAGATGCAGCAGCCTTTAGTATTAAGGTGGTAAAATAAGTTATTACTCAGGTGACGGCATAGCTTAATGGTGAGGGACAGCAGGTCCCAGGTTACTCTCGGCCGGCCTGCATGTCATTTCCCATCTCTCTCACCTTGTTTTCTGTCTATCCTTCGCTCTCTCTGTCAAATAAAGGCAAAAGGTCAAATAATATATACCCTACTTAAAAAATAGGGCTTTGCTCAGGAGCTTTTTCAGGGGTATGTTGTTGTTATATACCACTGTTATAACTTGCATTTTGTCCCACTCTTTATCTTTTGAACCACTATTCTACAGCTAAATACATCACGCTTACATTGGACACTTTGTATGTTAATAAGAAAATATTCGGGAACCTGAAGTTTTAAATTCCAGACTTCATTTAATGTAAGCAAACTTTTTCAACAACGTCAAAGATGAAGAAACTGTTTAAATGTGAATTTGTCCTGGGACACCTGACAACCCTCTCTGACCTTCAGATGATCTGAATCCAGCGCCTCCTGCTCCAACTGTTTGATCCTTTCAGGGAATAACGGCCAAATGTAAAGAGACAAAATGAAAGGAAGGGCAGGAGGTACAGAGCAGAGAAAGGAGTGGGTGAGGAGAGAGAAAGGATAGATGAGGTGAGAAAAGAAGAGAGAAGAAGAGGAAAAGATGTGAAGAGGAGCAGAGCAGCAGCTGGCAGGTGTCAGGAGTCACAAAGGACCATCTGTCCATCCAGTGCTATCTCCACACACACCCACACACACACACACTACATAAAGTTTCCTCCCTCACAACAGCATGCCTCAACACAGGCACCTTCATTTCTCCTCATTTTTCTTAATTTTCATCTTGTCAAGTTTAAATATCTCTTGGTTTCAGTCTTTCCAGGATGTTTCTGAAGTGGTTGCAGGGAAAGTTTGCTCCCATTCAGCTACAAGAAGATTAGTGAAGTCGTTCAGTGACTCACAGTCGGACAAATCCTCTTGAAGGTGTTGGATGGGTTAAAGGTCAGGTCCACTTATAGTGATTATTTAGCTTTGTTATGCCTCCGTGCCGACAACAGCCATTGACAGCAGGTATTATATTTTCAGGTTGTCCGTCCGTCCATCCCATTCTTATGAACAAGATATTTGAAGAAAACCTCAAGCAAATTATTTCAACTTTGGTACAAACGTTCACTTGGACTCAAATATGATCACATTAGAATTTGATGGTCAAAGGTCAAGGTCACTGTGGCCTTACAATACAGGTGTTTGGGCTTGTGAACACATTATCTTCTTTACAACTCGAGAGAATCCTTTCAAATTTGGCACAAATATTCACTTAGTCTCACAGATTAAATACTTAGATTTGAGTGGTCAAGGTCACGGTGACCTCATATGTCTTATACATATATATAGTCAGTTTCTTGACTGTTTTGTTTATTTCCTGTCGATCACAACAAACACACAATCAGTCAAACAAACGACACAATACATTAGATCTTCTAATATACATAACAGCAAACTCAGTCTCCACTAGTTTATAGAGCAGCAGTAGCAGAGGAAGCAACGCAACAATTGAGATGTGTTGTTCATTTAGAATGGGTCATTTGAAACTTCCTCACACCCTCTAACACACTCTGCTGCTCGCTCCCTTCTTCCTAAAACAACTCTCTGATTGAAACCCACATGCGCACATGCACACGCGCACACGCACACGTAAGCGCAAGCGCACACACACACACACACACACACACACACACACACACACACACACACACACACACACACACACACACACCACACACGCACACACTCCCTTCTCTCTCCTTCCTTCCCCATCCAGCAGACAGAGGGCGGATGCTGGCAAACACTTCCTCTCTCCACGAAGTTACTTCCTGTCTCTGGGAATCCATTTCCTGTTCAGAGCTACTACAGCACTTCGAGAATTCCTCAGGACTTTCTCTATCTCAACCACACACACTCACGCACACACACACACACACTGTACATGCACTTTATGAGTCATGACTTGTTTGGCTTGTAGCTCACTTTGTGAGTGTGTTTTCTTTTGACTCAGGGTCATTAGTGTGTGTGTTGGCAGAGGTTCCTCTTGTCAGCAGTCCTCTACTGTAACTCATGTGTTTGTCCCAGTCATTCATAATGAGCTTTTTTTTATTCTGCTATATGTAGGTTAACGCTGAGACAGTTTTAAATGGCAACAAGTTGACTGGGACTTAGTAATGGAGGCTTTTTTTAATGTCAAGCATCATATCATTGTATTTGTAGCACGATACTGCTGAGGCCTATAGTTCATGGCAGTTTTTGTGTTGTTTCTGTGGTTAGAAAAATATGAGGTTTGAAAAGACACTAAGATTGTAAAAAGTGAGTAAGGAGAAAGTGTAAGAAAAGAAAAGTTAGACCTAAAAGTTCTCCAGGAGAGAGACACGGTTTTCTGTTGTATTACAAAAACACTGCAAGCATGCAGGATACACAGGAACTCCCCAAATACACACACACACACACACACACACACCACACACACAACACACACACACACACACACACACACACACACACACACACACACAACACAAACACAGACACACAGAGTCTTGTATCCAATCAGTGACAGCATTATCTAGATTTACGGGGGGAATTGTCTAAAGGTTAGACTGCTACTCATGGCTGGAAGTCACACAAACACACACACACACACACACACACACACACACACACACACACGCGCACACACTCACACACACATACACATTATCATATACACATGCTTACATACACACACATGCGAAACCTGAATTATGAATAAATGAATCTATGCTGCTCTCAATCCTTCTCTCCCACTTCTCTTCACCGTCATATCTCAGCTCCATCCACACAGAGGCAGAATAAATTGTGTACATATTTAGCTGTTTCAATGTAAATTTGAGTAAAAATCCCCTTCAGACACGTTTTAACATATAAACCATTGCTTCTGACATCATTTCATATCTGATATGTTTTTGTTATGTTTTAAATATATATATTTAGATCAATAAAAAATGAGGAAAAGCAAGGAAAAAACAAAGATGCACATTGTTGAACAGAGGTGTAGACAAGAAATTTAAGTCTTCCACATCATACACTGATTTGTACAAATAAATAGATAATAACCACTGAACACACGCAAGTTTAGTTGTTATTAATTATTTTTAATAATTTAGTGACCTTTAAATATGACATTTAAATACTATTATAATCACATATACATTTTCTTTTTTTTACTTTTTTGTTTGAATGTTTTATTAGATAACTATCAATCCAAACAACACCAAACCTTGGAGGAGAAACGTTGTGTGAATTTGGGACTGAGCCAAACTATTGTACGTTACATGCAGGAAAGAAAAGCATTTATTTGAATGAGGAAATTAACTTTGTTTATCAAGTGGAACAGTCTGTACAAACCAAGACAGGAGAATGATTAAATGTTAATCGACTTTCTTAAGGACAATCAACATTGAAATGTTCCTGTGTGTGTTTGCCCTCCCTGACTTCCAGTCTCAGAGCACTGGAATACCTTTATATACCATTTTATACATAATGCAAAGATACACTATTCATCCTCATGCAATCATCTGGTGCCACTTTACTCAAGTACTTGTCTGTACCCATAAAATCCTGTCCGCAGTTAAAGGTGTATACTATGTACATATTGATATATGATTTCTTATTTCATAATTTTACATCTTATCTTATCTTGTCTTCTCTTGTGTTATCT
The DNA here is from genome assembly GCF_009819705.1 of Hippoglossus hippoglossus. Classification (NCBI taxonomy): domain Eukaryota; kingdom Metazoa; phylum Chordata; class Actinopteri; order Pleuronectiformes; family Pleuronectidae; genus Hippoglossus; species Hippoglossus hippoglossus. The sequence continues at coordinate 18,042,745 of NC_047153.1, forward strand.
TATCCCAACATGCCATGATCATAATATGTTTACATGATCCAACACACAAGTATTTGTTTGTGAGGAAATACATCCAAGGAGGTTGTGTTAGGTCTTTTTAAGTTGTGTGGCTGCTGGTGTGTTTGTTCATTGTTGCTCCTGCCTCCTCTCTCCCATCTGCTGGTACTCATTAGCATGGAAACAGGACCGGGAGCGGTTTCACACATACACACACTGGCCATTAATCAACAAGTCAGACCGAGGTCCATTCCCACACATCCACGCCACACAGATGAAAACAAAGAGCATACACACAGACACAGTGCCTAACCACAGCAACATCCCACAGCACACTTTACAAGATCTACACCCCACCTGTTGTCTCAGCGGATCAGACCTGGTCCTATCCCAGTTCTTTTTGTCTATCAAATCTGGCAGACTGGTGATGTCTAAATTGTTATTTTCTTTTATTTTAAGTGATGACTGTTCTCTCGTGGCAGCGTCAGAGAACACAGGGAGATCTGTTCCCATCAGCTGTTCGCTTTTTTTTGTCTTCATGGGGTGAATCGGTATTTTTATTGTGTGAATTTGCAGTCTAATTTGTCTGGCCTTCATGAATGGGCATATTGAAGAGAGGAGTGTATTCCCATGAACTGACAACCTTGTATAAATGTAAATGGTGTGGGGTTGATCCCTAATTGCCTCCATGTTGGGAAGAACAAATTTACTCTCCCCCCTGAATTCAATTAAAAAACAGAGTGTAGATTTAGTGCATTACAGAATAACATAAGAATAAGAGTAATGGGATAAATGAAGAGGGCACTTAAGAGTCAAAATGAAAACATTGGTGAGAAAAAAGTGAGCAACAAAACATCTTTAAAATGTGTAAAGTAATTTATGAGGTAATTTTAACTGCATCCATTTAAACTCACCTGCTGAGTGAACTATAAGGTGAGATATATATATATATATATATAGATATATATATATATATATATATATATATATATTTATCATTTTTCAATCTCATTTAACAGCATTGGAAACAAAATGAAATTGGAAAAATAATTAAGGCCAGTTCAAATCAAGGCCTCGTCGTCATTCATAATGTTATACAAGAGGATATACAGCAAAATAAAATAACCACATGAATCTATTTAATAAAAACAACAAGTCTGACTTTGTGTAACAAGGCTAGACACGAGTTTCCTCCGCTGCTCTTTACCGTCAAGTCACTTTAAACGACTCATAATTTGCATTACGCTTGATCACAGCTTCTCTCATCTGTCTGGCCGAGTCGTCATTAAAAAAGCATTGCTCCTAGAAGACGGCTGCTCCACTCACAGAGGAAGCTCACTGACTGCTGCAGAGCCATTTCAGGTGAGAAATCAAAAAGCTTATCTTCAGAGGAAAACAATCAACAAATACTCACTACTCACAATACACTAACACTCTGCAGGATCCATTGTTCTATCACACAGAACCTGAAAGTTTGGTAAATGTTGAAACAAGCAGATACAGAATTCATGCAGTAAGGTAACAAAATAAAAGAAATAAACAACATAAACATTAGGCCACAAGGTGTTAGACAACCATAGATTCTGCACCTCTGTGAGTCTGCTGGTTTGAAATACTCATCACTGAGAGATGATCACCATTCTTCTAAAGAGGACTGTCTAACACATCCATCATTTTCATACTCAACACCTTGTGCTTTGGAACGAAGCATCACCTTTTCTTATGTTTCTCCTCTTTTTTACTTCAGGCTTTTCCTGTAATGTAACTTATCACCTACCTGTTTGTAATATATGACATGTTAACATGGTTGGGACATGAACTACATGGGAAATCAAAAGGAGGAAGGGTTGAGAAGAAATCTGGGAGGATCAATAGAAACAGCGTGATTCAGATCTTTGGTTTGAGAAATATCACACACAAATTCAACAGAGAATCGACACCAGTAGATGAATGAAGTTTGACAAAGCTGCTGTGATCTGGACTACAACCTGTCGAACAGAGCAGCAGAAGCAGGTAAAAACGGTCTTCTCTTCTCACCTGATGGTAAAGAGTTTAATACAAATCAAGAGAGAGAGAGAGAGAGAGAGAGAGAGAGAGAGAGAGAGAGAGAGAGAGAGAGAGAGAGAGAGAGAGAGACATCTGCCATCTCTGTGTCACCCTCTCTCTCTCTCTCTCTCTCTCTCTCTTTCTCTCTCCCCTCCCGCTTGTCCTCTGTAGCAACATCTGCTTCCTCCGCAGCTCTTTCCCATCGTGTGGTGGGCGTGTCCTTTGTGTTAGCCCCCCAGTTTCATTGTTCTAGCCAATCATTGTCCTCGCCAAGCTGTTCCCACCATGCACCAGTAATGACCAGAAGGCACTGATGGGAGCTGGTGTCTCTGAAGGAATGGCTCTCTTTGCAAGTGCTATAGCCCCCAGGGAGAAATGACAAAAAGCAAAATAAAAACAAAAACAATGCTCTCGAGGAGGAATGAGAAATATGGCTTGCTTTAACACCTTTGACTTGGAAACGCCATCCCCCAAAGTGGGGATTCAATCAACAAGTATGTGTGCAATATCCATAGAAATGGCAAAAAATTGATAGAGTCATGTTTTTGATATTAACTGAGTCAGAAAAGAGGGACAATCAAAGAGAGAGAAAAGCCAGAGGGGGGAGATGGAGTAAGTGAAAGAGAGAGTTGGAGCACTGGGAAAAGATCTGAGCCTGGTCCCTGGGGAGCTGCGACAGATGAAGTAGCTGAATAAGCTGTCTGTCATTGTGCGACTCGGGCTGCTGTGGTCACGTCGTTTGTTCAAACTCAACAATGGAGGATGGCTGAGAGAGAAACCTGTGTTTTCCCACAAGATTCAGCCCCAAAAAATCACTCGTCACTAATGGCCTGTTTGTGTGTGTGGGTATTAGTCCCACTGACAAATTGAAATGCTAATAAAGGACAGAGTGGAGAGAATAAAGTCAGCGAGTCTCTGTTATGATGCTGTTTGTTTTGCTCTGAATGAAAATCAACAAGAAGTCATGGAGACAATAAAGGCTTCAAATGTATCATCTGTAATCACACAAACGACTTATTTTTTGTTGTTATTTTACATAATGAGTTGTCAAGTGGCATTTAAATTCAGTTTAAACATCAGTTGATAAAACTGAATTTAAATCATTTATTCAAAAAGAGTAGAACCACTCTAGATGTTCTGAATCAAGTTTCCCACAGTACAAAAGGGGCAGATAAATAAAGAGAGCTCAAATGCATTTGTGCTTTTTATCGTGTTACATGTCATAATACAGATGCTGTTGCTTATTTGGTCAGACAGATAAAGTTAAAGCTGGACTATGTATCTTTTAAACCAACAAAAAATGTATTATTTCTCATGAAATGTTATATTTCCAGCAACAGAAATAATATAGAAAATGCACTGCCACTATAATTTTGGCCATTAAATTTTACTTTTTCCAATATGTCAGACTGGGGGCACTGGCTGAGAGATATTGTCAGTGGGTGACTGTAGTGAGTTTCTTCATAGTTTGCCAGCTGCCACAAAACATAAAAAAGAACCAAAAGGAAGGTGACCACAGGAGACATTGATAACATCCTTTGCAGATTATATTAAATTAGTGCAAACATATATCACAAATAAAACTTGTTTCTCTTTAGCAAGATGTGTGGTGTCAGATGATGATCATGACCTGGACCTGATGATTTCATGGACTACAGGTACCTGCAATGTAAAAATCAAGTAGGAAACCGAGGCAATGTGAACGAAACTGACTTGGAATTTTTAGCAGTAGCTGCTGAGTCGTCAACCCGGCTGAGGACGACTCTTCCCCAGTCTGAATCTTGCTACTTTAATTATGCAACTGCTGTGGGTCCAGATGCAACAGTGTCCAGAACTGGGGAAAAAATGGTGGAGAAGTGAAAAAACTTACATCAAAGGTCCCCAGTTCGGCTCAAACCAGAGTCCTTGATCCACATGTCAACCTGTGGTTTACAAAGCCGTCCCTATTTCCTCAGTCTTATAGGGAAACATTGTTTCAACTTTAATCCCGAGAAAATGGCGTCCTCCTTGGCCCTACTTCACTCTTGCAGGAAAATGTGGAAGTTGTCTTCATTTAGTTTGAAGCATGCAGTGCATTTTAATTAGTTTAGATTCAATTCAATACAGTTTTGTAAACCCCACATCTGTGTCCCAAAAAATCTGTGTTCATCATAAAGGTAAAGGTTATTGTTTGGCAAGCAGAGGTTAGTTTTAGAGTTAGGGTATATCTCCATGAAATGAATGCAAGTCTATGTCATTTTCCCAAGTGTCTTATGGCAATGTGAGTTTGTGTGTGTGTGTGCGTGCATGACTTTCTATAGATTTGAGGTCCAATTTCGACCAATTTATGAAAATTTTGGCCCCTCAACACAACTTCAAATGGCCTTTTGAGCGTTAAGACTTGTTTTAGGGTTAGGATTAGGTTAGATTTAGAGTCCTCACAACTATAGGAAAGAAGAATGTGTGTGTGTGTGTGTGTGTGTGTGTGTGTGTGTGTGTGTGTGTGTGTGTGTGTGTGTGTGTGTGTGTGTGTGTGTGTGTGACAGGTGACCATAGTATGGACAATACAAGGGTCAGTGGCCAAGTGTGAGCTCCTTTCTTACCCTCTTGTTCTCCTTTTCCAAGCAGCCTCTTTCATAAACGCACACACACAGACACACACACGGACACTGACATGCATGCTCACGCACATGATCACGCTGACACTCACACATACATTCAAACAGATCAGTGAGAGGAGGGTGTGAATGGACAGATTAATCAGATTATAGCAGAGACACACTTAAACAGCCTGTTCTCTGGATTAGATATGGTCCTGCCCACTCCCTGTCAGAATAAAACGTGTGTGTGAGGAGAGAGGGCGAGCGTGAAAGAGACAATATATCATCATTATATTCAACATATATACTTATATTTTGGTGCGGATCTAGATCAGGGGCAAGATGAAAGAATTCTTTTTGTAAGATTTCAAGATAGGGACGTTTTTCTCCATTTTCACCCTTTTTCAGAGAATAATTTATGGATTTAGATTTTTTAAATCAGCTGTATTAAAAAGATTGATATCTATAAGTGAAATTTGATGCAGCTTGATGGAATTTAAGCGGATTTTTGGGTGGAGGTATGCGATCTGCTGGCTGCCATTCTAGTTTTTATTTGTATTTGTGACCCTATAGTCATCATCCTAAACCTGTATCATTAGTAAATGGTGATGGTGCAAAACTTAAAAAGTGAACAACATGGAAACAAAATGTTGAATACTATGGCTCCATAGGAAAGGGAACAGCAATATGAAGCTGATCTTGGATACTCCCCTGTGTAGTTTATCATGAAGAAGGTTTGATTCCCCCCCTCAGAAGTTCAAAGAGTGCTGTTCCTTATGTGCAACAGGGCAGCATATGGCAGCCAGTGACCAGGGCTTTGTCTGACTATTGACACCAGAGAGATGCCGAGAGGGAGGATGCGAGAGTGAGCGACTGTTCAGTGGTCGGAGGACAGCCTAACAACAACAAAAGACCAGCTTTAAGCCTGTCTCCTGTGATTTTCCAACTCAGCGAAAAGCTATTGTGGCCCTGAAAAAAAGTTAAGTTAAAAAGCTTAGCATGGTATGCGCTAACAACTGCCCGCTGCTTGCGTAATACAAACAAATAGTTTCTGAGCAGTCACAGTTGCAGTCGTTGAAAGGGCAACTGTTCCTGTGTGTACAACCAACGGGCAGGTCACGGCTACGATCTGTTGCTCTGTGAAGTCCGTTGAAATGTGGAGGATACCTCATTGACTCAGTGTGCATCAGTACATGAACTCAAGTGGCAGTAGAACCAAGTGTAGAGCGCATACCACCGGTCACAGCCCATGCTTAAAGCCTCCTTGAATTCAGTCAAGCTGCACCAAACTCCACACACTAATAGATATCACTCCAATAAATATGAATGATTTGTTCATGAATTATTCGTTGGGAAATTGGTAATTATGTTAAAAAAAAGGCCCCATCTCACAATGTACTCACAATGAATATATGATCTTCACTTCACTTCTTTCTCTTTCCCCTCTGATCATGTTGACCAACTTAATGTACTTTTTCCTCTGTAATTGTCGTTAATTTCTTATCATCAGTCATCCAATCTCACCATCTTGTGTGTGTTTATAGAGACTGTGAACCAGATGAGTTTCTTTGATGACTATTTCTACACTCCCAGTGGTCACTAAATGACACACCACACACACACACACACACACACACACACACACTACACACAACACACACACACACACACACACACACACACACACACCACACAACACACACACACACAACACACAACACACAGAGTAGTCAGGCAGGGGCAACCGGGACTAAATCCAGACTGGTGGTTTCTCTCCCCAGCTATAAATACCCCTCTGCTTAAAAGAAGATCACACACACACACACACACACACACACACACACACACACACACACACACACACATCACACACACACACACACACACACACACACACACACACGCACACACACACAGAAAGGATAGAGAAAGAGAGAGAAAGAGAGAGGGAGAGTGAAAGAGAGAGAGAGAGAGAGGAATATACCGATAAGTTAAAAGAAAAAAAAAATCAAACAAGACACAGTAATACACTTGTATGCAGCCTTGCACATCTCTCTCTCTCTCTCTCTCTCTCTCTTTCTCTCTCACTCAAACACACACACAAAGAGATGGCTCTGGCCTCAGAGCAGGCTAGCTAAGCAGTCTATGATTATGGGTGTGTCTTTGTCTCATTTAGTGGTTCCACAAGGAGACAGTCTTCTGCTGTGTCAGACAAACTTACATACACACACACAGCACACACATATACTCACACACATGCATGCACATATGCAAATACCAACACTCACTTAGCGACAACAAATCGCTCAGCTTGGATTTGTTAAATTGCCTTTTAGAGGAAACTGCAAATGTAAAAAAGGTCGTATAGAGATTATTTTGCTTTGCCATCTTTTGAGATGATGCATGATGATTCAAACCTCACTCTGTTATTCCTAAATATAGCCAAAGCAATAGTTGTGCACACCAGATATAATTAAGTTAACTACTTACTTAGTTCAGGATCAACCCATCATGCTTTGATCTACACCCATCACACTCTGATCTATGTACTTGATAAACCCATCAGACTCTGATCTATACCTGATCAACCCATCACGCTTTGATCTATAGCTGATCAACCATCACGCTTTGATCTATACCTGATCAACCCATCACGCTTTGATCTATACCTGATCAACCCATCACGCTCTGATCTATGTACTTGATAAACCCATCACGCTCCGATCTATACCTGATCAACCCATCACGCTCTGATCTATGTACTTGATAAACCCATCACGCTCTGATCTATACCTGATCAACCCATCACGCTTTGATCTATACCTGATCACCTATCATACTTTGATCTATACCTGATCAACCCATGACGCTTTGATCTATACCTGATCAACCCATCATGCTTTGATCTATACCTGATCAACCCATCACGCTTTGATCTATACCTGATCAACCCATCACACTCTGAACTATGTACTTGATAAACCCATCACACTCTGATCTATATTTGATCAACCCAGCACACTCTGCTATACCTGATCAACATATCACGCTCTGATCTATACCTGATCAACCCATCACTACTTTGATCTATACCTGCTCAAACCCATCACACTCTGATCTATACCTGATCAAACTATCATGCTCTGATCTAAATGCCTCTTTACCCATCCAACTCTGATCTATACCTAGTCAACCCATCACGCTCTGATCTATACCCAGTCAACCCATCCTTTCCCTTCCCTTCATCCATTAACCCTTACCTCATCCCTACCCACATCCCTTCATCTTCTTCTCCCTCATCCCTTCTTATTCAGTTGGGTGCACATCTCTCTCACGCTGCATTGTAGGGGCCTACCGGGGGCCGTAAACAGCTCGGGTGCAATGATCCTGAAATGGAACCCACAAACTTAGTCTCCCTCCACCCAGTCATCAGTACACTCTCCCTGCACTTCCACCGCTACCTCAACATCCATTCATCTATACTCTACATCCAATACATCAACTCCAGTAACAACCTGTAAACTACAAATTGTTAAGTTGTGGTCCTTGCTACTAAAACTCCCATTACTGTGAGATAAAGCCACCGCACAGAAGGAAATTGTAGCAACTTAATTTTCATGATCTGTATACTTCTAATGTGCATGAGATGATAATTAAAAACATGATAACAGTCAACAGCAGATGTTCTATATTTCATTCCTCTTTTATTTTGGAAAAATATTGCGTTGTTTTCCAGTAATAAAAATGACAGGCTCTGTACATACGACTTTTATCTTAAATACAACACAGTCACAGTGGTCTCAAGTGCCTAACACATACATGCATACATACAAACTTACATACATACATTATCTGCCAAATAAAAACTGTCCAACTTAAATTATAAGAGATTTAACAAAAAACATCACAACAAAATGAAACACAAATAATTACATCATTAAATTAAAAGAATACGCCTTTCTTTAGATAACAAATAAAATAAAATAAAACAATTGATCCTAACCAATGGCAGGCAGGGTGATGGTGTCCTTCAATTGGCTAATAGTGGAAGACTGGGGGTGAGGGGAGCGGGATTGGGCAGTGCACACACCTGACACCACACAAATGACATCACCTTCTCTGTACACACACACTCATACACACACACCTCCATAGTGCAATGAGGTCTTGGCAGTTAAGACTAGTCCATCATAGCTCACTTGGAAACATGACAGCATCATCAGAGGTCGGGACAATTATGACAAATTATTTAATTTTTAACAGTGAAACAATAATTTCACTTTATCCAGGATTTTTAGTAGCAGAACAGAAATAACAAATTAATTCATAATGAATTATTGTTTGTTTTGCCTGATTTATTTCTCTTTGTTTGTCCTCCAATACTGAAAGTGTTTCCTGAGTCACTCTGCCCAAAACATTGCCCTGTGTATTAAAACCTTCAGGGGTCAGAGGCCAGTATGGCCCAACAGGATCCATGTTGGATCGATCTGCAGTCACTACTGGAATCTTCAGTTCGGTTATTTCTGCTGAGAACCAGCTCAGCCAACATCGTCTCTGTCAGTGCTGCAGAGTTAAAGATGTAAAGCTGGAGTAGCTGTTTAAAAAATTTTAAAGTTCCAATTAAGTTTTTTTTTATGAATTCTTAGCAGCTGCAGTTTGAAAACTTCTAATGTTGCTATAACTCCACCCTCAACTCTGCAGCACTGCACAGAACCGGAACTGTTCAATATCCACGACAGCTTTTACACTGAATTGTAAAACCACAACACATAACAGTACTACAACAGTACTTCAAAAGTTCTGAGTACTCCAAAGGTACTAAACTGTTCAATCAGTACTCCACAGTACTACAATATTATTGGTCAACATCCAAATCAATACTTCGCTGTTGACCAGCAGAGAGGAGTTCATCCTGGTACGAGCAGTAAATCATCCAGTACTGCAACAAGACATCAAACGAGCTCTTCATCAGTTCTCCAGCAGTTATCATTCAAACTCATGATTACATGTTCAGCACTGTTTCTGTACAAAGTTTGTAGAACTGCTAGCACTGTCTTTTGGTACTTTGTCCATAGTACTGCGTCAGCATCCATCGAGGGTCAAAATTGTCTTGTATTCACACGTAGCACTAAAGTACTTAGGCCTTGATGAATACTCTGCTGGCTCAGCAGCACCGTGGCTCAAAAGTCCTCCGGAAAAATCCCAGGGAACAGCAGCAAACAGCAGGAGTAGAACCTCCTGGAGACAAGATGAGCTGTACTGCTCAGGGCTGGTGAGTGTGTGGATCAACCACAACCAGAGGAAACTGGTCCGGTATCATACCTGTAATACAGAAAAAAAAACATCAGTGTCTCGTTTTTTTTTAACACACCGTGTTGGGGGGGGGGGGTTACATTTATATCATACATTTGCCAGGAGGATAAATATATTTCTGTATCCTCACCTCTGTAGCGATGATACATTCATCCTTCTGGTCCGACATGACGTAAACAGACTGGTATTTGGTGTCAGTGGTACACTGGTACCTGCTGTCACTGGGACAGTGGTATTCAGCATCACTGGTTGATGGGTACATGACGTCACTGCTTGCAGGGTACTTGACATCAGTGGTTGACTGGTATTTGACGTCACTGGTTGATGGGTACTTGACGTCACTGGTTGATGGGTACTTGACGTCACTGGTTGATGGGTACTTGACGTCACTGGTTGATCGGTACTTGACGTCACTGGTTGATGGGTACTTGACGTCACTGGATGACTGGTATTTGACATCACTGGTTAACTGGTATTTAAGATCACTTACTGCGTGATAGTTCAGTTCACTGGAGGACTGATAATTTGCTTCATTGCAGCTTGGTGACTCTTCATCGTATTTCTTTTCTGATGCATCACTGTGGGAAAGGAACGATAACAGTTTACAAACAGATTCAGAGATACCACCCTCCAAACAACAAATGCTAAAGTCATTGAATGCACGATGTACATTTTTAGCAAGCTTAGTTTGAGGAACGCATGATTCTAAGTTTCAAAAGAGTTTACCTATTAAGTGTATATTTTGAAAACTACGTACCTCTTTGTCTCTTCCTGTATCTTTCCTCTGAGTCAAACTCATCCAGCATTTCACAGTTGACCTCTGGCTCATCGTGCTCCTCTTCTTTACACAGCAGCAGCTCCTCCGGCCGGACCTCATGCACCAGGTTGTACTCCACACTGGGATAGCGAGTCTTAAAGCCGTTCTTCTCTGATCCATTGAGCCCACTGATTCCACTCAGACCACCCAGCGACCCAGCAAGGTCTGAATGGTAATCCACCTTCTTGTTGGTGTTTTTAATGGACGCCGTCATCAAAGCACCCACTTCCTTGTCAGTGCGGAGACAATTGTTGGTGGTCGTCAGGTTGTTCATGGTCTCGTGGCTGTCACTGTGGACACTGTCACTGTGGTGACTTTGCCGATCTTGCAGTTTGACACGAATGTAGACAACCATCACTGAGCAACCAATCAGGATCACCAGAACGAGGAAGACACCGGCACACACGGCCGTCCATGGGAATCCGCTATCGTCATCCTCCTCCTCTTCAACATTTCCTTTTTCCGGTGAAGAATATCGCCGATCCGGTCCGTCCACCACCGGCTGACCTTTAGGAACCTCTGGTAAGAGGAACTGGCAGTTGTGACCACCATAGCCAGGCACACAAGCACACACATAACGCCCGCCACGCTCGTGGCAGGTAGCTCCGTTGTGGCAGGGGTTGTGAGAGCAGCGGGAGATGGGGGAGCTGCAGTTTTTGCCAGTGTAGCCTGTGGAAGAAATCAGAGATTATCAGTCTAGAACCAAACTAATCTAAAACTGTATAAAAAAGACGAAGCACATCAACATAATCCATCAAGAGAGATCTGTTTGAAGCTGCCATACCTGGAGGGCAGGTACAGGTGTAGCCGTTCACTCCCTCTTGACACGTCCCACCGTTCTGACAGGGGAAGGATAGACAGTGTCCAGAGATGCTGCCGCTGTCCTCACAGTTAGGACCAGAAAATCCGTCAAGACACTGACAGAGGTAGGAGTTCACCAGATCCACACATTCTGCACCTGCAGAGGGGACAGGGATTGAGACAAAGACTGAAGGTTAGTCCCAAAACATTTACTTCCTGGTGCAGGTTTAATTGTAGGTTATTTATAGTTGATGTAAAAACATAGAAGACAAATTACCATTCAAACAAGGGTTGGAGGAGCAGTGGTCGATTTTCTTCTCGCAGTTGAAGCCGGCGTATCCCAACGGGCACTGACAAAAGTAGCCCCCTTCAGGGTTGTTGACACAATGTCCCCCATTGAAACAAGGCCCATCTGCACAGGTACTGGCGCTCAACTCGCAGTTGTTGCCGTAGAAACCAGGCGGACAGGTGCACTTGTAGCCATTGTCGTTATCCTACATTGGGAAGAATGTAAACAGTGGTTACATTAAGGCTTGTTGCCAGAATATAATTTGTTGTTTTTTTGTCTTCCTCTCGTGATACTCACAGTGCAGCTGCCTCCGTTGCGACAGGGGTTTCCAGAACATTCATTAACCTGGACCTCACAGCTGGCGCCCGAGAATCCAGGTAGACAGGAGCAAGTGTAGCTGCCCTGGCCAGTGTTGGTACAGGTGGCTCCATTAAGGCAGGGCTTATGGTGCGTACAGTAGTTCAGATCTGGAACCATCAACAATAAACAACATTAATGCACAGCACATTGTAAATTTGAAGGGGAAAAAACGGAGGGATTTTAACAAAGTGGTAAATCCTTCAGTGAACTCACCCTGGTTGCAGAAGAGCCCGCCCCATCCCTCCTGGCAGTTACATTGCCAGGGTTGTTGGCAGGTGCCATGGAGGCAGCCTGGGTAACGGATACAGTCATCACAGTAACGTCCACTGAAGCCCACACGACACCTGTTAACACACAACATTCAGTCAGTATTGCTCATAACAGAAACAAGGATAATGATGATAATGTAAAATGTTACATTTAAATCAGGTGTGAAAAAAACCCAATATCCAGAGTTTCTGTACTTACTTGCACTCTCCTGGTTTTTCACAGAAGCCATGTTCTTCATCACAGCCAGGAAGACAGATTGCTAGAGAGGAAAGAAAAGATGACAAGTGAATTATGGGAAACATGTTTGCCCTCCATAGGCATTTTCAAACTGGTGCCTGTCTGGTTGGTTTGATCCAGTTTGTTTACATGCCCCGTCTGTCTATTGCTACGCTGCAACAGAGGCTTGTGAAAACATGTTTGGTGGTTCACATCACTTTGTAGCTGGAAGAGTATAAAATATTGAGGGTAATCAGGGTTATCGGGTCACTTCTGACTGCAGGCTCAAACCCTTTGGTTTCTTAAATTTGAAAAACTTGTATAAAAACGTTGCTTCACAGCTATAACATCCTTTGGGGGGCTTCGAGAGCTTTTGGTCACCAAAGTGGGGAACCAGCCAACAAGCCCCTTATTTAACATGGTTGCTCTCCGACACAAAAGCGTTGCACACAAAGCCTCCTTTCTCCCCTTGACTGTGGGTCAGAAGTCCCTTTTCTCACCCTTGCCACCCCCATCTCACCCCACCCTACCATCCCTCCTCCTTCTGATCCTCCTCTCTTCCTCTTCCATTCACCTATCCCCTCTCTTCTTCTCCTCTCTTCTTGCTCTCCTTCCCCTCCTCTGCTCCTCCCGTCTCTCCTCACACTCCTCCTCCTCCCCCCCCAGGGCCAGCTGGTCTGTGTGGAGCTAACCACCAGACAGCTGCTCCATTGTCTCCTCTCACCGAGCAGCTGCCCCCTCCACAACAATACACAACCCTGCTTGGCCAATCAACAGCCCGGGCCGCAACAATGCAGGACCCCCACTTGGCCAATCGGGGAGGAGGTTTGGGGCAAAGGAGGCCGCAGTGGTCTAATGGAAGGCACGCGGCGTGTGAATTACTGAGGAGCCAGTGCGGCTCATTAGAATGGAGGCCTCTGGAGCTATGGGATAACTAACTGACGCCTGTTGCACACGGGCCCCGCATTAGGAGGTGGAAAAAGTCCCTAAACAATAATGATTGGCAAGGGACTGTTGGGGGAAATGAACTTTGAAAAGTAGCTTTAGAAACTTTGTAGAAATTAAAAAACACTCAAAGTTTTTACCTCATCACTGTTGATTTAGGGCTCTTTACAGTTTTGATGGTGAAATGTTTTTTTCTAACCTCATCATCCAGTTTAAGTCAAAATCAATAATTATTCCTCATGTACTGAGGAAACATTTTGGGATCAGATGCTCTATGTAAACATCAACATCGAGTGCTAATCACTGTGCTGCTCCTGAAGCTCATCTGTCCCACTAGCATCTGTTAGTGAATTCAAATATCACCTTGAGCAAGACTACAACTGTTTCCTCTCAACATGTTGCACAAACCCCCTGAAAGATATACTGCTGGATTAATAAATCGAACCCACTTACGTTCAGTGCAGTAATGTCCCTTCCAGCCAGAGTTGCATATGATCTCCCCACAGCATCGCCACAGGTGAAGTGGCCAAAGGCATCGTCTCGGGGCCGACAGAAGACAGAACAGCCGTCGCCGTAGTAGTGCTCGTCACACATGAAGCGATAGGAGTAACGTAGCTCCGTCCCGCCGGATGTCTGCATGTCCTTGAACCACTCCTCTCCCACGGTGAGGTGACGCTGGGTGGTGACCCTGCTGATCAGATGCTCTGGGTTGTCTGTAGAAGGGAAGCGTGCAGCTTGTTATTGATCATATCTTATGACTGCTAGATAAGTTAAGAGTTATATTTCTTGTTTTAATTTGCTAAACAATGCTTACATTTGTGAACTGTGCATTCTTATTAAAAAAACTGACTGATTAAAGTTAAAACTTTGGCATCCACAGGGTTTTTACATTTCTATCTTCACCACCCATACTCCCCCTGTCTTGTGCTGCTAGTTAGTCATCATTAGTGCAGTGATAAGCACAGGAGATAAAAGATAACAGTGGCAAATATCTCACCACTGGAACAAATCACAACAAACACCTGCTAAAACTATGGGTGGCCTTTTCCCTGCATGTGTGATGTTAAAGAAACCTGGTGCTTTAAAACATAGAGACTGTGTTTAAAATAATTTACTTATCATCATGGCCCACTGATCTACATTAGAAAATCAAGTAAGTTGTAACATAAGCAGGTTTTATGCACGAAGTGGATATTTACTTTAGGTTTTTTTAGCATTTCACAGATGTTCAGTCAGAAATATCATCTAGATTACGCTTTAATATGTTGAACTATTAGTCCTATCAGGAGATAGCACAACAAAGTAGGCAATGTAGATAATTTAACACATCATCTGTTTCTAAAGGAAGACCTGTGTGTAGAAATTGTAAGCATATAAGTGGCTCTTAAGCATAATAGGCCTAAAATAAAACAAAACCTACAACATTTATCAGACTTAGTGTGTCCCACTTATCACCAATGACTGAAGCACTATGTGAAAAAAACGTGCTACTGAGAGAAACCAGGCCACTATCAGCCTTCTGGCACTGTCTTTGAGTTACAGTGCTGCCTTCTCTGGCTGCCACCCCACCTGTTGCCAGGGTCGTCCAGGGAGTCAGTGTGCAGGGCTTCAATGATCAGTGAAAACGTCCCCTGAGGAGAGACAGAGACACAGAGAGAGTCAACAGCTGCTGGGCCTGGAGGCCTCCCTCCCTCCCACAGCAGAGGGCCATTAGAGGAGGCCTCCCAATAAACTTCACAGCCTAATTCCCGTGTTGATTAGGGGCCTAATAAGGGCCACTACCTGCTCCCCTTTTCACACCCTGCCACTATCACACTCGCTCGCCGCCGTAAAACCAAACGAGGCGGAATTTCACGCTGCGCTGCCAATGATGTGCCAACTCAGAGGATGTTAAATTTCCCACCACGCCTGCATGCGTGGTCGGAGGAGAGAGGGAGCGTTTGGTGAAAACCCTCCCACCACTCCCCCCACCACACACGCACACACGCACACACACACACACACACACACACACACACACACACACACACACACACACACACTCTCCTCCCCTCCCACCAAAGAGCACAGGAACACTACAATAGCCCCTCTCACACACTGCTGACAAAGACCCTCACAAGTGTTGAGTTTGGGAGCATCTGTTGCGTTTTGCACTCTTCAAAGCTAATGTGTCCCACTGGAATAAGACCATAACAACTCCACTGTCTGTCTGCGCATGCTTTTCATTACTACTGCAAAATGTGACTCATGGTAATACAGTCATTCTGCATGTCAGAAATATTAGTGTTTGAATTAAATGCATATAGGGTTAATATGGAATATTACAGGGGATGGTGGTTTCTTGAAGGTATAATGCCCAAAAAGTTATAAATTACTTATTATCAATAAGTGCTGGGGAGGATGGATTCATATGGTGGCATAAATAATAAGCCACCCTTCGTCTATTGTCATTGAAACACTCACCGGCCATGTGAAGGAGAAGGGAAAGTGCACCGGGTTGGTGAAGCTGTCCGCATTGGTCTCCGGCACCTGGAAGGAATTGGAGCCGAGTACCGGAGTCACAGCCCCGCCGTAGGTGCAGGGAGGCTCGGGGGACACGTTGACCTGGTAGTGCTTCAGACAGATCCGAAAGAAAGTCTTGCACTCGCAGTGCTGGTGTCCCTGCGGATGCGCGGAGCCTCCAGCGCAGCAGTTCGCGTTCCCCGTTATCCCTTTCTTGTTGAGGAACTCCTGCAGCTTCAGCTCAAACACCCCGGAACATGAAACCTATACACAAGCGGCAACACACACACAAACACACATGTCAGCCCGGTGCGTTCCACACAGAGTGGGGGGAATATGCGCATTTAAAATGTGAACAAATCAGTGCAGAGATTAGAGCGAGTTGGATAATTCATCCTCAGTGGACCTACCTGGCAGGTGAGCAGGGACAGAGTGACAACCAGGAGCAGAGACAGACGTCCCATTGTGTTGACTGCCCTCCAACAAGCGGTGAAAGCTCCACAGGGTCCGAGCAGCCAAACTCAAACACACATGGAGAAAGTTTCCACTCACAGTCAAGGTGAAGCCTTGACGCACGGGAGGGAGGATGAGGAGAAAGTTTGTCCTGGGACGCGTCTGTTCCCACAACGAGCCAGAAAAAGTTTTACAGTGTCAAAAAGTAATCCTCAGCAAAAAAAGATGAAGAAGGATCCTCTCGGTGAATGAAATCCCCGTTGGAAATATAAGAGAGTTAATTCCAGTCAACCCAGAGGCAGCTCTCGATGTGATGATGGCCTTGTTTATTTTCCCACTTGCTTCATAATGATATGCTGATCCTGAAACGCAGAAAACGAGTTTCTCTGTCTCTCTCGGTTTAACAGTGTGTGTGTCTGATGGCTCTCCTGCCCCTGCACAGGGTTTTATACCGGGGCCAGCAGGCGATGGGTAATAAGATGCAAATGAGCCTCTCTGCTCCTCTTCTTCCCTCCCTCCATCCCACCACCACCGCCACCACAAGTCCGCCCCGGGGCCATCACAAAGAAAGAGCAGGGAGGAGGGGGGGGGCACACACACACACACACACACACACACACACACACACACACACACACACACACACACACAACTTCTCTAAAACCCGCCCCCACTCCTCTCTCTTTCTCTCAAAGGGGACAGACCAAATGGCTACTGAGCTGTTAAATGTGCAACAACCCCTCGCTTCCCCTGATGCCCCCCCCCCCCCCTCCGCCACACTTGCATTTACATTCCGATAAATTCTTCAACCTCTGCACGAAATCCTGCACATCACACCATCAAGTGATTTATACATGTATAAGGGGGGGTGGGGGGGTGGGCAGCCAGGGTGCCAGGGTATGACTCCTCATATCTGGGGTTATGGTAAAGCCTCTATGCCCTGACCTGTTCCAGCCAGCCAGCCGTCCCAACTGCGTTACAACGACCATCTGCTCCGCCGCATTCCTATGGTGTTACCCCTGCAGTGGTCCTCACATGTTCACACCCCCCATACAAGTCGATCTGTTCTTATTATCTTATCTTTAATGATTGGCTATACATGTCCTATACATCTCCACGTGCGCACTCACCAAACAGCTGCTGTTTTCCTCACGTATCCTACATTATTTCTGACTGCGTGGTAATAATAATAAAACTCAATTTCCATTGGCCAGCACTTATACAAACAAGGTTACGAAGTGTTTTATAAAAAGTAAAAAAAATGTTAAAAAAGTTTTGTTAGTATAACAAACCTGATTCAATTGCATTAAATAAAAATATCATAGAGGGCATTTGATCAGTGCTGTTTCTCCACTATAACCTATCACCTTAATGCCAGATTTACAATTAGACCATCCCTTCCCAATTCCCCATTTACTCTAATGTAAATTATATATGTTTAAAAATATTAAGCAAGAAGGAAAGTTGCCTCCTTGAAGGTGCAACACAATTTAAGCCACGCACACACGAGTGGCTATGGGCCAGCACACCTTCTTCTTCTTCCTCTTCCTCACTTCACCGCATGCCTGTGTATTTCCCCCTTACTTGCTTTGCTTTTTTTTTCGGTACAGGCAGTAAAAAGAGACTTGGTAGCGTGTCACTCGCGTGGCTGTCATTAAGAGACTTTGTGAAGAGACGGAGGGGGGGGGGGGGGGGTGGGGGGGGGGGGGGGAGGAGCAGGAATGAGGGGCAGGAGGAGGAGGAGGAGGGGAGGCATGGAGGGAGTAAAGTTTTTTTTTTCTTTGTGCTTTCAGCTGTATGGTAATTGGGCCGGCAGCACCTGCTCTCCCACAATAACACATCACCACCAGAGAGGGAGAGAGAGAGAGAGAGAGAGAGAGAGAGAGAGAGAGAGAGAGAGAGAGAGAGAGAGAGAGAGAGAGAGAGAGAGAAGAGGGCGAGAGAGAGAGAGAACATAAACGATCATCTTACAATATGTTTGACAGTAAATTATCCCCTTTTCCTGAACGTGAGATACAAGACTACACAGTATACCCTGTGTTTTATGTGACATAACACTGACTGTGTTATTAACATGTGGGTGTGTAAGCACAAACATGTGGGGAAGAGCTGACCCTTGTTGAAATTATGATTGGTATTATGATCTATCTATCTATCTATCTATCTATCTATCTATCTATCTATCTATCTATCTATCTATCTATCTATCTATCTATCCATCCATCCATCCATCCATCCATCCATCCATCCATCCATCCATCCATCTATCTATCTATCTATCTATCCATCCATCCATCCATCACAATAACGAAATGGGGGGAGCTGCTGATTGGGTTTTGCTGTCACACTTGTCCTTCAGCTCATTCTGCAGAACACAGCAGCACAACAAAGATCCAGAGCGGGGCCTCCATCTCACTGACTGCTCTATTAATGTGTTGGAGCAGGTAGTGGCGCCCTGTATGAAGAACAAGTTGTACAGAGCACTGTATGATGTTTACACACACAAACACATGAGGAACGGCAGCTCAGACCGCTGCACCCTCTGTGTTTTGATCTGCTGCTGTCCCCATTCAGTAGGACCTTCATGTCAACACATACAGTGCTGACGTCTTGTCCTTGTGTTGTAGAGGAGCTGGTGGTGTGTTATCACTGCATAGGTGTGATGACCCTGCGTGGCTATAATTCCCTCTAGGTCAGTGTACAGATGAATGAGAGGCCTGTGTATAATGTGTCCATGATATGCTCTTTTACACTCCTCCATGCTGATTGAAGGGCCTTTAACCTTAAGCTTTAACACTATTATCTTTGCCTGCCACCGTCTTCCCCGTATACCCGTATGTGTGTTTAGCTATAGGACGCTGCTCATTTCATTTAACCAGTTGATTTCAGCCCCCTCCTCAATGGCCTACAATGCTGCTATGTGGCGTGGCGTAAAATCCCTCTGCTAAAGCCTTTTATTTACACTCATCCCGACTTTCAGAGGTCCACGGTGCTCTTTCTCTCCCTCCCTGTATTAGGCCAATATATACCATCAGTCATTCATCACCATGACGTGGCACACATTTTCCGATTAGGCCAGCAAACCGTGACTGAAAGGCGAGATGGAAAGTGACCCCCCCCCCCGGTTTACCAACAGCAAGATGACATTTTCCCCTAAAACACAATTTATGCCAGGAGACTTTCTAATGGTGTTTTAAGGAAACTGCAGGAACTCCTCCCCTCTGATCTGTGTGTGTGTGTGTGAGTCCACGTGCATGTGGATGCGTGTAAGTGTTTGCGTGTGTGTGTGCGTGCACGTGCGTGTGGATGTGTGTAAGTATTTTTGTGGATGTGAGTACATGTTTGTGTGTGTGGGTGTGTGTGTGTGTGTGTTTGTGTGAGGTTAAAAAATTGTAAAACGTAAAAGTGCTTTTGTATTGTCTATGCATATTCGTGTAACTACGTGTGTGCGCGTGTGTGTTTGTGTGCATATGCGTGTGTTGTGTGCGCATGTGTGTTTTGTGTGTGCGTGTGCGAGGTTAAAAAATTGTTTAACTGGAGGTCGATTGTTTAACTGAAGTGCTTTTCTATTGTTTATGTGTACGTGTAACTACGTGTGTGCGCGTGTGTAGGTCCGTGTGTGTGTGTGCGTTTGTGCGTGTGTGCGTGTGTGTGACCAGGAGCTCTGTGACACGCAGGGGGACAACAAAGGAAGAGGTCTCGCGCCCCGCCGCCCATTCATCCCTTTCTCTCGCGCAGTAATTCCCATTGATTCTTATTGAAGGCCGAGTCGCGAGCCCCTCGGGGGAGAACCGTGTGATTTGTGAAGGGTCGCGAGGACAGGACACGCCCCTCCTCGAGCCCGGCCATCTGCTCACCAAACACCACAACACCAACCAACCACCCTCACTTCCAGCTCTCTGTAGAGTCTCTCCATCCCTTATCTTCTTCCTCTCTGCCAACCTCTTCCTCCCATCTCTCTCTCTCTCATCCTCCGATCTCTCACTCCATTTCTCTCTCTCTCCATCCTCTCATTTACAGGCCACATGCCTCTGTAGGTGAAGCTATACTGTGGGTCCCTGGGCCAAAGCACAGTGGAGGCATGCAATGGGTATGCTGTGGCCATATGGCCTGTGTGTGTTTGTGTGTGTGTGCCAAGAAATGGATGGATGGCCGTCGTGGGAACCTCCACATCATCACCATCACACCGAACACACACACACACACACTGTTGCACATAGCATGGCAGGCTTTGGTCTGGTCAGTTACAGAAAGTTCACAGGGACGCTGGTTCCTTCAATTTGAGCAAGAACAAATGTCACAGCTTCTAAGCTGGGTTCCCACATGACGAGGCGAGAATCCAGGTTTCAATTAAAACCACTGCAGACTGACATGTTTAATTTGTACGCAGTCTAAACAAGGTCATAAAACAGCAGAACGGAGACTAATGTTCAATTTGACGAATGCTTTAATTCACTGGGCTGCTGTTATTTCATTATCCTATGTATTGTATCCATCATGTATTTGTGTCAGCATTACTGAAGAAACACCTGAAATGGATTTGGCCGAATCTCAGTCACAATTACATCAGGGCAAGTACTTTCACTATTGTGGTACTTTTGCTTTTACTTGAGTACATGTTTTGAGTACTTCCCTCATCACTACAGACAGACAGACAGACAGACAGACAGACAGACAGACAGACAGGGGATCTTTCCTGTGCTGATTATAACGATAACCGCAGAGTCGAGTGGCCAGGTCGGCTGTTGGTGCGATGGATAAGACTCCCCAGCAACAGCAACAGTTTGATGCCAGAAACCCGAGACCCTGCTGTCCCCTCCCCATCTGAGCCACAAAGACCTGAGGCTGCCTACACCTACCATCCCAGCCAGGACTGTAGCAACTCATAACACCTGTTAGCCTCAGTGTGTGAATCAGACTCACACTATGATACATTTTTTAATTGATTGAGTAAGTGTATTTAATGTATGTTTTCTATTTGGAGATTTAATATTTTCGATTTTCTTTTTACGTTTCATCTCCAGTAGCTTCAGTGTTACATAAAGACATTTTTATCCCTCTGGCGTCACACGTCCTGTACGTCTGCTTGTTCCACTGCTTCACTCAGTGAAAAGCTGAAACAGTGAAGTCAGTTCATCAACTAGTTCATTGATAGATTTATTCTAGTGATCACTTAAATCCATTGATTTTTCAAGCTAAATTGCCAAGCACAGTTCTAGCATTTCAATCTTTGTCTTTTGTGATATTAAACTGAATAGTGTTGCATTTCTTCTTGGTTGGATTTTAAAAAAGCTATTTCAAGACATCACCTTGTGTCACCTTGTGTTACCTCCCAGAGACAGTGAAGTATGGACTTTTTCCGATTTTTACTTTGATATTGGCACAATTAAACCTTATGGAAAACGTCTACATGTTTTGTACATCATTTCCTTGATATTTTGTAATTAATCATGAAAAAAATCCATTCTGAGGGTTTGAACGGCTCTGGGGCAAAGTTACAACAATAAATCTACTTTTGATGATGTGGCAGATTTGTGATGACGACGACCCAGCTGTTTGATTTGGACTTAAAAAAAAAAGCAAATAGGCAAGTAAGCAAACAAAACAATGCATTTTGAACAAATCACACACTCCCTGCTCCCCGAGCTCCCTGCCCCGTGGCCCCCTGGGGGTCCTTGGCCTTTGGTTTGAGAACCAGTGGCCTCCAGCAGCAGGATTAGCCAGACCAGCTGCCCAGAGAGACCCTGGGCCCTGGACGCTGACACCAGGCCTGACCCCAGGGTGGCTACTATCAGGGACACTGAAGGGATCTGGGCAGCTCATAGTGTGTATGTGTGTGTGTGTGTTGTTCATTCAGTTGGACAACTGTTGAGCCAGTACAGATCTGGGCAGCAGTGCTCTTTGTATGTGTGTGTGCGTGCTTGTATGGTCAATTCTTTCCGGGGGTTAACTGCTGATCCAGTACAAATGGGAGGTATTGGGGGGTAGGGCTGAGGGCAGTCGTGTGCTCCTGGAACATCTGCCTCTGTTTCTCCTGAGTCAAGCTTTGGTCAGGAGCAGGGAGGAGAGGGAGGCCACGGGTGTGGGGGGGGGGGGGGGGGGGGGGGGACTCAAAGAGGAGAAGGACAAGTCAGGGTTGGAGGAGGAGGAGGAAACTGAAAAGATCCAATGTGATTAGGCAACAGACCCAAACACTGAGTGCTGCAGATGGGATGCAGGATTATGTAAGTCCTGTGTCAGGCCTGGTTATTGTGTTCACATATAGAGACTACATGAATGTACACTGTGTACATGCATATGTGTGAACATCCTAGTGCTTTCAGGATGCAGAAAAAACTACGCTCGGTCCAGGTCAAGAGATCGAGCAAACATTGAGCTGAGTTTGATGATGTACAGCCAAGAAAATAAAGACAAACAAAACGGCAATTCACTATAAATTCATATCAAGACAATTTCCATGACCAGGAGTTCCAAACCCTGTTAATATAATGAAAAGTCCTATGGTGCTCATACTTCCCATTTGTCCACATGTCTTTCTTACTTTAATCTAGAGCTGCCATGATTGGACAAAGAGCTGATCAATACATTCATAATCTGCAACAATTTTGATAATCGGATAAAACAGCTGTAAAATAAAGTTTGGAAATGGCAGAAATTTATGGTTTGCAAATTCTCTTTTATCTCTTTTAAGAGAGTTAAGTGTGGGTTTTGGATTGTTGGTGAATTCAAACAAGATAAATTAACACATCACCTCGAACTCTGGGAAGTCATGGCTGCCATTTTTCTCAGTTTGATGACATTATATAGACCTAATGGTTATAAATAGAAAATATCAGCGTAATTTGTATATTTTAACCTTGGCTTTACTTCTTTAACTATTCTTATGTCATATATGTGGTATTGGTACGTTTGTGTCTGATTTTAACGTTTGATCTGATTTCATTATTTATGTTTATTTGTGATGTAAGGTTTCCTGGGTGTCTAGAGAGGCATTGTGAAACAAACTGTATCATTACTATCCTTAATATTAGATAATTGAAGACTTAGTTAATTAATTTTGCATGAATATGAGAAACTTATCCCCGAAATCCTTCATCACCCTCTTTTTCCAAGCATCTCACTCCTTAGTGACCTCCCTGCACTTCATATATCAGACTAACCCATTTCTAATAGCATTAGATAAGAAGATAAACTCATTATGGTGACTGATTACTCAAAGACAACAAGCTACTGTTTCTTTTGTACCTTAGACTCGGATTCACGATCATAATCAGCAGCCTTAATAAAAACATGACTTTATGACACAAAACATCCTCTGTACGATATAACAATATGTATATGTGTGTGTTTTGATAATAAGGCAATTCATGGGTAGAGCAGGTATTAATTCAACATCTGCACATGCCCACCGCCTTATTTCCCAAAAGCCCCCTCAGGAGATTACTAAGATTACTTTATATAATGTTAAACTTATCAGCCATTGAAATTTGTGGGCCAAGTTGTGAGTCTATGTGAGTTTTCATGGGTTTGGTGGTCATAACTTTTTGGTGCAATCCTTTGGTGCAGATTTACAACACAGCTCCTCCCTTCCTGAAGATCGGTTGAACGGGAGGGGTTAGAGTGTCTTCCCTGTCCATAGAGCATCTGGCTAAGGAACGACAGATGCTGACAGCTGGACTGACAGCCAGCATATGTCCCTTTTCTTTAGTCCTGCTCTGCTCAGACAATGGAACTGAGGGGACGGGGGTGCTTTGTGTTAAGAAGGTAGACCTAATAGCTTGTGACTCCCCATTCTCCAGGAGAGCTTGGAGAGCAATTAGCCCGTCTCTGATCCTAGCCTGAAGAGTTATAATGGGAAGACAGAGCCCACAAAAACCTCAACTGTCCATTCTCATTCATGACACGTTAGGATGTTTATACTTATATTACAGCTGTATATCTACTGTGATGATCTAAATTAGGTGTTCAAACTCTGTCTCAAGTATACATTTCATTTTTAGACCTGCATAGTACATTGTATTTATTGGAATCACCAGTGGTATAAAGGAACTCAAGTAATGTACTTAACTCCAGTTATATGTTTTGCCGATAATTTATAATCCACATAATTTCTACCTTATTACTTACAGATGCAATTTCTAGTTACCTTTAAATTTAAGATACTACATAACAAACCAATGATAAGGTTATGAAATACAATATAGAACTCTTTGTAAAAAGGTTTGTGGGGCTCCTTGTCATGTTTCAGATGTATATAAGTTATTAGCAGTTCCACTAAAGAGACACTTCACCTTAAAGCTTCTCACACAGTTTAATTTTTAACAGACTGAGGCCTGAAGACGTACAGTTAAGCCAAATATCATAAAAAAGAGAATATTCTTTTGATTCCCCAACATTTATCTTGTGAGTCATTTAAGGAAATTATCTTTATACAAAGTACCTGAAACTGCTCAGATATGGCAGTTTGCTACTTATGCATGGATTTATCAATAATATTAATAATGCATGATAATGTATCGTCACATAAACCAGGTACTTTTACTTTAAGTACATTTTGTTGATAGGAACATGTGCAGGCCTACTTTAACTTAATTGTTTTATATTAGTAGTATTATATGATTATAAAGCATCTTGTAACTGTGTTTTGAAATGTGAGTTTATTATTATTATTATTATCATTATTGTTAAGCTATTATTATTTTTACTGAAGTGCACCTCTGAAAGCAGTACATATACTTGTATGAAGTGTGTTACACAGTATTTGGAGTTTTATTGAAGTTTCAGTAGTTTGTTCCATCACTGTTCATCGGAGCCCTGACTCCATGCGCTGAGCACGTGCGCTTTGTTTAGTAACGTGATGACGCCACGCGTACACAACAGGAAGCAATTTGCATTTACACCAAAACACAACACGTTAGGTGCTGCTCGTGTGTGTGGAACTATTTAAAAGTACGCATTGTCTTGTGTTTTAACGTAGTACCCGAGTGTAAAATGAGTTTACAGGTTTTACTTATGACACGACAAGTTGGCTCGTGAGGACAGGAGACGCTGCTGCTTCTGACTGGATGAGATTAACTGTTGGAAGCTAAGCTAACTGTTAGCATCCAGCTCCATTCACCGAGCACTGAGCAGAGCAACTAGGCGAGGTGTGGGGTAAATACACTTAGAGGACGGGGGATTATTCTGGGGTAATACATCTTCTTTCCTAAGTTACCTCTCCAGTTCCCAGTGAAACCAGTCTGACTGTGTGTGCTGCTGTTTGTTGCGTGTAGGGATCGATGGGTGTGAAGGGTCTGCAGAGCTTCATGCAGCGCTGCTGTCCAGAAGTGTGTGTGCCTGTGAACCTCAGAGAGATGGCCTCACAACATGTTGCCAGAAACACAGCCACAGCCACAGCCCACAGCGCAGGTAGAGTGATGTACAAGAACATATCTTTTAAAACTTCAAATACATTTTAAAGTTCCTTTACCTCACATGCTCAACGTCCCCTTTACTGCACAAACGTGGCTGCAAGTCTGTTTTGTCAAGTTAACAGAGTATAAAGCTACTAGGGCCCCAAAGTACAAGGAACAATAGAATGGTGCTCAAAGAGTACATACGTCCACCAAGGCCCTAGAGTCCCCTGGAATCTAATCAAGCTCCACCAAATTTCACACACTCATAGTTACCATTTCCCTACATCTGCCTGATTTTCTTCATCAAGATCCATGAATTTTCCCCTTGAAAATCAGTAAAATGTTGAAAAACAACCTAATTCACAATGTTAAAGATAAGATAAATTTTGCGGAAATCTGTTTTGTTGTTTTTGTGCAATCTTGCTTTCAAACAAACAAAGTAAACAACAAACAAATGGACAGGGGTGAAGACATATGGGGTTAGTGTGGACAGGCTGGCCTGCGCTCTGTTACACTCGTGTTTTCACTCTTCATCAAGGTCCCACACTCGTTGTGGATGGGATGGCTTGTCTCCGCCACTGGTACAC
Source organism: Hippoglossus hippoglossus (assembly GCF_009819705.1). Taxonomy (NCBI): domain Eukaryota; kingdom Metazoa; phylum Chordata; class Actinopteri; order Pleuronectiformes; family Pleuronectidae; genus Hippoglossus; species Hippoglossus hippoglossus. The sequence continues at coordinate 18,069,315 of NC_047153.1, forward strand.
GTGTGAGAACTGGGTGTGTGGGGGGCAGTGGAGGGAATACATGGATGTCCTGAAGAGCTGGGTGGAGGCGTTCAACTCCACCGGCATCAGACTGGTCTTCTTCTTTGATGGAGTGGTGGAAGAGCAGAAGAGACGAGAGTGGGTGAGGAAAATATACTGTAATCTGGAGCTGTTTGAATATTATCTTTTAGAAGCTATAGTGATTTCGCTGTAACTCTACATATCTTTAAATTGCACCTGCTGGAAGACTCTCTATCCACTTCTATCTTTAGTTACAGAATTAATGAACAGATAATGTAGACATTAGCATTGAACTTCTGTCATCTCATCAAATCAGACTTTGCTGAGCTTGGAGTTTACTCAGTTGCTCTTCTGAGTTCATGCAGTCTCTGTATTCAAAGATCCTCTCCTGTCTGTAGGTGAAGAGAAGACACAGAGTGAACGGGCAGATTTCTAAAATATTTCGTCACATCAAGGAACACGGAGAGCAGCCTGGGAGACAGCTCTTCTGTCTGCCCTCTGGTCTGGCAGCATTCACATCCTTTGCTCTCAGGTTAGCATTTATAAACTAGAATGGCAGAAGAGTGCATATCTCCACCAAGGCCCAACACCCTTTTTTGCATCAACATCCATGAATTGTTCCCTGGGAAATCAGTGAAGATGTTGAAAAACACTCAATGTAAAAAAAAAAAAGTGTTCTTCTCTGACCCAAATTGCATATTTCCAACAAATGTTGTGGTATTCCGTCCAGTAGTTATTGTGTAATCCTGCTAACTAACAGACAAACAACCAACGTGGATGAAAACGTAACCTCCTTGGTGGAGGTACAAAACAATTCTGCAGCCCTTTTTTGGACTTTATACAGTGTATGTTGTGATAATAAAGCTGGTTATGTATATTGAAAAACTTACTGAAGTTTGATCTGATGAGAGTTAATATTCCTGCTGTTTATGGCAGAATTACTGTTATCTGTTGTTTTTTTAAATATATTTTTTCAAGGTCCTTGGGGCAGGAAGTGTTTTGCTCAGTGCAGGAGGCTGACTTTGAAATTGCCAGCTACGCTCGTCAGCATTGCTGCATGGGTATCCTGGGACAGGACTCAGACTTCATCATATACGACAGGTTTGTCAAAAGGATCATGTATTATATTTAATAAATACCAGCTATTTGCACCATCAAAGATTCTTCCCACTTTAGAATCACAGCTTGCACTTCATAAGTTAAATCTTTACCTCAAACATGAGCTGTTAGATACTTTGCTTTGGTTGGATTGAAAAAATACGATTGCAGAATTTCTTGTATCACACTAAAAAGCTGAATGTCATAGAGTCTAGCACTTCATGTTATTGATAAGTCATTAAAATGTAAATAAACTGTATGATCTGAACATGTGGTTTGGATTTTTTAAGTGCCCCCTACTTGTCGGTGGAAAAGCTGCGAATAAACAGCCTCACCACCGTCCTGTACGACCGACAGAGGTTCTGCCGAGCCATCGGACTAGCTATCACCCAGCTACCACTGCTGGCTTGTCTCCTTGGTAATGATGTGGTGTCAACGGAGCAGATGCAGCACATCAGGAACAATGCCATAGCAACATACAGGTGTGTCTTTAGTTTGGTGTTTATTCACGAACAACATTTCCTCTACTACTGAATTTTTATTTGTTTTTTTATCCAAATCCAAACAAATGGAATGAATCTGAATCTGTTTAGTTATAAAAATATTCAGTTCAATTCAATTATTTTTCAAGCCGCTTTAGTCACATTTAGAAAACATTTAACTATTTGACCTTGTTGTATATTTAGTTTTCATAGTCAAGGTCAAGAGCAATTTTCAGTTGTAAAAAAAAATCATCTTGTTAAGATGCTTGACAGTTCGGCAACTTAGTTGAACTTTAGATGAGGGCATTAAATGACAGCTTTGCCTCATTGTTTCCCAGGAAAAGCAATCCTGCACCAGACCATGGTGCTCCACAGGTGGAAACGGTCCTAGCTGTATCCCAGTATGTGAGCTCTTTGTGGGGCGGACAGGAGGAAGAGACTGGGCACATCCTTCAATGCATGAATCTGTCAGCTCCTCACAGAGAGCTACTGAAGAGAGGGATCTGCTCCTACTTACTACCTGGACAGGAAGCCCTGCAGCGAGGTGTCATCTCTTCATGTCCCTCCGCCTGTGCCATGGAGAAATATGTTAGTCCAGAAACATTAAAAGTATGTAATGTTTCATATACATGTTCAGTATGTATCTTGTCGAAGTCATATTAGGTCTGACCGTGCTAAATGCCAGATTGTCTGTATAATGTTTTCTATGTGGTTTTCCCCAGGCATGCAGAGAGAAGCATGTAGCAACAGAGGGTTTTATGGTTTACCCGGTTTTGTGTGAGGGGGTTGTCGAATGTAGCAACACTTTGGAGGATGAGGAGGACGCTGAACTGTTGCCCCAGGCCCTCGTCTTCAAACCCTGCAGACAGCGCATCTACGGACTGCTGCTCGGTCATGATGGTAGGACAGTAAACTTACTGGAGTGGTCACAATTATGTACACAAAGACAAAACTTCCCATTTAAGATTATAAACACACTGATATCGATGCACCCTGGCAACACCATGCACACATATCGTATTCCCACTTATGCAGGCATACAGTCACATATCAGCAAAGACAGCTGCACATGTAAAGGTACACACACACACACACACACACACACACACACACACACACACACACACACACACATACATATACTTGCAGTTGAGTGGTCATAGTTTATCAATCACGCAGTCTGGCCACACCCAAATCTTGGCATTTGTTGTGGTCTGGGACACATGCGGCCACATTATTTTCACTATGTGAATGCAAATGCACCCTGGGCCACATATGAAGGACGCCTACTCAGCTGACCTGCTACAGTTTCACAATGAATCTAATGTATTTTTACAATACCCAGTGTCTATACATTGATTTGTTTGTGATCCCAATATCAACACTGATCCACACATAATGATTTCAAACAATTTTTTTTTTCAAATGGGTAAAATCTTACTTCATAGAAGGTCTATGCACAGCATGAATTCATTCAGCCCCTCCGGGCTCCAAACTTCAGACACGTGTGAACTCAGACTGGGTAGAAACGTCATCATTTGGTCTTCATGAACACTAATGACTAATGTCATTATTTGCATATAGAGCAGGAAAGTGAGATCCGATCCCAGGTGCTAACAGGAGACTCATTCAGGACGCACTTTAATAACAGGTGTGAACAGGGCAATAGACACAACATACTAGAAATACAGGCTTAGCTGTGGAGCCTTGACTTTGTCTTTTTGTGTGTTTTCAGGCAGCACTGTTGATACTCCAGTGATCAGGGAATGGTTTGTCTTCCCCGGAAACCCACTGAAGGAACCTGACATGGTCCACCCTGTCCCAGTCAGCCTCCCGGGTGCTGCACGTTTCTTGTAGTTTCTTAATATCTATCTCTCTGTATTCCTGAGCTCAATTTAGGACTGAACATTAGTCAAGTTGAGTTTTGTTCTCAGCAGGAGGATGGTACACTTTAATACACAATGCTGAAGATAGAATGCAACAAAAGGATTTTTTTCTGGGAATAACGTTTCCATCTGTTGTCAGTTTTACTCTGCTTCTTGTTGGCTAATACCCTGACATCAACCTTAATACACGTATATATTAAATTATTATATATATATTATTTATGAATACACTTTATCTACATTTGTAGGTGGTCTTCCCAGTTTGGACTTGTTGTGGTTCGGCACTGGTTCTGATGTTACTTCCCTTCGTCTGACATCCTTTCTTACGATACTTGACTGCCAGGACTTCACTGAGTTGTACGGTACCATTGAAGTCTCTCTCCTGGCTGTGCTCTGTCTGGTCACTTACATAGTCCTGCAGGTAATGTCAGCTCTTTCTTTAGCATCAGATACTTTTAGGTGGGTGATGACAATACAACCATAGGAAAAATAAGAAAGACCTCATAATCTACTTAATGTTGAAAACAAAAGTCAAATTAACTAAAGTGGAAAAGGTGGAAATACTTTGTCTAACTACATATAATCCTCCAGCTGAAGGAAACTAAACTTTGAAAGATAGATTTGTACATTATACACTCCAGTGATTTCATTCTTGGACTGGATCACTGGCATATTTCATGATTCAGCTTCTATTTACATGTTTAGAAGCAATTACAAATTGAAGATGTAATTCATTTTTATTTACTTCTAATTGGAAGTAAGTGATTTTATTCCACTTCTTCCTCCTTCTCTTAAATCACGTTGGGTGTTTGCAAAAAGACATGAAAACATCACTAACATCAAATGATGACGTCTCCACGGTGACTGATTTGTCTCTTTTGGTTTTCAGTGGCAGGGCTGCATGTTTGGCTTCGCCTTCAATGAACAAGTTAAGCTGTTAAATGAAACAGTTGTGTACTCAGTTTGTATTTAGGCGTTTCCGCTGAGATAATGTTAGTATATGTGTTATACAGCTACACCTGGTGATTTATGTAAACAGAGAACGAAAGACCAAATGTATTTGGTGACAATTAAAACACACAAGTCAGCTTTTGAATTGGGATTTACATCTATAACACATATACAACAATTATTGTGCTCTTAATTCTAGTTGTGATGTGAAGTTAAACATGACTTGTTGATGTCTGTGTTGTGTTGTTTTGGTCATGGCTTGGTGTGAGCCATTATCACCCACTGAGTGCCCAGTTTAGCCACAGACACAGGTCTTTGTAAATTAAGCTCTTGTGTCAACAAGAGGTCTGATAACCACTCAAGGGCTTTGAATATTTAAAGAGAAGCTTAATTTGCCCCAGTTCTTATTTTGGTTGTAAAATTTAAAGTATAAACATATGTGCTCTTTGTAATCCTGTTGAAAGAGAAATGTGAAAAGAAGCAGAGATCTTTGTTTTCTGTTGGTACATTTTACATTGACGTCAGCTGATGGAGCAGAGATCAGCGCAGTAGATTACCTGGATGAAGGAGCTTGCGTCATTTTGCAGATGATAAACAAAAATTAATGTAGATTCATTTATCTGGGCTGTAACAAATTCATTTTAAACAGGTTGTAATTTGCACCTTAATCACCAATAATCTCAACTATCACTTTCAAAAATGTGCATGTGGAAAAAATCTGTAAAGTGTTCGCTTCCACTGTACTATCAAATCTGATAAGTTCATTAAAGAGCCATTAAGATTTAGCTCAACAAAATAAACTATGCTATTTAACTCCAAAGCATAAATGAAAAAGAATTGAGTCGCAAAAAGTGTAGGCTTTCTACAATTGCTGATAAATTGTGCCCTTCATAATTTGACTAATAGCCGTTCTGTCATGCAGAGTTGAACACTTAAAAGCTCCTTTTACACAACCTGTTCATGGCAGAAATATTGTGCCTTTATCCTGCCTCGTCGTTCTGTATAAAATGTACGAACATGGAATGGAGCGTTGCATTCTTGTTCTGCTTTTGAGGAAATCGCAGAGCCAACATCAGACATAGGGGCAGCAATATGTCCACATGTTTGGCTCAGTGTAAAGCTAAAATGGCAATATTATGAAATCTCTGTTTCAAAGGGCCTGAAGATGTAAAGATCTAGATTTAGTCAGAGAGACGGACACTTGGATCCAGTCATTTAAATGGATATGAGATCAAAAAACAGGCAGAGAAGCAGCTTGTTACATGGACCGTTAGACGAGTAGACGATCAAAGATGAGGCAGACAACAGTAGCTGTTGTTGTCTGATTCCTGCTGCATTCACATTCCCTCATCACTCTTCTGTTTAGATAGCTTCAGGGTTTGTTTGTTTTGAACACACAACTGGGCAGCCATGTTTCTGTATTCAGCATTGTTTCTTTTGCTTGAGTTGTCGCATAGAGAGCAGACAAAACAAACTGACCCATGCAGAACACACACTGGAATGTGATTGAATTGGCAGACCATATATTTTCCCTGTGTGTGTGTGTGTGTGTGTGTGTGCGTGTGCGTGTGTGTGTTTTATCAGGTACCGGCTGTGTCTCAAGAGGACGTTGATGCTTACCTGAGTCAGGGCGTCTGTCTGAGCATGAAATCCCCACAGGAGCTTCAATACATCAAGGTCAGTTAGAAGCAAAAATAAACAGATGTATGAAGTTCTGTTTTTTTTTTTTTTAATCTTTTGTCACTTTCAATAAAAATGTGGTTTAGAATAAAGTTCAATTGTAAGACTTTCGCCTAAATTGTATGTTTTAATTGAACCAAACGTGTGGTGTTGTGTTTCCTGCTGCAAGAAGTCAATGTTCTCTGCAGTTTACAGTAAACTAAGTCGTCTTGTGACAATCACAGGTCAGAACATGTTTCCAGGTTTAGAAACTGAAGAAAAAAACAAGACGAAAATACAAATAAACTGTTTTTTCTTAAAACTTCTAAATAAAAACCCAGAGGGTTTCCAGGTCTTTTATTGTTGTAAGTACTTTTTATATTGCCAGTGTAAAAAGCCATCCAAAGTGTTTCATTACAGATTATGCTGTAATATGAGAATATCACTGAAACAGCAAACAGTTGAGGATCAAACAATAAGAAGTTTTGCCAAATGATTATTTTCATATAATGTCATGGTTAATAGCTGATTAATTTCCTCCCGATGGACAAATTGTTGCACCTCTAGAGACAATTAGCATTTTATTCTGATAGATAAAACTTCCGTATGATCACCTTTTGCACCACAGTTGGTTCATTGATTACTGATGCTGTGTCTGCTGACGTCGGAGGAACATGGAGGCAAAATACTGAAACTTTCTGCATTTTTTACTTTCTGAAATGTGGGAATTTTTCTTGTAACTTGTGATGAGCCTTTTCTCAATCTTCAACTGAATGATTAAATAATAATTATTAGATTGATTCATAATAATAATAATCATAAGTTGAATATAAGTGAGTTGGGTTGATGTGACTGATACTAGAATCAGAATCCTCTGTGCTCCACCATTCTCTGAAACAGCATGCTGTTCACGGCCTTGTTGTAGACCAATTTATATTTACTGCTTAATTACCATACTTATGTCTAGTAATTTGTATTTTTGCTGCTTGTCTGTTTTCTACACAATAATTAGGGCTGGGCGTTGATTTGAATATGTTGTCTGGAAGAGGTTCAGAGCTGCAGGAGGGGGGGCTAACTGAGGGACAGCTGTATGGATCAACTACACACACACAACATGCACACATATACACTGTGATGTGGAAAAAAATCTATTTTTGATTGTGCATTTGTATTCTCGCATCAGTTTGTGTGCACATTTTACAGAAAGTTTCAGATTTGCACACCATCCTCCATTCAATACATAACTGCAAAAAGCGAAAATCATCCTCTTTTTCATAACAGCAAAATATTACAAACAATAATAATGATAATAAAAAAAGAAATTGTTTAATCAAATGATAATTTATTAGAAAGAAGACTGTGTGTTTAACTTAAAAAAACAATCCCACCATTTGCGGGTGTTTAGGGGAAAAGGGGTAGTGGGTCGATTTTGGGATGCGTCGGTTTCGATGCAACATTCCTCCCCATGGGGCTTTGATTGTGGTGTGTGTGTGTAAGTGTGTGTGTCACAGATAGAGTGTGCTGGCAACAGTTGCCCGTTTGTCCTGGCTGACGTTCACCACATGGAGCTATTTACACACAAATGTGCACACTCCGCCCCGGTGGACACACACACGCACTTGTGTTATGTTCTCATGTTCTTCTAGTTTTTACTTTCCTTGTTCTCTCTCTCTCTCTCTCCTGCGCTCCTTCAGGCTTTTGTGTCTCTGTTCAGTGGTTCATTGTTTTCTGAAGGTGAAGCTGTGTTTGACTGGAAGCAGGTGGCAGGCGGGGGTGTGCATCTGTGTGTGTGTGTGTGTGTGTGTGTGTGTGTGTGTGTGCATACATACAGGTAATCCTTGTTATCAGTGCTATGTACCAGAGGACAGGTGAGAGCATAAAACACATGGAGAGCATCTGCCTGCTGTTATCATCGCTATCTTTCTCTCTGCCTCTCCATCATCCTTTCTTTCTTTATTGTCCTCCTCTGGTTTCTTCTTTCTTTTCCTCTCTCCTTCATTGGCTTTTATAAATCTGTAAACAACAAAACCCTGCGATTTAATCATAATATATGAAGCCACTGTAAAAAATAAATAAATAAACAAATTGAATTACTTTAACATATATGGTACATAACAAGAGCATTAAGCATAGTGTAAGAGTGCACAGTGTGTTTCTGTGTGATTTCATTAATGTAGTTTACTAACTATGCAAAGACCTTTCAGTGTCAGAGTCATGTTAGATGCACAGATCCATAGATTGACACCTCACTGCCGTGTGCCATTGGAACAGAGTGATGGAACATCAAAGCGGGTGGTCTAAGTCATATATAATTGTGTAATCTACGTGTCAGGATTGAACAGATAAGGTTGTGCAAATTGGGGTTGGGAAACAGCAATTACTTTAACAGTTGTGAGGGAAATTCTAAGGACTTTGGTCTGGGTGGTGACGCGAAGCATATTGAAGAAGCAGATGGTTCTTTACTGCAGGAGTGTGTGTATGATGCTGCATGTTTGTGAAGGTGTGATTGATTCCTCTGCCACTAAAGTCCCAGTAAGTAGACTGAGGATAAAGAGTTTTCTGTCAAATGAAGATTCATATTTTGTAATAATACTAATAGAAATTATAACAAGATCTATCAATCTCATTACTAAATGAAAGAGCAGGGACCCTCAGGCGAGTGACCGGCTGTGTGGTCTGTTGTTGTTTGGGGTCGAGGATCCGTCAAGTGGTTTGTTAGACTTTGACCTGAAGGTATTTATTGCCACATGTGGTGAAGTCAGTTGTGACCCGCTGGTGACTCAGAAAAGTCCCTGTTTCGTTTGCAGATTTAAAGTAGAAGTTTGGTGACAAAAAACTTGCCAAACTATCCAGCAGTGTGATACAGATTCACTATCAACCATAAAAAAAAAGAATAATTCTTTCTTCGCTTTCAGCTGCCTTTCCTCTCCAGTCGTGCGGTACAGCTGGGATCTCTCTATGTCCGAGGGCTGAGCAACCTGTTGGGTGCCAACTGTGCCAGCGGCTACCCGCTGCCCAACACTGCCCTGATGCCCTGGCACAGTTTTGATGGACAGCTGTTCCAGTCAAAGTACCTGCTGGCACATAGTGGGACAGAGAAAACTGTGCTGCTGGACAGTGATGTGAGTGGTCATAGGAAAACGGAAGGATGTGGTATGGGTCAGGGAAGAATTCATAGAATTATGGAGAATTGTGAAAATGGTGCTATTCTAGTATTACAATTATTTTGATGTGGTTGATTTGACCAGCTTGATGTGTCTTTGTTTAAGCAGTGTATGTATGTATATCTGACTAGTTGTATTGTCTCCCTGTCTCTCCAGTCATCCTGTCTGTCCCTGTTTCTCCACCTGAGAGAGAAACTCATAGAAACCTGCAGGAAGCAAGGCAGAGTCCTGCAGTCCAGACCAAGACCCAACGCACCAGATCTAAGTCGTAAAAAAAACACTTCAGCACCGGGATACAGAGAGACACATGCAGGTGAGATGTCTGACTGACTAAATAACAAACTGTATTTTGTTTGACTTGTACCACCTTCTAACTGCTTCTGACAGGTTTCTCTCAGTGCAAGAAGTCGATGTCTTTCTCTTGTGACCAGAGTTTGTTTCTCAGCTAAGACCTAACAGTCCCCTTTCTCAGCTACACTTTGGTGGCGGTCCCAAACTTGTAGCCATATTTGTTATCATGCAGTGGCTGAACAAAGCCTACACCCAAACCACATTTAAATCCACTCACATCTCATCGATACCAAACCCCTAAATATGTCAGAAAATGACAAGATTCACATATTATTCTCTGAGATATCAACGAAAAACGCAATGTTAAAGGAAAAAAACCTGTGTCTGCTGGTAATGTTTCCTGGTAATGCGTCCAGTACGTTCTGTTTAATCCTGCTAACTAACTCACAGAAAGACAAGCAAACAAACACAGATGAAAACACAACATCCTTGGTTGAGGTATTTAAAGATACCTGCCCCCTGACACTTTCAAAATTCATCTTAAATGACAGTAAACATTAACTCAATGCACATTTTAAACGCTGAGATTGTTTTGTGTTTTAAAAGTGATGAAATACCATTCATACTTCACCTTCCTCACTCTGACTCAACATTCCCTCTGTATTGTTTTCATGTGGCATAATGCTGCCGGGACTCCTTTTTAAAAACTCTCCTTGATGTTGAGACCATCCTGTTTAAAGGGTTTTTGACCTGAATTAAGAATGTTATGGGGTTTCTCCTCCTTCACCCTAGTGGTTTAGGTGCATGCCATGTAACCACTATGTCCTCTGTTTAAATCTGACTGTGGGACCTCTGTCACATGTCATATCCTTCTTTGTCTCCCCATGTTTCCTCTCTGCTTACTTACGTACCAAGAGACAAAATCCCAAAAGACATGTTATCAAAGTGTTAATATGATTTCTGTATTATATTTGATGCTCCAGTAGATTTTATGTTGTGATCTAGTCCATGTTTCTCCAAACTGCATGCACATGAAGAGGCTTCCACTGATCTGAGTGGCCAGAACAAACTGGAGCTCATATGAAGAACTGATGAAAATATTCCTGGAGCTAAACAGTGCAGCAACATTATAATCTGATAGTTGATCTGTGGTTGTAGTTCCCTGGTGTCCCTCACAGAACCACATTACCCAGAGGGCTGTGCTGTAACAAGCTCCATGTGTGCTGTGGCCTTAATGCATACCATGGCGTGCATTCACACACACACAAACGCTCACGTGCATGCTCGGGCCCGAGACTTGCTTTGTCAGTGCACTAGTAATAGTAGGTTTCTGTTTATAGGCTGGGAGAGCTCTATTTTAAGACACACAACAAGACGGACTGATTACAGGCTTCTCTCTTCTGTCTCCCCCTCCCTCCGCTCCCCTTACCCTCAGTTGTTCCCCTGTTTTACTCTTCATCCAGTATTCTCTCTTCTCCTTCTCTCTGGTTCTTTCTCTCTTTTATCGCTGTCCGTCTCTTTCTGGTTCTCAGCTTTCTAACCTTTTCACCCTCTTGACATGTACTAGTTTGTTTTACAGAATGTGAACTTTCTGTATAATGATTTTCACTGTAGTGTGCAGACTTACAGTAAGTCACGCTCCCTGTCGGTACAAGACAAGTCTGTAGCTTTACACTCTCCGTCCGACTCTGTCATCAATCTCAGAAGACCACTCAGTGGTAGCCTATGAAATCCGAACCAGTTGTTCCGACTAATAAACCTTTTTGCGACCATTTTTCTGTGCGCCATGTCGATGGAGAGTCTCCGATTTGCGCCAAACTGTCTGCTTTTTGCCCAAGTCTTGTGGGTCTCATGAGGATGTTTCTGGTTTTATAGATGGAAGGCTGCACTCTTTATACCTCAGTGTTTCATTTCTGCCAGACACAGACACCGATCATTACTACAGAACTGTGGGGATACGGAGTGTGTGTTTGAGAGAGAGAGAGACAGAGAGAGAGCATGTGTGTGCGTGAGAGCAGTGGTGGCGCTATGTGGTATCTTTGAGGGCCTGGTTTGGTTTTTGTTTGGAATCAGGCCTGATGTTTAGTCTCCTCAGCAAATATCTCCTCTGCCCGCCTGCCCTCACAATTACACTCCAGCAGTGAATCCAGTGTAGCTGCTCTCTTGTGTCTTCTCAATTTATTTCAGTTCAAAATATACAAATAAAGTAAATAAAAACAACATCAGTTTCAGATTGAATCACATTTTTCTTAGACCACAGTTGCTCTGGCTGAGAGTAGTGATGTACTTCTAATCTATCTTCTAATCTGTCCTCTGATAATGTTGATTTTCAATAAACACATTTAAATCTCTGATGTAGAAATAACATGCTGCGAACAAATCTTTCATCTCGCCCTAATTTTATTTGAGAGATCTTTTGGTTTTACTCTAAATCTAAATCAGGGAAACTTTCTATAGACATAACAACCACTTAAACAGACGTTAAAACAGTTGTGATACTTGAGGTCTGTCTGACCCATTGTTCACCGTGTGCCGCATGCTTTCATGTGCTTATTTCCACACTTTCACACTCAGGCAGTAGATTGGTGGGAGGATGGCGGCCTGCTTTGGCCTAACCAGCTACAACTCCAGCCTAAGTGGGACATGGATGTTTTATTTTCAGTGCTTTGTAATTCGCTTAAAATCTGCCACGTTCCGTCAAAGTTCCTTCAGAGAAAAGTGAGGATGAAAAATAATGGTTGCATTAAACATTGAGCTTTGTTTTATTAAGTTAATATTTTTTTTAATCCATAACAGATCAAATGTTGACAACTGTGATGATCTTAAAAACTGTCATGAAGGGGAAAATCATAAAAAATCTTTGAATACTTCAGTTTGTGTTTGTCAAACTTGATTATTGTTCGTTCGCTCTGTGATTTAGACTTTGGTGTTTTTTTTGTTTGTGTTTTGTGGGAAGCCTTGAAATAATTGTGGACAGATTGGAAAGGCAGATTATGTGTGTTTGTTGCCTCTTTTCCTCCGAAATGGCCAAAAATTCACTATAAAAGATTGGTTGATGCATTTTTTTGTAATGTAAATTTGTTCATGACTAAAAGAACTCTGAGAGCTGTTTCATCGAGACTGTGCTGTTCAAAAAGATTTAGTTTTCAGTGGCCAATTTTCACAACTACAGGAATACCTGCCATCACACTTACATTTGAGCCTATTCAATTTCCCAAGTGAAACAATCACAGACAAAGCACAGAATAATCTCAGATGAAATTCATGTTGTTCATCAGCTAAAGCAGATTGAAAGAATATGTTTTTCTGTGTTTCCTGCTACAGAAGTACAGCACACATTTGGTTCACTTTGGCTTTGATTCCTCATCTTTAGGTTGGACCTCAGGTTGTCGTGAGGGATGGAGGACGACAGGAGAGGTGAGAGGGGAGCAGCGACATGAAGGTGGATGGAGGGAGAGAGGAGAGGAAAGAAGAGGCCAAAGTGAACATGACAACAGAGAGAGACTAGGGGAGAGAGGAGGACACGGAGGAGGAGGACACGGAGGAGGAGGACAACATTTTCATCCTCATTCTTATCCTGACCATCACAGTGGAGGTCGTCACAACATGAGCCATCCTCCTAGACAGTCCAGAGGTAGATCGTATCGCAGCAGAGGAAGATACCAACTGGCTCCCAGGTAACACCGATGTGACACTAAATTCATTTCTTCTACCTCCGTTCTCTAACGCCGGGTTTCCTCCTCTCCTCTGCTCTCAGATGGTCTCAGTCGCCTGCACCAGGAACATAACTCAACCCTGAACAGAGAGCAGAGGATTAGTGGAGAGGGCTTGAGGAGTTAATAGGATGGGAAAGTCGGGATGAAAGCAGAGAAGGAATCAGATTTCTGTGAACAAACTGATTAGTGAATTAGCCGTCAGGAATGTTTGTCTAAAGGATGCATTAGGTAGATAACTGGGTATTAAGAGGAGTCAGAGTGAAGAGATTGGGACAAGTTTATATCATTCGCCAGTTTAAACTTAAATAGTCTTTTTGTGTTTCTTTAAAACAATCCTGTTGGCATCCTTTACCTCAGGGAAACACTCTGTGTTCTAGTACTCTGTGTTACTTGGAAGGAAAAAGAACAGCACAAAGGAGAATTCGGCAAACAAACATAGAAATTCTTTGCAGTGAGAAGTGGATTAATGGTTAATCCTCAAGCCTGTTTTCACCTCTTATCTTTGACTATAAAAGGCCAAGGATCTTAAAAGCTATGTGTATCCAACACCATAATCCTTTAAATAGTAATGGTTTGAAGTAGAAAAACGGGAGCTCTCATATCGAATATCAGCTGAAACAGGACATTAGTGCTAAATGTTTGTACACCTCTCTCTATAATCTGTTTCCAGGAACCTTTTGGGAGTCAAAAACAAAAATTGTGGCAACTACAGTTTCTGTTTTTTTTATACAGACAAGGATGTTGGCTGTTTGTAAGAGATACTAATGGATTTTAAACTGTTATGCTTTTAATATCTTGATACTAAGCACTAGGGCCCAACCGATATATCAGTGACCCGTCATGTCAGTATTGATTTGTTTGCCTGTATGTGTACACATGAAAACTTTTATTTTACAGAATAAACGATTCAGATAAGATATTCATAAATATCTATTTCCTTCATTTAATTTCTATTCTTTTTATGTATTTGTGTTTTCTCTTTATTCAGACATTCATAATAAAGTTTATGGCTAAACTGTAAAATAGGTAGTATGACCATCCAATTTCTTTCCTAAAAATCAGAGAACTTAATTTCTATATTTGACCCCAACATCACATTTGAATCATTCCTGTGATGTGCAAGAAGCTTAAATATTTCTCACGCTGACAGTATTGAGTGTGTGACAATCACATTGCTGTGGAGTCTGTGTGTGTCTTCCTGTTACACCATTAATGTCGTAAAACCCACCAGAGTAAAAGGGGGAAGAGTGTGAGTGTGAGAGCAATGAACGGGGTTGATTCCGATTGGGGTGAGTTGGTTGATGAACTCGTCTCTGGACTGACAGCACATTAACATGAACAGTGCTTGTGGGGGATTAATTGCCTTTTTTATTTGTATGTTTTTCTAATTGTTTGGAAAGACTGAAATATATGTAAATTTGGCTTGTTATTTCAATTTAAAAGCAAAGAAGACTATCAGTGTGTTTTACAGCTCTATAACTAGAATGGCACTCAGAAGAGCACATACAATACCTCCATCAAAGGCCCAACAGTCCCCTTTAATTCAATTATGCTGCACCAAACTGCATAAACTAGATATCAGTCCTCTAAGTTTTCCCATCAATATTCTTAAATTACTCCATTAGAAAACAGTGAAAATGAAAAAAAAAAAACACCCTGTCTGGCAATGTTAAAGAAAGTAATGAAAAAAATATGGATCTGCCCTCTGAGTCTGATCCATATTCCCACCAAAGTTTTATGACCCATTCCACATCCTTCCACCAAGTATTGCTGTAATCCGTCCAGTATAGTTTTTGTGTAATGCTTAGAAACAAACAGGTGAAAACATTGCCTCCCTCAGAGGTAATATTTGGTTCAACATCAAAGGACATCAAAGGACAATCTTATAAATGAGCAATAGATTAGTAAACTTAAATAAATACGTATTTTAAATATTTTAGGTTATATCAGTGACTATTTATGTATCTCTTGTGGAAGGTGAAAAATCCGGCAGATTTTTTTCTTTCACTCCCTCATTTCATTCCTTTTTAGAAATGAAACATGCAACATTGTGAAAAGCAGCAGCTTTGGCTTTCACGCTCTCCTGTAGAGACTTTTCATGAAACATTACTATTTTGTAAGACTGTTTTTTATACTCACCACAGTAACATCACCAAGAGCAAATGGAAGTTGAAAGTTTTAGGCTGACATTGTACAGAACTATGTTTATGTTTACAAACTTTTCTACGTCTGAGAAAATCATAACCTTGTGTGTGCTGTGTGTTTTAATTGAAGAAATATTTTTAGGCCTTGTTTAGAAAAAGTTACTTTTATGGAAATGTGACCTGAGGCCTTTTCAAACATGATGTTGCTATGAAGCAACGTCAGTTCGTTTATGAAGTATAGTGCTGGTGAAAAGGGGACTTTTGATTTATTGGAAAACAGAAAACATTTTATCTTTGTGCCAGAGTTTTAGTGGGTTGTACAGGGGCAAGGGCTTGAGGATCTGAGTCATGTTTGAACCTTTTCTAGTGGGATGTGAATAAACCCTTCACTCCCTGTCTTTCCTTTCAGTCCAGAGGCAGCAGAAGAAACGAAGTGTGTGTGTGTGTGTGTTTAAGTAACTGTGGTGAGTGGAGTGGGTGTGGGTGAGTGTGAGGTGGGGGGACAAGGGTGGGGCGCGCAACACACACACACACATAACTTGGGTCCAGTCGCCCCATCGAGATAATAACAATAACAGGAGGAGGGATGTGTTTTCTGTGGTGAAGAGGAAGCGAGGGATGGAACGTTATAAAGGGAGGAAGAAGGAAAGAAGAAAATGGAAGGGGGAAATGAAGGAGTGTGAAGGAAAGAGGAGAAGTAAACACAGAGAGGAGGAAAGCAAGGAAGACGAAGGAAACGCCAGACGGGTGGTCGATGGAGAGGTGGACAGCTAAGAATAGAGAAAACAACAGGATGAGAGTGGAGAAAAGAGAGGAGGGGATTGAAAGGGGAAGACAGGAGAATTGAGAACCGTTTCAGTCTAGAGCCGGTAGTCCTGCCGCAACCACAGGAAACCCTGTTGGCTGCCCAACAGATCAGCTTCCTGTGTATGTGTGTGTGTGTGTGTGTGTGTGTGTGTGTGTGTGTGTGGTGGAGGTCTGGGTGTGGTCCCTCCAGCAGCAGGGAGACAAACAGAAAGTCAGACACCCTTTCCAGACCTCCTCCCTGGGATTGGCTTTCCTCTCCAGTGGCTATCATTCAATAAGCTGTGTGCTCCACTTTGTCTAATACTCCGCGTCTTATCTCAACTTTCTTTCAGCCGAAGTCATCAAACCCGGCGCTCATTCGTGTAACTCGGCTGCACAAATTGGATTTGACTTAAACCCTTGCGGTGGCCGGCAGTGGCCACAGCGGGCAGCACCTATACTAATCCCACGGGGACCACAAAACCGCACGAATAAACTTTATCCCAAGCAAATGGCCACTTTGAAGCAGGATAACATTTTCTGATTCCACTCTCTGGAGAGGTGTAAAAATGGTAACCCTCTGTTTACTAGTCACATGGCAGCTTTTTTATACTAGTGCCGTGCCCGTTCTAAACATGCCTGTTTGTTTGGCTTGTGGGGATGCTGGTTGCAGTTTTTTATCTGAAACTGTAAAAGTGACATGCAGAAAGTAAAGACCGACTGCTGGACTGCAGCCATTGTCATGAACGTCAGGGTTGACAACATTGCTTACGTTGATGAGTCCCAGCTGCTGCTGTTACAGAGCACTGGTCGCCTGCTGATTCAAAGTTTATCATTATTGAACATATCACGTGTCCAAATCGCACCAAATTCAACACTGGACTGCCTTGGGCCGTTAACGAAACACATGCCAAGTGTGAAGCTGATAAGATGACCTTTTCTCATGATATGCCAACTAAAGAACTCAAAGGGCCAACAAAGATATAAATTCAAAAACCAAACACAAGTGAAACAATAGGTAAAAGTTCATAAACACAATGAATCCAACAAAAGAACCAAAAAGATGAATCAAAAGTCCTTCAGAAGTTCAACACAGACCAGACAGCCTCATGAGACTATCAACACTTCAACTGATACAATTCAGCTTTTCAATTACGTCAAATCATGGCTCTTCCAACAGCTCAGCTCTGAAGATGTCAACGTCAGCCTGGTACTACTTAATGAAACAACAGCTAACGGACGAAGTTCAACTCAGTCATCCATTCTTGGGAGGAAGACTTTCAAGACTGCATCCAGCCTCAGCGGTACTTTGGGTTTAGCACCAATTGGCATGCTGCGACACCACACTGAAGATGGTCAACGTTACAGCTGCGAAACATCAGCACGTTAGCATTGTCATTGTGGGCCCGCTCACGTTAGCATTTAGCCGAAAGCACCACTTAGTATGTGATGAGAGATGGGTGACGCCCCCTTGTTTGTTCCAATGAAATTATAGCGTTTTGGAGGGAAATGTGAGAGGAGACAACGATTTAACTCGACCACAACACCACTTGTTGACACATGAAGGAACTGCCAACAAACCAGCTGTTATAGAGGATAATGGTTATTATTACATGCTGTTGTTGTAATTTAACACGTACCTTCTGATACAGTGTTGTTATGAAGTTCAGGAAAACAATTTAAAACATATTACACGGTAATCATGAAGTTCTGTATGGAAAATCATTTATGCAGTGTGGCCTTTTTCACTAAGTGTTGTTGCATTCAGACAAACAAGCAAAAAAGGTAGCTAGTGTGTGTGTGTGTGTGTGTGTGTGCGTGTGTGTGTGTGTGCGTGTGTGTGTGTGTGTGTGTGTGTGTGTGTGTGTGTGTGTATTGTTGTTGTCCCTCAAAGGAAGGACAGAGCATTTCTTGGCTCTGTTATTTTGTAGTTGTTTCAGTCAATTTTACAAAGGCATGAACCAAAGTGACACGGGCAACCAAAAATACACAGAGCCATAGTGACCAAATATAAACCTTCTGTATTTACTGCACGATATATAAATATAAACTGCTTTCTTTAGACGGGGCCAAAATACAGAGGGAACAACTCCCAGACGGCTCTGTGTGTGTGTGTGTGTGTGTGTGTGTGTGTGTTTGTATGTGCGTGCACGCTCCAGACTCCTGCCTAATAGCATGTAGTTAGTGGAATTGGACAGAGAGAGGGGAGGTGATTAAAAAAAGGAAGAAAGCAAAAATAAATTGAGAGAGAACAGAACAAACATCAGCTAAGAAGAGAGATTTATTACTGTGGTTTGAAGCCGATTATAAAGTCTTAACTTTCAGACACCATGTTCCTGAGGTTTTTACTCAAAACTGATCAGACATGATTAAAAGTACTGCATTTTAGATATTATGTATATTGTAATTTTATATATATTATAAACATATGGTGGTTTTATTTAGATAGATATATAATTAACTGGTAATTAGGTTTTAAAAGGTACGGTTGTTTACAGAGTGCTGCCTTGTGGGTTGTTTGTAGCTTGGCGAGCTCATGTTTTCAAGTCCCTTTATAAAGAGTCTTTAAGAGTGTGTCAGCTCTGAAACCGTTTGGTTTGTCCAGATTAACCCACAGAAGCTTTTTAAGGCTGGCGAAACGCATTTTGCTGCCATGAAGGAAATAATTCCTGACCCCTGATAATGACTCTGTGGTGTCTCCTGACGTCCCCAGTGTAGAAATAAACCAGAGGGAAAGAAAAAAAAAGTTTAGATCCCTTTCTCTTCTGCAAGCTTTTTGTGTAATATTGATAATTTTGTCTTTTGCCTTCAGACAATTATTTAAAAAGAACCCATATGAGAAGTATACAAGGGAACTTATTTTTTGGTGAGGATGACGATGGGCTCCATTTAGACACATTTCTTCTATAAGGGTTTAGAGGCTAGAAAAGTTTAGAGCCACAGCTTTAATCTTTTACAAAGGGACTTATAAAGTATCTTGTATTGTACAGTACCATATGTATTGTATTTCACTGTACTGTACTGTGTTGTTTTGTACTATACCGTATCGTATTGTGCCATATCCTATCATATGGTACCATATAATGCTGTATCATACCATGCCGTACCATATCGTGCTGTATTGTAATATATTGTACTTTATCATATTGTATCGTAACGCACCAGATCCTCAGATGGTAACACACCTTATCAAATCGTATTTTATCGTACGTTTTTTGTATTCTACTGTACCGTACCCTGTCGTATCGTACCTGTATCATACCATATCCTTTTGTATCGAATCGTACCATACGTATCGTACCATACCATACTTTATCATAACTTAACTACATCTGTGTAAATAGAAAATAAATACGAAGTTATGAAGTAGAAAGTTGCAGAGAAAAGATCTACTCAAACACTGTACTGTACAGTAAAGTACAACGTGTGCTGGAGTGTGGATAGGAGGCAGAGTCTGTTTGTTTCACTGTGTGCATCATGTAAATGTTTTGTGATAACCACACCCACTGTTCATCACACGTTTGTTGGACTGGTTTTAATTCAGGAATGATGCCTGAATGTGGAGCAGTGAGGTTAGTTCTGTTCTCGTTTGTTGTTGCTCTTCAGCACCATGTCAACATCAGCACTCGCAGCCATGTGTGTTTGCTTCCAGTGGTGGGCAAAGAGGCTCTCTGTCTCCTCCCAATCCTCCCCCTCCTCCCTCCTCCCTCCTCTCATCCTCCTTTATCTCTTTTCACCTCCATCCCTCCCTCTCTCGCTCTTTTTGCCTTTCGCGTATCTCCGCCCCCCTTACTCCCCCCTCTCCTCTCTCTGTCTGTCCTTGAATGAATGCTCTCTGACTAGTGGAACATATGCTGCTGGTTGTTCAATACCCTCCCTCTGAGCGGGGGCACATCCATGCATGTGTGTGTGTGTGTGTGTGTGTGTGTGTGTGTGTGTGTGTGTGTGAGAGTGTGAGAGAGAGAGAGAGAGAGAGAGAGAGAGAGAGAGAGAGAGAGAGAGAGAGAGAGACAGAAAGTGTTGTGGGTCTATGTTTGTGTGTCTTTCCTTGTGGGTGTGTGTGTGCGCGCGTGCACGCATGTGTGTGTTTGTGTGTGTGTTCATTGAAACATATGCCTCCTGTTGCACATCGGCCATCTGTTCCTTGAATGGACTGATGGAGTGCTGCTGTAACCATGGCAATGGGCCATTCTGTCAAATAGCCTGTCAAACAACCCCTGGCTCTGTGTGTGTGTGTGTGTGTGTGTGTGTGTGTGTGTGTGTGTGTGTTTATGTTTAGGAATTGACTGGCAGAGTGGAGGAATTCCCACATGTTGATGAAATGAGGTTGACCCTTCAAGACGACCCGCTCCTACATTATCCCAGTTTTCCTTTGGTCTCCATTCACACTGATGTTTTTTATACTGTAGCCAACTGGGGACATTGTCTCCAGGAGACCTCCGAGCCCCGCCGACCATTCACAAACCAAGAAGAGAGAACCTTGTTTTATTTCATCAATGCACAATGATGGGAATATGTAAACAGTCTTTAGGGTTTGAAGGAGAGAGATGTACTGAGGAAAAAGATTCAATTGGGGACTTGAAACTTAAAATTGCACGAAAACTGTTTTATTCAGATTCATTTTGATTGCATTTGGAATTTTAATTCTACACAATATGGAGTAATAAAGTAGATATTAGTGTTGCATTTTAGATTTGATTTTCATATCTTTACTTAGTGCTTCTTGCTTTGAAACATGTAGTTCTGACAAAGTTCACTTGGTTTTTATGTCTCTTAAGTTGCTTGTTTCCTGCTCCTGTTATTTTGATCATTTTGGATATTTAAACGCTTTTAAGAACTATTTTGGACATTAACATAGACAGTATGCTATTTTCTTCTTTTATAATTGACACAAAACAAGTATAATCTGTGCCTACACACACACGCACACACAAAGAGAGAGAGAGAGAGAGAGAGAGAGAGAGAGAGAGAGAGAGAGAGACTCAAACAGCAGCAGGGCAACAGTGAAAATGAATATTGAGTTTCAACTGTCTCTAACCACTGGTCTATTCATCTGCACCCTCAGTCAGACCATTCAGCAGCCCCACCCTCTTACACACACACACACACACACACACACACACACACACACACACACACACACACACACACACACACACACCCTGCTCCACCCAGTGCAGTGGTCTGCTGGCCATATGTCAGCCCACCGACTCTGAGACACCTCTCGTGAGACCCCCACTTCTTTTGTAAAAGTGTGATTGTGCGTGCATGTGCACTCGTGTACGAGTGTGTGTGTTTTCTAATGTGTTTGCTATCTCTTTTCACTCTCCCCGTCTCTCTCCACTGTATTGAGCTAAATTAAAACAAAGTGTGTTGGTGCAGCTGACCACACAATATCTGTGCAGAGTATTTTCTGCTCTCTGGTGAAGACAACAACTCTTTTTTTGTTGAGAGTTTCAGAAACAAAAAGCAGTGGATGTGTTTTCATTCGAATCTGCTGAATCCAGCGATGGGCCCCTGTGGCTTGTTTGCCTGCGGGGCATCAGTGACATTGATTTCCTGAGACATGACGTGGGACTCAGAAGTTTTCATGGTGGCGTCTGTCAGACTGTAGACACAATGTGAACAAAAAACAACACAGCTTCGAAACTGTCTTCCCCCGAATACTCACAAAGTTAAGCAGAGCAGTGTGGTCTGGTCCCAAATGACTTATTCTCAGATGTTGGGACAATCCCCTTGATGATGGCAGAATACCAGTTCTCAATTATTAAAAACTCTGCAGTACGTGCCATGGTTTCCAATGTCTTTTGTACAAGCCAGAGGAAGTCTGTCACTTGTTGAACAACTTTAAAAGGCTTATGTCATTTTTAGATTTATTTTTTATGAATATTTTATTTTGATATATAATTTTACAGGATAGAGCTTGGATTATTCTATACTTTTAGTATTGTCTCTTAATCCTAAGAAAAACAAACAATGGATCCGTTCATCTCTCTCTTTTTGCTTCTGTGGCTTTCAGCTCTATGCCCAATATAAAGACAGACGTTTTTAAATACATAAAATAAATATATATATATATATATGCGGAACATGTGCAATAGTGTGACTCACTGGTGTGTTGTTGATAGTTTCTGTGACAACAAGGACAGAAAATAGATATAGTTCAATTAGGTTGATACTTGTTGGTTTTGGTCTCATTTGGTTTCATTTTTTGATGATGGAATATCTAAATATTCTTCAAGGTAATATTGGTTTAAGAATATTATAATAATTCCTTTCTATGAGTGAAAATGGTGAGAATGGTCCTGTCTCATCCAAAATCAAGATGTTGCTTCAATGTAACTGTGTGAGAATAAAACTTACACTGCTGAGGATGATGTTTCTCATTGAATGCTTCTCCAACAAATCATTTTGTCTTCATCTTCTTCTCTTCTTTTTTTTTTTGAATAGTCCATATTCACAAATCCCAAATTGCCTCACTGTGCTCAACAATTTCTGTCCGTATCCCCTCCACTATTGTAAGTAAATCTTTAAAAATAACTTTTAATAGTGGAAAAACGCAGACAAGAGTCACAAGTGAGGGATCCCTCGCCCAGAATGGACAGAGGTGCAATAGAGTAGCAGAGCACATGAACAAGAAAACAATAATTACAACATTCATGGGAAAGGACGGAGAGGTGAAACAATGTTGTAAGTTTTTATACAAAAGAAAAAGTCTGACAGAGATGAAGGGAGCAGCAATGACAGTTGTAATGATGATTACTTGTATTGCCAGTAATGGTAGTATATGTGAGTATAGGCATATTGTATATCTAAGCAATGTAGTTCTAATCATAATCCATGATCACAATCCACCATGTGGCCGCAGCCGTAACCCTAATGATGAAACACAGGGACTCTGGGAAAAAGTCAACCCAGTAACATGTATTGATGAGACATGATGAAGAGGGAGAGGAGGAAAGAGAAGCTCCATGTGTCATGTGTCCCCTCAGACTCTAGGCCTAAAGCAGTATAACTAAGAGCTGGTCCAAGTCTTAGTAAATTGTTTGACTGGATCCAAAATGATATAATTAGTGTAGTTTTTAACCTCAGCCAGAGAAGTGACATGAACCAAGGTAAGAGCCAGTGTCTGTGCAGTAGAAAACATTCGGGATCTCCCTCCACAACAACAGCAGAGGACTGACTGCAGCTTCCTGGTTCTTTGGCATCTGACGCTCATTCCATGTTGTGGTAGTTTGTGTTTGAGCCCAAATTATGATCTTGGTTTAATGTCAACCACATAAAATCTTTCCCATTTTGTTGGTCTCTCACCACTGTCTCCACTATCTAGTGACTCAGACATGTCTTTAATATACTATTACATTTTCCATAAGTCAAACTTCTGTTGTTATTAATGTTAATGCTGATTGGTTGTCACAGAGGAAAGCCGTGTCGTGTTTTGCTCATCCCACAAGACAAGATACCAAAGACTGAGTCCACAGTCTTGTTGTCAACAGCAGAGAAACAAATAGATATTCTGAATGATCACATGACATGTCCATGCCTGTCTTTCATATCATCATCTGTATGACTGTGTGTGTTTCTGTTTAAAACATTTGTGACTTTGTGTTAGTGGATGATGAGGCCTGAGGACGTCAGCTTACTCTGTGTGTGCAAAAGTACACAACTCTTTTCATGCATGATTGAGCTACGATCTTCACAGCAGCAGTACACATACCCTCATGCACACGGGATCATTGAACTCAGAGTGTGTGTTTGTGTGTGTGTGCACACGTATTACAGGTTAATGTGCTCTGCACCTACTTCAGATAAAGGATCATCCTGGTGTTATTGCACTTTTTCATAGTTTTGGCCATCATGTATTAAAAATAACATCACTACAGTCACCAAGATAGGTCATTTCATACCCTAACCCGTAACACAGTAAAACAAGTTTGAAAGGAATTCAATATAGACAAAGACAAATAGTAAAAGTAGCAATCACAGTTCACAGACCACCTACCTGCTATTCTTTTTAGCATGCACACACATTACACACTTTTCCTGTGTAATGAAAAGCTCACTTTCAGCTCTATATCTCCAAACTAGAATGGCACTCAGTAGAGCACATACCTCCGCAAAGGCCCAACAGTTTTCTTAATTTCAATCAAATCGCTCCAACGTTCACACACTCATAGATATCAGGGTTCAAGACCAATGAATTATTATCCCGGGAAACTGTTTAAAATGTCAAACAAAGCCCAATCTTGCAATGTTAAAGTAAGTGAATCCTCCTGATCCAGATGCCAGCCAATGATTAATGGGTTCTTCCCAGATCCTTACTCCATCCTTCCACTGAGTTTTAATGAAGTGACATTATCAATCAAAAACTGAACTTTTCAAACATGCTGTACCTGCTCATCCTCTCCACAGTGAAAATATAATTGTGTCCATTGGGTCTTACTGTGAAGCTTCTGCTTTTTGTTGCTTGTCTCTGATGAGCAGCTGTAAAGAATTGTCTCCACTGACTGATGCAGAAAAACATGCACAATGAGCATGGGGTGTAATTGTGCAACAACAAGTCAATCATAGAAAGTATCCAGCAAATAGCATCACTGACCACAGTATTGTCGACTAGTTCTGGTTAACCAAGACGTCTCTCTACATTCTGGATGTAAGCATGCAAACTAGAGCTGTGCTGCACATCTGGTTGTGCGTGAGTGGTTCAGCTGCAGACGCATGTAGCCCCAGACCACTTTCCAACTTCACTGTCTGTTTTTTTTTTTTTTTAACTTTTTCTCTTGATGTCTTTCTTTGTTTTGTTTGCTCTTTTCTGAGATCACTCGCACCCCCCCCCCTCTTTGTACTTCCCTACTTTAATCTTTCTCTGCTGTCTGAATTCAGCAGATCTGTGTGAGGTTTAGTGGAATTCAGTGCAGTCGTACGACCCTGTCTCCCGCGCAGAGACATCCATCCTCCTGCCCTACAACTATAAATATTCATGTCTTTGGTTCTGCTCAGAGATTTGGATAATTTATTCTCCGCCGGGTCAAGGGAGGAATGTTTGTTTGTGTGTACCTGTCGATATATAATGTTGGTTGACCGAATCCTCCAGGTCTCAAACACACATGTTAAAACATTCAAACCCTGGGCTCACACACACACACACAAACACACACACACATACATGCACACCCCAGCAGTTCCACCTGTTTACTCTGTTTTTGTGAAATTCTTTTCACAGTGTGCGTGTGCAGTGTGCATCCACCTAGTGAGTGCTACCATCTGCAGCTATTTTGTGTTCATCCTTTAGATGAAAAAAACCTTTGTTGTGTTACCTCTGACTGTGACACATATACAGATGGTCTTGCTCCCGCAGTTGTATTTTATGTTATATGTGAGTGACTATTGTAAGTGAGGTGCGTAGCATCATTTGGCAAGAAATGGAAACACTCAGTGTAGAATTAAACATTGTATTCATCAATAAAAGTATGGTGATTTAACATGCAATAAGGTTTGATTGAATATTCAAGGTAGGTTTGTCCAGTCGTTGATCAATGAGCTAGTTGTTTGATTTGTATGTAAATCTGTATCCAGCAAAGTAACTCATAACTGCCTAAAATGAGCAAATAGCAGTATTTTATATATTATGGAATGAAAGAAAAGTCTAACATGTAAGTTTTCACAAAAAAAGTTTTCTTTTTCCACCTTTTCCACTCTCTGTTCAGACCTGGTGTTACAGTAACATCTGTCCTGATTGATCCATTGAGGACACATTTAATCGTCGATAACTCAGACAAAATTCGCAGGTGGTCTAGGACGCATGAGGTCAAATTCTTTTAGCTATGTGAATATCACATAGAGAAACTATGTCTACCTGATATATTTAACATCTCTCTTGCACAAGAATATCAAACATTGCACCCCCACTTATACCTGTTCATTTTCTTGGCGTGTTAATAATACGGACACTTAGATCAGAGGAAAAGCAGCACACATGGATTTGGTTTTGCAGTGGATTCTCTCTCTTTAACTAGATCATCAGTTGCATGCTCGCTCTGTCTCCCCTGCTGCTGGAAACTACCGTGCCTGTTCCACTTCTCAATGGCATTCCTGTGTTAATGTATGAATCATGACACTTTGCCTGTGCCTCTCTTTCTTCCTTTCCCTCCCTCTCATTCATATCTCCCTCCCTCCCCCCCTCTCCTCCTCTCCCTCTCGGTCTCTCTGTAACGGTTTAACCCTCCGCAGATGACTTGCTGCCGGGACTTCCTCTGAAGTGCTGACGGGTCACGCGCATGACGACCAGGTTAACAAGCAGGCAGGTTTGGGAGGCTGGGGGAGAGAGGGTCGCGGTCGAAGGTCAGGATAACAGGGAAATCCCAGAACTCAATGCAGTGACACTCATCCTCCTGTGGGACGATGACAGAGATCTGCTTTTGACAACTGAAACACTTTTTCCTCCACACGTGACAAACAACTGTTGCTTTTGGGCTGTTAGCTCTCCTAAACACTGGTTCATTTCAACCCACGGTTACAGTTTATGTGTATATGTGTACATCCTGTGCAAGCCAACTGTCCACCCTGCCTTCATGTGTGTACTGTGCCATGTGCAACACATTGATGTGGATGCAAGCAGGTCAGAACACATGATGCAGAGATGCAGGTGTTTTCATCATTCATCGGCAAAGACACATTTATAAATACACTTCAAATAATTGTCTATGTATTGTAGATTTCCGTTATTAAAGCAGAAAACCTATACCAATTTGAAAATGCACAATTTTAAAAGAAAAGATATAAAAAAGCTGTGGTTTTCACTGATGTTTAAAGGCTGTCACACTGCGGAGGCGTCTTCCTCTGTTTAAATCACAGTCGCGCCTGTAAAATTCCTGGAAACACTTTGATCACAGGAAAAATGAGAAGGCAGAGAGCGAGAGAGAGAGGAGTGAACTCCAGGTGTTGCCAGGTCATCTCTTTCCAACTGGACACATGGGCACCACACAAGTCTTTCCAACAACACCGTCAGTCACAGAGTTACCATGTCGACCTATTGTGGAAACACACACACACACACACACACACACACACACACACACACACACACACACACACACACACACACACACACACACACACACACACACACACACACACACACACACACACGTTGTCTCTGTGTGGTGGGGCTGGATTAGCCCAGTAAAGAAGCTGATAGCTCTTCAGCAGGTACATGTCACCTCATCCTGCTCTTTGATAAGCACAGACACTTCCCTTTAGCATGAGACTGACAAACACACACACACACACACGACCACCCTGTTTTCTACTGTCACAGTTCACCTCTGTGGCTGTGTCCGAACCAACCAAATCCTTAAAATTCATCATGTTGATCACTAGCGCAAATAAATGACTTCTTACTGTTGTGAACAGGTAAAATTTGATCAATCTACTCCTGTCGGGTCATTCACACAATATAAAAAAACACCAAATTTCCCACACTCATAGATATCAGTCCCTAAATGTGCCTGATGTTTTTCGTTAAGATTGTTTTTGTGTAATCTTGCTTACAAATAAAAGTTTGCCCTTGGCGCAGACCTGTGTGCTACTAAGTGCATTTCTGATTACTGAGGCTGACAGGAGGTGAAATGGGCAACAGAGGATGCACTGAAAAATAGAGGAACTGTGTCTGAAGAGTGAGAGTGTGTGTTAAAAAGATAAATGAGAGAAGCAGAAGAATTCACTATATTCACACCCAGAGGAGGAGTAAGATGCGGAGCAAAGCAGACGAAAGGAAGAAAGAAGTCTGACAGAAGCCTTAAATAGTACAAATGAGTCACAGTCGCTCTTTAGCATGTAGTCGTCAAAGGAACAGGACGTGTGTGTGAGTGTGTGTGTGTGTGTGTAGAGATCAAACACACACATAAGTTTCCTCATTTGATTGAGAGACGGCTCAAACAATAGTGAAGCAAGGCAACATTAAACCACTTGACTGAAAACAGACTAGTAGTTATTTAAAATGTGAGCCTGTTTTTAAGAGAAAGTCACATTTCTACAGCAGGGATCCAGTTTGACAGAGTAATGGCTGTCACGACAGTGAAAGCATCATTCCAGTGGTTTTTCATGTTGAAGCCCATTTGACATGAATCTCGTGCGGCTTGAGTGTGTGCTGAACATTTCCCAAACCATACCATGAGTCTCAGACAGATTTCCTACCTTCAAGGCAGCCATTAATTCAATTTAAAACAATCGACCAGATTGTTTTTGAGGATATTTTCAACCAGCTCTAATATGGGTGATCAATCACAGAGACTATTGGTCCTGTTATGTATTCACTTGTAAAACTTACATCATCGTGGCCGGGTCACGCAGCTGCATGAAGGCGATTTGTTTTTCCTGTCGGTACATTTAAGGACAGATTCTGGTAAATACATGTTTTTTTTCAGGTTTTGTTGGGATAAAAGCTTCAAAATTGCATTCCCATGTAGGGAAAAAATCATTTCAGCTAAGGTGAAATGAGATAAAAAATAGTTGACTGTCAGTTTATTGTTCATATCACAAGAACGTTAAACTGTTCTGCAGACGGAGCTTCTCACAGTGATGAGTGGAAAATAGTGGCTGCAGATGTGAAAATGTCTGATGTGTTTGGAAAATGGTTGCGAGTCATGTGATGTATAATTAAATGAAACATGCAAAGTTACCACTGTGTCCACAGATCTCCAGTGTGTGTTTGTGTGTGTGTGTGTGTGTGTGTGTGTGGTTGTGTGCATGTATTAAGTTAGTTACAGGATCATCTCCTACTGTCAATGAGGTGTGAACTCCAGGCTGCCCCACCAACACCCCCTTTACACCAGCCCAGGTGTCAAAGCCCCCACTGAGGTGACACTTATCACTGGTCTGGGAAAGAGCTGCTCTGCAACAATACACACACAGACACACACACACACACACACACACACAGATATCAGAGGGCAACCTGGTTGGAAAATGTCTCTCTTTCTCAGCAGATATTCAGCTCTATAGATTGTCAGGTCTAGAGAACATTGATAAACCATGGCAACTGTGTGAGCAGCACCACGCTTGAGTCTTTACAACTGTCTCAGGTCTGTGTTAAACTGCCCGGTTCAAACATATATCCTCTGTGCTGATATACAATATGGGGCTCACTAGCCGGCCCCCCAGCCTGTTGGCCATCGTCTGAAATACCAACACAGACACACAACAGATTTATCAACGACTACCTGACTGCTGTCTGTATTTAGGCTGTGTATCTAGCACTGTTCTCCCTCCTCCTTTCCTACAAAGATAAATATGTCACTCACACTACAGAGGATATGTGTGTGTGTGGTAAAGAGAGAAAGTGTGTGTGGTTGTGTGCGTGTGTGTGTGTGTGTGTGTGTGTGTGTGTGTGTGTGTGTGTGTGTGTGTGTGTGTGTGTGTGTGTGTGTGTGTGTGTGTGTGTGTGTGTGTGTGTGTGTGTGTGTGTGTGTGTGTGTGGGCCAACAAGTTGTGATGTTGAGTCACCCTGCACTATAGGGCAGATAACTCAGCAGACAGACAAACACATCAGCAGTAAGAACCTCAAACCCTTCATTTATCTCAACATTAAGGCAGAATAAGTAAATTGTTATTATAGATATTATTACAGTCGCTGCTGTGAAAGATGCTTCATCATCATAAACTCAATGGAATCATGTGTTTTACAGGGTCACTATTTGGCAGCATACTTCAACAGGACAAACATGGAAACAGCAGAGAACAGAATATAAACATTTGTGGAGGACAGTAGCCAAATGGTTGCAGAAGCGTCCCTGTCACCAGAGGGTCAGCGGTTCACATTCCTGCCTCTCTGTGAGGGGAAAGTAGCTGAGGCACAACAGCTTCCATCAGGATGCCGTACAACAACACCAGAGTGCAACGGTTCAGTTAACACAAGTGGCCAACTGAAAGATTCTGTTTCAACAGTCTCTCTGCTGCAGCACACGCTAAAGCTGCCTGTCACTGGAACAAGGTGCAGATCGAACGGCCACAGCATCAAATGAGGATTGTGGAAAAACTGTTGAGGAACATCTGACATATTGTAGATAGCAAATAGAAGTTTCCACATATTGAGAATGTCACTTAGTGGAGACCCTTTGATGAGGTCGGACATACTGTTTGAATCAACTCTTTACAAAAATGGTTGAATTACTTTTAAAAGTGCATAATTTTTGTGTTTCTCAGTTGTGTTGCTTCTTGCAGCAGTTTTTTCCCCCCTCAACAGACCAGACAGTATATGTTGCTATTTAATTCTGTGCATCTACACAAATGATTAGTTTCTTCTGATCTGCCATACAGAAATGTGAAGCTTTAACTTGCTCACTCTGCTAAATGGTCTTTGAACTCTGTACTGATGGGTCGTCTGCCACCATCACTGCAGAATTAAAAGCACGATTTCAGTTCTCTAATACCTCTTTTACACCAAAATCAGCTAGTATACGCAGGTTTTTACACGCGGGTACAACTACTGAGGCGATAAACTCCTCTCCCACTGCCAGAAGAGGAGTTTCTCTGTTTGTCCTCAGAGCGTCATGTTGGATATCACGAGCACACCGACAACTGAGTCACCTCACTATCTGCCAAATTAGTGCGTTCACCCGGGTGTCTCATTCCATCAACACTGATCAAAGCTGGAGCCGAATAAAACGTGTGTCTACTGCAGAGTCATTTGACCCAGGAGTGAATGCAGATTGTATCTATTACTATTGCAGACAAAAGCCAGATGTTGGTGGGTTTTAAATGGGGTTTTGACCAGTGGAAAAGGGACTTCAGAGAAAAAATGTGTGTTTAGTCAAACTTTTAATGTTGGGTTTAATAACCTCTTTGATTGTCAACCCATTTTCAATTCTCAAAAATACTGACAGTCCAGTAGTGATCTATCAATCACTTACTTGTCCTCTGGGGGGTCCCAGTGGGCGCTGGAGCCAAACCCAGCTGACTATGGGCACAAGGCGGGGTACTCCCAGGCCAGGTCACCAGCGATTTGTGAGACATTCAAGATTCAAGAACTTTATTGACATTGTGCAAACACAACGAAATAATTGAAAGTGTCACCCTAAATTCATATCGTACCTGTTATAAAGATTTACAAAGAAAAATATACAAATATCAAAACTAAGCAACTAATACAATCAAATACAAATAAGCAAATATGTATAAAATAAAATATAAGTGAACACAAGTTGACATACAACTGTTCACATCTTCAATTAACCTAAACCCAATCTCCATGTGTTTAGAAACCAGAGAACCAGCAGAAAACCCACACAGACACAGGGAGAACATGTAAAGTCCACACAGTAAGACTCTGGTCGTGCTGGGATTCGCACCGGGAACAATCTGGCTGTGAGGTGACACCCCTATTTTAATCAGACAGTTTCTAAACATCTTGTTACATCAGCAGACATCTCCAATGACTCTGTCTGCATATAAAGCATGAAAACTGTAAGCCACAATATAATGTACTGTGTATTTAACCCGTCTGAACATATTGCTCTATCAGCAATAACTGACTGATAATAATAACCCTCCATGTATATCAGCAGAAATGGAATAAAGCTGGTGAGTATCTCTTGTGCTGTCTATATAATCAGTGTTGTCCCTTTAAATGAAGGTGTCTTGACTTTTTGGATCCCAGTAAAAACAGGTTGCCACTTCTTGTTGAACCTGTGTAGGTAACCCAGACATGTTATTATCAGTGTAACAGGGTGTGCAATCGCATGTCACATCCCTATGATAATAGCTGTTGTCCTCATAATTGGTGTTATCCCTGTAATCTGTAATGTCCTACATCGTCCAGGTGACACTTCCAGCAGAGACCATGTTTGATGTGTCCCAGGTCGGTATCGAGGCCTTCACATGTTAATGAAATCTGATGCGTTGAGTATTCATCACACCTACCCGGAGTCTTTACCATCTAAAAACTGAAAATTAGCCTTCTTTGACATTCTGGCCTTTGAAAATCATGCATTATCCCTAAAGATCAAAACCGCAGAGTAAAGAGCTGCATAACAATAGTCTGTCCTGACCTGTACCACAGCCTTTCTGTCTGGTAGTTTTTGTGTAATCTTGCTAACTAAAAAACAAACAAACACAGAGAGAACATAACGGGGGAGGTAATGAGACAACAGCTCGTTGGAGACAATGTTTCTATGTTTGCTATTCATATCTGTGATTTGAACCAAAATATAACTAAGTGGTGACATCAAATTAAATCATGTTTTGCATAAACTTGACCTACACACACTCCGCTCCAATGATTTATTATGATGTCTTGGCGAGCGACTGCATTTTTCTAAAGGATATTTTTTCTTTCCGTATCGAAAACGTCCAC
Organism: Hippoglossus hippoglossus; assembly: GCF_009819705.1. NCBI lineage: Eukaryota > Metazoa > Chordata > Actinopteri > Pleuronectiformes > Pleuronectidae > Hippoglossus > Hippoglossus hippoglossus. Next base: position 18,101,864 of record NC_047153.1, read on the forward strand.
TTAAAAAGCCGTCAACCACCCGATAGCAATTATGTTAATTATGAAGTGTGCGCCATAAGCAGCACTTCTCGTGTGTGTTTACCACGTCCATGTTTCAGTAGCAGACATGAAAATATGTTCAAACCCAAAGAGACGCACAGGCAGGGACGAGAAAGATTCAACTACTAAAATCCCCAAACATATGGAGAATGGCAACTCAACACACATTATGTCTCAACCCATTTACTTCCCAGAGGAGAAGCTTGTTATAATTACCTCTATGTCTTTAAAGTGTGTCCCCAAGGCTACATATTGAACCATCAACTATTCTCTGAGCCGCTGCTGCTCCACTGTGGGAGGAAGCTGTAGCAGCACTGGAGCTGTACCTTGTGACTCTGTGTGTTTCAGTGGGGATAAAGCAGCACACGATGAGTCAATGGAACCATAATGGAGCGCGTGGTAACACTGACCCTAACGTTAATCCATCCATGTTTAATCCAACCAGGAAATATCTACAGTTCTCTTTGAGTTTTGCTTCTTTAGTTGAATATTGTGGTAAAAGTGTCGACTGCTTCCAGGTAAATTCATCAGATAAGATTACATCATCCTTTATCAGTCCCACTGTGTGAGGACCTTTGCGACGACCATGGTCTGTACAGATGTGATGTGAGGTTCTTTCTAAACAACATTTGCTTTGTGTAAAGACTACAGATCTATTGGCAGCTTATCCAACAAAAGACTCAAACTATCTTTCACCTGTTGTAGTCGTTCTTGTAAATAAAGGATCTGTTATACTTCAAGTACCACTCAGGCTGTTTGAAGATATTTGTAATTCTAAATGTGTCTCTGTCTTTTGCCAGTCTGATAGTATCTGCAACATGACTCTTACTCTTCAGCGTTAGTTCATGACTCGGATGTGTTTTACTGCTAGATTGATAATGATGAATTGAAAACAATGGCTGGAAAATGGTGAATTGAAAAAGGTGTGTGTGCCACAGGTGGCTGCAGAGTTACTGTACATTCAATCCAGTGTGAAGGAGTCTGAAGGTCAGGGAGGAGCAGAAATCTGCTCCTGGGAACAAGGTAGATATCTCCACCTGCTGGTGTGACACCTGTAGAAGATCTGTTTAAGATGAAGACCAGAGATTAAAGCTTTGGTCTGTGATTCTGTTCCAACCTTTGTGTTCCACATCATCTTTTGTTGTCACTTAATCTCTGTTTGTGAGTAAATAGTAGGACATTTATTTTTATTTATTTGGTTTAAAATTGCAGGGACAATGCTTAGTAATAAACATTTCTGCAAATGAGCCAGTTTAACCATCTTGGCATGTTCTTGCTGTACATCCTCTGCAGTAGTAAATCAAATGTGTTTGTTTTTAAACATGTCACGTTTCTTCTTCTCTTTGTCAGAGGGGTTCTTCCTGTTTCGCCTGTATGACTTCACAGTGGGTTGTTAGACGGCTTGGAGATGATGAAGCTCCTTTCAGACTACAACTCCCATCATACACCAGGAGCACAGGCCAATGAAGGTGATGAAGAGTGGCTGTAGGGGAATGTGTGTGTGTGTGTGTGTGTGTGTGTGTGTGTGTGTGTGTGTGTGTGTGGTGTGTGTGTGTGTGTGTGTGTGTGTGTGTGTGTGTGTGTGTGTGTGTGTGTGTGTGTGTGTGTGTGTTTGAACAGTCTTTGTATTCATATGCACATATCTATCTTAAATAAAGGATACTGGAAACTTGTACTTGAGTAAACTGTAAGTATACTGTTGCTTTACACAAATAGAAGAAAAATGTAGTGTAATATAGTATAAAATAAGTCAGCTGAATGTTTCTGCATTACATTTTAAAAGGGTGAAGGAAAGATGTGAAAAAGGTTAAATGTTGAAAAAAATTGCATAAAAATGTGGAGCTTTATAAACAGATACTCAGTGGTTGTTTGTTGCAGGCTAAACTCTCAAAGTTGTCGATGCTCTCAGTGAATAACAACAGTCAGTTATTTGTTAGACACTCTTAACTATTTCTTATCGAGTATTATCATTGCTTGTAGTGTAATTTCATGTAATTTTATGTGATGTAATGTGGTGATCCCTTAAACCCAGAACAGACCAAATAGTGTTATCCAGAGTTACTGAGACATCTTGTGGTCAAATCCCTGCAGTACAGTTCAATACTTCTGATTGTTATCCATCTGGCTTTGTGTGTGTCTGTGTGTATTTACTGTAATAACCACACCTAAGGTTTTCTATAGAAGCAAGATATGGTTGTTGACCTTGATGACATGTTGACGTTGACCTTGTCACAAGAGCCTGTCGCCTGCAACTCTTTTCAGCTCACAAGCAGCTTCTGTTTCTAACCTGCAATATTAAAAACTCATCCATGTCTGGTCAGACTTGTTTAAAATAAGAACAGCGCTGCAACTGTCGCCCATTAACATGACAGAAACACATTGACATGCATGTCTTACACATTATCACAATAAAAGCATCCAGTTGGCTTGTGAGTAGAAAGCTTTGAATGTGAAGCAGCAGGGAAGGTGCTGATGGTTTAAACTAGAGCTGAAAGTGATCAGTGACCAGGGAAATAAAGCTGATACCTTGCAGTACTAACATTGAGGCTGTAAAAGGTTGTGACTGTTCTCACTCCTTTTACTCTTTAAACTGAAAAAAAATGTTGTATTTATGAAAATACTATTTCCTTATATATAAAATACTTAGACATAGATCAGTGAGCATCTCCTTTTTCCTCTGAAAGGCCCAGTTGTTAGACTCTCATTCATTCAATAGAGATTACTACAACCCATAGAATGACCCTCTTGCATTTTAACAAATCATTATACTTTCCTGTAGAACCAGGAGATAGCGCTGGTATTTCTTTAGAGCTCAGACGCTGCAGGCTGCTTCAGCTCTGCTGGACTGGTGCTGCAGTAACTCACCTGGTGTTCAGATGTCTGACAGTCTGGGAGAGGAGGCTTCTGATTGTTGAGCTTCAAATAAACAGATTAGCTGTTGCTGTTATTTTTATCCCTCCACTAAGTCAAATGGTAACAATCTCCCCTCTGTTCTCGAGTTATGGCTTCGAATAAATCGTTTTTCAGAACATTATGATATGAGAGGGACATTGACTTTATCTTTTGGATAGAAAAATAAAAGTTATTATTATATAATCAATATTATTAATATTTTGTCACTATAATTAGCACATGAACTTTTGAGTTATGGCCAAAAATGTGTTTTTGCTGTCACAGTGATCTCAACCTTTGACCAACAAAATCTAATAGGTCAATCTCTGAGTCCAAGTGAAGTATATTTGTGCGAGATATCATGACAAACTCCCGATATAGCTCCTCATGTTGACGTCACAAAATTGGAACAACAACAAAGATTTTTTACCGAATGTGTGATCCAGTAAAAAATCTTTTGATGGGTGCCGGATCAAATGTTTGAAAAAGAGAACATCTGCACGACTAAAGCTCTCGTCTTTATTTGCCAGGAACATTTTCATGTTACCGTGACCATGACCTTTGACCACCACAATCTAAGCAGATTACCTTTGAACTCAATTAAATGTTTGTGGACATGTTAAAGAAATTCTCTAAAGGTGTCACATTGGAGAGGTTCTGTGAAGTAACAGTGACCTTGACTCTCGTTGAATTGATTTCTTTTCAGCCAGGACCACTTTCGTCAAAATTCATTCGATTTCAATGATCGCAATAAGTTATATTTGGCGCTATGGCTCTGTTCTGGGACCTCCCTGCCACGTGCTTATGTGGAAAGCCAATTACTATTATGGATATCTTATTTATAATAGTACACAGTGTGTGTTCCTGCCTTTTAAATTTCATTTGATTTAGAATGAGTTCTGACATATCTAACCCATTTCAGAATCAGGAGGCAGAGTGAAAGAGAGAGGGACAGTATTTACTTTGTTTTCTCCAGCTGTATAAATGCATAAATGGTTAGAAAAGTAAACAAATGAAAAACAAGTAGTAAACCCTGTCAGGCTGTAAACACATTTCCAGTTCGCAGATAAAGACTGAATTTAGGATTGCATCAGATCTAATTTCAGCAAGGCCTTCCTGTCACTGCCTGTGAAGATGAACATTCATGAGCCTGTAGTCTAGTGGTGGTCGGCTGTAACTCAACACTGTAAGGGGGCTGTTCTATGATTTCAAAGTGACAAAACTCATTCAGGAACATTGAATTCCTCATCAAAATATATATATATAATTAGATGTGCTTTTTAACCCCATTTGAAGGAAATTCTGAATAAAAATTTAATAACACAACTGAGCTGCTTGTAACAGTCTCTGCAAAGAAAAACAGTCAAATTTGCTAAGAAAATCACGGCTGGGAGAAAAGGGTGAATAAAAAGAATTAAAGAAATTCCACATTAAGCACATCTTATAACTTTCAAATGATTTCAAATTCAAGGATCAACTGTTTGTCTTGTTGGGAGAAAAACATGTGTTCAGTACTATTCTCATGGCTTCAATATTACAAACATGGGTATTATTGCATCTGGAACGCAGGACTTTTGTCCCTTTTACAGCTTTAGATATTTTTGTAATCACAATGAAAGCAATAGGTGACGCCTGTTTTCCAACACAGTGACAGGAATACTCTCAACAGGTGCATCAATAATGTTAAACATGTTAAACAGTCCAATGTAAAATCAGATCCTTCTGTGAGGAGGAAAACTAAGAGGTCCTCTCAGGTGATAGTGGTACTCAGGACCCAGGAGGCCAGAACGATCTCTAGTGTGTTAGTGGATTCACATCTCGGGTTGCCCCTGATGTACGGGCGCTCTCTGGTGATGCTCCTGCTCTGCTGCTGGGACGTTTGGGAGTTGTTGTCCATTTTGTTCATCTGAAAGCTTTATGAGTCCATCGTCCTCTTCGGTCTTCACTTCATCTTGAGGTTGCTTGTTTTCTTGAGGCTGTAAACCCCCATGAGCCTCCTCTCTCTCCTCAGCTGCCACCTCGCTGCCGGAGTCCTGTGTGGTGGGAGGTGTGACGTAATGTTACTGCACTGATGAAACTAGGTACGGCTCAGTAATCTAAAGTATATTGCACACTTCAAATAAGACACAACCCCTACATATTAATTGGTGGTAACACAACACCTCCACTTACAAAACACAATTTGATTTATCAAAATATCAAAATGAAAATAAGAATAAAACATAACCCAGAATTTGACAAAACTCAAGGTCCACATAACATATTATTACCATATTTTATTTAAATTATTACGTTTATATTTTTATCATTTCTTTTCATTTGAAATGTGACAAGTGTCAAGAATAGACTTTCATGATAAAAATACAAAGTGTTTATCTCCTGATTAAATTGTAGGTTTGGTGGTGATGACATGTTGATGACAACAGTAACAAATTCACTACAATTCAATTCATCACAGATTCGACATCACTGTACAATCACACTGTAAGAACAGAATACCATATAATCCATGTTCTATTCTGGCTTTAAACTCTCTCTCTGTGTGTGTGTGTGTGTGTGTGTGTGTGTGTGTGTGTGTGTGTGTGTGTGTGTGTGTGTGTGTGTGTGTGTGTGTTTGTGCATGCACAGTACCTTTGTGTGAGGTAATGGAGGAGAGAGCAGCTCTGAGGGGGCCAGTAGGCCGTCCTGGTTTAGATCCTGAGTCTGAAGTAAAAAGTCTACCATCGACACCACCTGGACTCAGAGAGAACACAAACAAATGCAGGTGAGATAAACACAGCCTTCGCATACAAGTAGATTTTTGACTTTTTGCAGTAATTCTATAAATACATATTTCCACTCTTACTTAAAGTTACTAAGGTTTGTGCAGCATTGACTCTCATTCATTGTGGACAGCCTAACCATAACCTTAACTGTGACCTCAGAAATTAAGAGTTTCCTCATTAGGACAAGGCTTTGGTCCCCATGAGGTCTACTGGTCCTGAAAAGGTCCATGTGTATGCTGGAAAAGTAAAAAATTCAAAAATAAAATAAAATGAGTACACACTCACACACACACATACCTCATTCCTCCTCACAAACTCCTTGTCCTGTGCTCCTGGTGTATGATGGGAGTTGTAGTCTGAGAGGAGCTTCATCATCTCCAAGCCGTCCAACAACCCACTGCGGTCGAAGTCATACAGACGAAACAGGAAGAACACCTCTGAAAAAGAGAAGAAGAAGAAGAGTGACATGTTAAAAAAAAACACACATTTGATTTACTGCTGCAGAGGATGAACAGCAAGAACATGTCAAACTATTTACACACAAACACAGGTTTAGTGACGATAACAATTCAATTCAATTCAATTTTATTCGTATTGCATCAAATCATAATATACATTATCTCAAGGCACTTCGCATAGAATGTCAAGAATATAGTGTTGAACACAAACGTTCCAACAGAACCCCAGACAAAAGCTTAAATAATCTCTGGTCATCATTTCAAAAAAGATTCAAAAAGTCAAAGTCATAGAACTTAGCACAAAGAACATAGAACTTAACTCACACCAGCAGGTGGAGATATCTACCTTGTTCCCAGGAGCTGATTTCTGCTCCTCCCTGACCGTCAGACTCCTTCACACTGGATTGAATGAAACTCTGCAGCCACCTGTGGCAGACACAACCTTTTTCAATCCAACATTTTCAATCCAGCAGCAAAACACTGAGAGTCAAGAACTAAAACTGATGAGTCCCATTTTTTCAACAAGGATCAATTTGTGTTGCAACTCATAAACAGGCTTATCTCTACTTTAAGTACAGTCGGGTTCATGTATGACATTCAGTCACAAGAGGGCAGAACTTTAGGCTACTTCTTTTATTTTTAAGCTACATCTTGACTCATGACTCAACGTAGCAGGAAGAGGTGCCACCTCATCTAAAAGCACTGTGCAGGTTATTCCACATTTTACATAAACCAGATGACAGGACGACACTTTCTGAGCCCTTGAGTCGCTCTGCTATTATTTGTTTAATTATTCTTCAGTGTGAAGACAAGGTTATTTATAGAGCACATTTAAAAAACAAGGCATTTTAAAGTGTTCTACATAAGACATAAAACAGTGTGATGTATATATGTATATATATATATATCTAAGACAAGGTTTGCAAGAAATACATGCGATGTCTCCTGTGTCATGATCCTTCTCCAGTTTAAGGTCTTCTGGATCTATTTGTGTTTCTGAACTTATACCTTGATGTTTTCCTTGTGTTTTTGATGTTTGTCTCTGTTGTTTACAAGAGAAGAAATCCGAAGCTCAGATGATCGTGTTCAACAGCTCTGGATCATGTTAAGAGAATAAAACAGCTGTGCTGTCTCTTATATTTCCGTGGGTCCATCCAGGTGCAACTATGATGTTGCGTCGCTTTAAATGTTGCTGCCGCAATAAAATTGTGGGGCTGTGTTTTTCTCCATTTCTTTCATTAAGGATCTTCCAGTGTTTCCTGTGTTTAAGGAAATAAGTTAGGAAGCATTAAAGCTCCTTTCCTTATCATTTAGGGAACTCAAACAAATCTTTTTATGGCGGCCGCTGAAACATTTCCAGGTCATTTCAGTCAGGAAAACTGGAGTACCCGGAGAAACCCCTCACAGACGACCGCAACCAATAACGACATATGAGTCATGTACACAGGCATTAATGTTATCAGCCAGTGGAAATAATCTGTGTTTACATTCTCACCAGCACACTGTGGCACAAGGTGTTTACTTCTCTCGTTTTGTTCCACTACGGGTCAGCACACTCTGCTGCACAGTGACCGAGATGTGAAGGGAAAATATGTCTTATTTGCCACATGAAGCAGTGTTATTGCACATGTGATCTTATCGGTATATGGTGCAGGCCACATCATCAGCACAACACAGCAGCCAAAGTCCACAGAGTCACCAGACAGTAGCTTCTTCATCCACTATAACAGACTGAAAGACATGTTTGCATCACTCACCTGCGGTCCTCTTCCCCAGAGCCAAAGGGATTGGGTAGCCCTACGGAAGGCGGATGGGCATCTACTGATTCCTCTCTGTGAGATTAACAAATAAAAACTGTAATAAAACATGTGTCAAAAGCCTCTTCTTTTACTTTCATGCCATTTTATTACCTTTGCCAAAGAGGTTATATTATGTAAAAAACTAGGGAAGAATCCATAAGGTTTGGAGGAAGAGCCAGGAACTCTTTAACATTGTACATTGGACCTTTTTCAAGGTTTTGTTGATTTCTCAAAGAATAATTCATGGATCTTGAGGTATTCCATCTACTGCGTGCACTTTTAGTTCGCCATGTTCATTTAAAACTCTGCTAGAAATATCTAGTGTTACAAATGAAGGCCATTCTAATGTTGCATGTGATATTCTCATTGCGGAAATTCACTTAAAATTCTCAATAAAAATGTTCAGTATCAATCGTGGTAAAATGGCAAAAGCATTGACTGTTTTTACATGAAAACATATAGGGAGACAGAGAGAGTGACATTGGGTTGGCAGAGAGGTGGGTTTACCTCAATGTCCCTGGTTGACCTGGTGCAGCCAGACACAGGTGAAGGAGCAGGAACAGGACACACAGGACCAACGTGCCCAGGTGAGACTTCATGAACACACCTATGAGCACACAGCCATGTTATGACCTCACATCACCTCTGTACAGACCATGGTCGTGGCAAAGGTCCTCACACACTGGGACTGATAAAGGATGATGTAATCTTATCTGATGAATTTACCTGGAAGCAGTCGACACGTTTACCACAATATTCAACTAAAGAAGCAAAACTCAAATAGAACTGTTGTCTCTAGATATTTCCTGGTTGGATTAAACATGGATGGATAAACGTTCAGGACAGTGTTGCGGTTGAAGGGTGATGGTTGCATGATGTATATAAAGTGGCTTAAATACAGCCTCATACTTCTATAAGCTAGAAGCTGTTTGTACATTTAGCTGTGTCAAATCTACATGTCACACCTGCTGCCTACACATACAAACACCAGTGTATGACCACAGCAGTGCTGCAGTCCTGCAGGCCAGTGGGACAGATGCTGAACCCTGTCCTCCATTATGGTTCCATCGACTCAAACCTCTGCATCTACTTATAGCATCAGCACATCCACAGTGTCAAGCAAGCAGCACGAGCACATGTTGTATGTGTGGATTCAAGTGCTGCTTTATCCCCACTGAAACACACAGAGTCACCAACTACAGCTCCCCCCTCCAGTGGAGCAGCAGCGATGCTAACACTGCAGCATCACTACACAGCCTCATTCACAAAGACGGTTCTTCTTCCTGCTTTGAATCAAAGCCACGAATTCAAACTGAAATGAATGAGTTCGAGTGTGAGATCTGCCTTGATTGAATTATTATTATCATATTATTATCATAGATTGGGATTTCTCACTCTAACATGTTGGATCCAGTGTAGTAATAAGGAGCCTACCTGTCTGCATGGTGACTGTCTTTAGCTCAGGCAGCTTTACGTCCACTGGTTCACATCTGGAGCAGCCTCCACCTCTGTCTCTGTCTCTGTCCCCGCACCGTCCCAACTCCCACCTCCCGGTCCTGCACTGCGCAACGTCCTGCACCCCCACCACCCTTTATGGCTGCCACGGAGACCGGACTGTGTTTTGGTCGATGACAGGTTCCACGTGGACGAGCTGCCGTGTCAGTGAGTTTGCGCAGGGAGCCTCCTTTGTGCTCCCGTCTCCGTGTTTTCCGCCGCGCCACGTCCACACCGACACACACACATTCCGGTGGAACGGGAGGAGCCTTCGCGGAACCTTATAACCTGTATAACTCAACTCATGTCCGCCTGAGGAAGCTTCAAACCAGCTGCACCACACACACACACGCGTCTCTTTAGTTGGGCCAGTTTTGGTGTCATCAAGATAAGAAAAGATAAGATAATACTTTATTAGTCCCACAATGGGGAATTTTGCAGTATTACAGCAGCAAAAGTCAAAAAAGGCCTCAGCAAGTAATAAGTAACACTTAAAGGTCCAATGAAAGAGAATGTATTGGCAGAAATTGAATATAAAATAATCCTATGTTTTCACTAGTGTGTTTCCATCTTGATTGTAAGAATAGTACACCCTAAAACCAAGTCGTAACCGTCAAACAAGCCTTTGAATTTGTGAGGACCAGCAATGTCCTCACAATGATGGTATTGAACCACAATTGGCCCTCATAATACACATTATGTTGCAGTTCATTGATTTCACCATCATGTGAATCCTCCTCTGTCTCACAGCTGAACATCAGAGCCACACAGGCTCACCCACATGTCATTGTTCTGACATATAAACTCACGACCCCTGCCGGTGGAGGTGATTTACTGCAGTGGCTGGCCTCTAAAGAAATGTCAGCGCCATCTAGTGGGGGTTAAGATCTAAAACATGAGAGCTGTATTATCTCAGCTCAGGTAAAAATGACATTTTGGACTCAGCTAAACAATTCTGACTGAGTTAAAAAAGGAAGGCCGGATGATAAAATTATTTTTGCACTGATTAGATGTGGTTAATGATGAAACAGGAAGTATTTTTTAACTCCACTGTGCATTGTCTAATAAGCACCAACATTTTCACAAATTGAACATTTGTTTAGGAGGTAAGAAAAAAAAGGAAAATAATGATTTGTGATACAAAAAATGTTTTTTATTCAAAAGGTATCAAAGGAAAAATTCAAATAAGGATTAATTGGGGAATACCTGAAATATTGAATGATGAAATTCCTTCACTGCAAGGATATAGAAAATAAACTTTTGAACCATGTTGTGTATATCAAAGCTCCACCCAGGCTTTATATAAAATAACACTTGAAATGATTTATTAAGCAAAACATTCCTTGTTGTGAGTTTGCTTTAATGTCACAGTGGTCATAGATTCCTTTGATGTCTTAGACTGTTGCAAAGGTGAAAGATATATACGATCTGAAGATAAACAAGAGAGGGTTTTGACCTGAACAGAATCTATTAGTCTGTATGCAGTTGTAGTGATAGCGCCACCTACTGCCAAAAGGAGGTATGTTTTTATCCTCCCACGATCCACAAAACACACGCAACACCGAGCCGTGTCACCCGGTCCCTGTTGTTGTAGTTGGAACATTGTGTGGATGAAACTCCATTCTTTAAAGACTGGAGTTTAAAGTCAGTTGACTTTGTATTTTTCAGTTGACTTTGTATCAAGAAATGATGGTCGTCTGTGGCACTGTCTTGAAATACGATCAATACATTTTTAAATTCACAAGTGCCTTGAACTATTTATTAATTTACTACTATACTTATTTTGAAATGTATTTTTACAGATTTATCCTTTTCATTGCTTTTACTTCTTTGATCTCTTTACCTCTTTTGTCTTTTGTTCTGCTTTATGAGTTTTATTCTGTGTTGTTTTAAATGTCTCTGTGCAGCACCTTGAATCAACCTGTGTATGAATAAACTATCTTCTAACTTTTTATTTACAGTGATGACCGTAACACCTCTAGTAGACAAGCAGCAAAATTCAAGCGGCAGCACTGTTGTATCGTTGCCTAGCAACCACCCGGCCGCAGATGGACCAAACATGGAGGACAAAAGGCAGAGTGTAGGTAAGTTAAATATAACCTCTTTGTTATATACTACCTTGTTGAAAGTGTCACCTTTAGACGATAAAAGAGAACGTTTCAGTTCATCCTCTTCACAATATCACCTTTACAATGTACTTCAAAGTTATGAACATTGTAACAGTATAAGTTGTCTGATCACTTGTTTGTCTCTCCTCATGTTTGTCTCTGTCTGTCAGAATCCACTGTGTCAGATGTTGACAAGAAGATCAGAGCTGCTTTTCAGGCGTTCGACTACGAGGCTAACAACACAGTGGATGTCCGGTGAGCTTCTCCTGCTGCCTGCACTCTGAGGTGGCCCACCAACCAGGCAACTGACCCATGGCCTACAAACCCTCATTCAGTCTCCCCTAAAGCCCCAGAGCCCATATGTAGCTAAGTCATAATTTTATTTACGTCCCCATTAGCCATTGTTATCTGGGGCCCCCAACCTTTTTTAGACGACATATAATTTATAAAACACATGATACCTTTTAGCTTTTCTTAATAAGAAAAATTTATATTTTCGTAACTAAACCACTAGGTCACAAATGTAAGCTAGAAACCCATTTAAGTTCACTAGATCCGGCTTTTCTTTGGGATCTGCACCAAATTTCAGACACTCATAAATATCAGTGACCTAAACATGTCAGATTTTTTTCATTAAGATCCATTATTATTCTCTGTGAAACTGGTGAAAATGTCAAAAAGTGCCGTATCTTGCAATGTTAAAAGAAAGTGACATAAATAATCGATACTACTACTACTACTACTACTACTACTACTGTTCAGTCGAGTTTGCAACGCAGGCTCTTACGTTAATTTGGATAGCCTCAGAGAGTGAATGAAGGTCTGTATTCAAAACAGATCCTGCTGGGTCTAAATACAGCAGTCAAATTATATTCCACATCGTCTACACCATGTGTTGGGTTTTGAACCTCAGGATAAGGACACTGTGTATTTTAAAAAGAGTAAATTACAGAGTGAACCCAGTAAATGTATAGTTCATGTGGGAAGCTACTCCCATCGTGCCCTGTTCATACCTCCGTGTTCCTCCCAGCTGATTTTTGGTTTGGTGGAAATTAACAGAAAACACCACTTTCAACTTTTTGAATGAAGTTAGAAATCAGCTCATATTGACAGTGACTAAGGTGACAAGACTCATTAGTGGCCACTGGGCTCGGTAATGGCTAAATTAACCAAAAAAATACATCAGTACTACGACATTTGTCAGCAAAAGTCTTTAAATGTATTGATATTGTGTGATTTAAGATGATTTACTCGTTTTATCTTTTTGTTTTTAGGGAGCTTGGCACCATCATCTATGCCCTGGGTTGCTTTCCCTCTCAGAAAGACCTACATGACTTTATAGCTGAGGTCAGAAAAGTCTTCACTAATGTGTTAGTCATATTTCGAATGAAAGGAAAAAGTAAAATCAATTATCTGAGACTTTCCTCAGGTTCTAAGATCTCATAATTTTGATCACGTTACAGTATCTAATTTACCTACTACTGAAATATAATTATACACATGACATACCTCTGCCAAGGCCCAACACTCCCCTTAACTTCAACCAAGCCTCATAGCTAAGGCCACAGCACATTGTCTCAGGTACACATTGTTGTAGCTCTAGTTTGTAGCCATATTTTTTACCATACAGCTTCTTTAAAAAGCCTACACCCCTGTAAAACCACATTTAAATCTGCTAGATCCCAATTTTGAATTGGATCAGCAAGAAATTTCACAGACTCATGGATATCAGTCCCCTAAATATGCCTGATTGTCTTATCAAAATCTATGAATTATTCCTTGGGAAACCAGTGAAAATATCAATTCATGTGTCCTATCTGCAATGTTAAATAAAAGTGAAAAAGAAAATTCCTGGATCTGCCCCTTTGCCCGGATCTGTGCCAAACTTTAACAGCCTCTTTCTTTGGCCAATGTCCCATCCTTCCACCAAGTGTCATGGAAATCTGTTCAGCAGTTTTCGCATAATCCTGCCGACAAACAGACAAAAACATAACCTTGGCAGAGGTAATAATGAGCTTACTGATATTGTAGTGGCGCTGTCACATTGAAAAGCCATCAATCTTTTTTTATAGTTAATTTTCTCCATTGCAAATGAAGAATTGTTATCAGTGTGAGTTTCTTTAAAAACAAATATGTAACACATGGAAGATGATGTTATAAGCAACCATTATTGTCCAAGATCCAAACCCCAGAAGTGTTGTCCTGTTCAACCAGGTGGAAGAGGATCACACAGGACACATCCATCTGGACAAGTTTCTCCCAATCATGACCAACGTGCTGCTGGAGAAGAAGTAAGAGCTGTTGTCTCCAGGCACTGATGCCAGTTGTTTATGTTCTGTACGTCTATGAAGTGAAGCAGGAGCTGGTGTTAAAACATGTGTTGAGCAGTATGTGTTTTTCTACTGGATGTTACTGAGGGAGCAAATGAACAACCTGTCAGTGTTATGAGTTTTTCAGATTGTTTTTGTTTTCAACATGATCTGAGCCTTTTTCTCTTTAATGTTTCCTTTATAAGCTTTGAAGTTCACAGTACTTCCTTATCACAGAAGATACAAACTCTGTGTGTGTGTGTGTGTGTGTGTGTGTGTGTGTGTGTGTGTGTGTGTGTTAGGTTCCCTCCCATTCCCGAGGATCTTCTGCTTCAGGCCTTTAAGGTGGGACTAGCTGCTGTTGTGCGTATTATCCAGCGTCGACAGAGCGAATCTAACATAACATGTGATTTACTGAACACTCACTCTGTGTTTCCAGGTTCTGGACAAAGACAACAAAGGATACCTGGAGCCTGAGGAGATGACAAAGTACATGACACAGGAAGGTAAAGTGGAGGCTGTTGTTTTTTTACTTATCTTCTAGATATATCTTTGTGTGTCTATTATTCCCCTGAAAACAACTAACAATCATGTCTGTGTTGTTTTTGTTGATGCATGTCTTTCAACCAGGTGAGCCCTTCACTCAGGAGGAGATGGAAGAGATGCTGACGGCTCTCGCTGACACGGAGAAGAACCACATCTATTACACAGACGTTATGAGCCAGCTGACCATCGACCCTGACATGTAAACAGTGTGGGTGTAACTATAAAACAAATATCCCAAAGGCACAAGTTTGTTCTCATGTTTGCATGTCTTAAAAAGGTGGGCTAGTAGTTAATTAATTGATCCTGATGAAATAAATCAGGCATGTTTAGGAGACTGATAATTCTTGGCCTTGGTGGACAAATGTGCTCCACTGAGTGTCATTTTAGTTTCTTAAAAAAATATTTAAGACCAATTAAAGGTTGCCAGTCTGGAATTGCATTATTCTTCATTCCTGCAAATGCTGTACAGAATGCATGCAGCATTAGTCTGTCTGCAGTATTAGACCAAACCCTCCTCTGGCTCCAGTGTAGAAGCTTGTTGATATAAAACCTCAATGTTATCAGGAATCTGGTGTCAGACAGTCACAGATCATAAAGGAAATAGGTGTATAGAGCCCAGTGGTGGTATGAGAAACAGGAAGTTCATCTCACAGTGTTCAGTATGAGCAGCCAGTGGACAAATGGTTAAAGCAGGAATTTGTAGCACACTGAAGACATAACTGACATGAAGAGACACCAATTTAAAAATGTTTTCGAGCAAAGAGAAAGGAAACAATCCCTGTCATGGTGAATTATGATGTAGTGACACAGAAGCCATGTTGTGAAAATCTGATCGTCCTCATCACATGGATCTACTGGAGACTGAGTTCAGTAGACTGCAACTTAATGAAGAAACACTCTGGGCCTCACTTGGCCACAGTATGGGCTTAAAATGTTTTGTCTGTAACCATGATGGAAGAAAGTTTTCAATAAATGACCCCAAGAATAAAAATAAATGAATAAATCAAAAAAACAAAGCAATGGTTGCTTCATCAACATAACATTTTATCTCTGGTGATTTTGCAATGAATCATAAACATGCATGACACATTGAACACAGCTTTGGAACATGAGCGACATGAGTTCTTGGAGAGATTAGAGTAAGTATGATATAGTAGCAAACACAAACATTCTCTATAGAAGCATGAATTCATGCTGAGGTCTCATCCAAATATTAATGGAGGAATCTCTAGATTTTGTGCCCATTTCACAGTAAAAACACGACCCATTACCCTCAACTTCCAATCAGACATGAGAAAATAGAACACGACCCTTCAGTAATAGAAAAGGTCTGTATTAAACGTTCCCTTTTCACTCACCAAGACAGAAAGTGGCTCATTTGTCTTCAGCATCCTCAAACAACAGCATCAAATCAGTACAGTCTTAAAACACACTTAAACATTTAAAAGGAATTCCTTTACTATCAGACTTTTCTCTTGACCTCACACGTTACATTGTAACATGAATAAATGTGTTTCTCACTGAAACAAACAAGTTTAACAAACAAGTTTTAGGAAACAGTAAAAAAAACCAAATCACAACAAAAAAAAACTTGTGAAACAAACTTGAGTATGAATGGAGTAACTGAAGCTTGGTCTGTGGGGGAATGTTCGATTTGGATAAAAATAATAATTTGCATCATTCCCAGTCAAATCCAGTTGCTTCTGTAAATACAGTTTCAAAGAAAAGTGATTCAGATTCTGAAAAGAGAAAAAGGGGAGTGTGATGATAGTGTTGGTCTTGCAGAAAATCTAAAACTAGCAGTGAGATTGTGTTCCATGATATCAAGCCATATCATGTGAAAGTGTGAAAACTGTCCGCCAATAACTTCCCCTTTACAGCAGCGTTGACTGGGGCAGTACACACTTGTTATTTGGTCCTGAAAACATTAACAAACACAAGAAGAAATGCTACACATGATAGAAAAATTATAAAGAAACAAGGGAAACGACACGAAGAGGAAGAAACAGCATGGAGGTAGAGAAGAAATTTGTGACATCATACCCAGCTACCTACAGTGGTCTCTTAACTTAATTTTTGCATTATTGCACTGCCACTGACACAGAGGAATGATAATCCTACAACAAGTCAAACTCACCCAAAGCAGTTTGCACATTTTTCACATTAATGTATACTGGGAAGAACAGGAGGTGATGACCTCACCAGCTTTCTACTTTTAAAGACAGGAAAGGGAGGAGGCAGGACAGAATCTTGTCGTTAAAACGGATCAGATGTTGTTAACTTCTCAGCTTTAGACAAGCTCTTCTTTAACTGCACTTGCTGCAGGGCAGGTGAGATCAAAGGCTTGTTAATTGGTTGGACCCTTCCACTTTAAGTACGTGACAACACCTAATAAACATGCAGCCAAGAAACCAAAGATTCAGCTTTTGGATATGTCTACTGCATAGTAGAGTCACATGTTTGAAAGCACAAAGAGTTTCTTAGAACAGAAGTGAAGTGAAGCCCTGCAGTCTTCTGCTCTGTAAACACAGCAGATATGATGCATTTAATGTCTTGACACGTAATTCAAAAATGCCTCGAGCTACCTAGTGCGGCTCTATGAAAGTATCTGTATGACTTTATGCAAACCTCATCCCTATTTCTGTCATCCTGACTGAAGGCCTCAGAGAAATAGAATATGCTTATTAAAATCACTAGAGTCAGATGATGGTTTAGAATGATGGTGGGTGTGTGACAAAACAGGGCAGTGTCTGCTCATTCTAAAAATCAAATAAACTGGATACCTGAGGGCTTTGCACTAGAAATACATACTATACAGTATGTATAAATCTGAATCAAAGTATACACACCCTTACCCCGTTAACAAAACTGTAATTTTTTTCTGTAGCTCCAACAAAACAAATCAACAGTGAGCTAATTAATTTAAAACATGGTGGTTTAACCTGATTAATAACAACTGTACCCCATCATTTAACTCCTAAGAGTGATATTCCGTTTCCCTAATGATCCACCTGGGCCATGAGCTGATAGTGTGATAGCATTAGCCTGGTACCTTTCACAATCAGCACCTGTGTTTGCCAAGACTATTTTGCATCATACCTAGACCAAGTTTCCAGAGTCACGTTGTTGCAAACAAATATCAGCATTATTCACACAGATAGACAATTAGTGTCTGTGTTTAGATCTGCAGCACAAGGCCAGCAGCTGAGACGTTGTCCCCTCCACCTGCAGTTTGGTAAACCTCAGTGCACACCAGCACGGGCGCCACGCAGATCTCATAATCCTCCTCATCCCAGCAGCTGACAGGCCTGGTCTCCTGCAGAGGGATACGCTGGCTGCCTTCTCGTCGGCTGACAGAGAACGAGTCATCCATGATGAGCCTTGCCTTGCCGGGGTCAATGTCATCCGAGCCACAGACATGGCGGTTAGCAGTGAGAGACGCCTTGGCCGTGGCTGACATGGTGTTCTTCCACTGAGAGCCATGGGTCACGATCATGGCCTGAAAGGCCAGCGTGTGGACGTGGAGCCGGGTCAGAGACTTACCGCTGGCTTCTGCACCGTTTGTGTCACTTTCTGCATCAGCATCATTTGCATCCTTGTGGCGCTGGTTCAGAATGCGATAGACCTCCCTCATCTGGTCGAGGACAGTAGCCACACGAGGGTTTGGGTCTGACAACACGGTGATGTTGGAGCCTTTCAGCAGGCTGAGCAGGTTGGGAAGCTCCTGCTCATTCATCCCCATTGAGTCTGCCTGCAGAAACAGCAACAGGATGAGGGATTAAACCAAGAATTTGCACAGTGTGATAAATATCCCTTGATATTCCTTTATTGTAATAAAATAGTAAAATAGCACCAGCCGTATTCCTTTAATTAGTAATCAAGAGATCTGAATATGGGTGAATCTTATTATTAGGGATGTCACCATACCAAAAATGTAGTAGTCGATACTGATACCATGACATTTCCACGATTCCCAATTTGTAACCACGACAAAAAACAAAACAATAAATCCCATTTACTTCAATACACACTCCTTTATAAAAAATATTTGAACATACAAAAAACCACAGTGGCCATGAAGCCTTCAAGTTATAAATAAAAAGAAAAGACTATTAACACTATAAAACAGAACAGTGGCATGTAGGTCGATTTCAGGTGTAGCTCAATGACTGTGAGCTACACCCGTCATTGAGCAGGTGATTCTGCTCCTCTGCTCCCCTCCAATCCCCCACACGCACTGTGGCGTTTGTTTTGTTTCTAACAAATACTCATTAAGATGCAAATATAAGACGGATGTAAAATTTAAATAAAACTAACCAAATACAGGATCACAAGTTTATTTAACAAATTTAACTAAGTAAACCTGATAAAAAAAAATCCTGATAGTGGTATTCACCTGTGTCTTTGTATAATCAATCTGAGAAATATGTGAAAATGAATGTGATGATTAATGTAATTGTTCAGTCATACATACATGGGGAATGACGTACTGAAGCAGGTCTTCCATTATACTCTCTTCAACAAAACTGGCCATCTCAAAATGGATGCCGATCTGAGGAGACGAGGAGGACAGCAGGACGGCCAGGCGGGAGAGGAGAGCTTCACGCTCACCTGGAATGATGAAAGAAAAAAGACAGAAGATAAGATTTGAAAGAGAAAGGAGAGGATGTGAGATATCAGAGGCAAGGATGTCAAAGAAAATGAAAAGTAGACAAATAAAAGGAAAAGAAAAAAGGGTGATGTGAGGAAAGATGAGGAATCAGCAAAGGCCAACTCTCCTCTGCAGATGATTCGATAGGGAGCTATGCTAATCTCAGTCAAACTCTCTTATTTGCATACAATTCCCAAATACATACATATTTACATGTGTGTTTAAATATACAATACATACACAACCTTTATATAAACTCAGAATAGACGAGTACCCATAAGGAGAACCCATCACTCATTGCTGTGCCATGGTTTGACTTGGATTCACTTTCATCCCCACATCTTCCCAGCAAACACGTGCAAGAAAAATTGAGATACTACGAGTGATCATATCTCATTTCCCTATACGAAACAAAGCACCAGACTCTAATATTACATTTTCCAAATTTGCTTCAAATTAAGGTTGTCAACAATCTCCTCTGACCTGACTGGAAGGGGAAGTTATCCATCATTTGCAGCCCGCCCACCACCACCAGATCTGGTTGGAAGTCTTCAAGTTTCTCAGCAAACTCCTCCATGGAGGCCAGGTAGGGATTGTGGTCATCACTGTGGACGATATATCTACAGAGCACAAACACATGCACGGTCAAACACGAATGAATACATACAGTAAATACACAGCTCATAGTGCAACATGGTGAAAAATGTAAAATATAACCTAGGGCTGCATTATATTAGGAAAACATACGATATCCAATAACGTTAATTGTTGCGATGACGATTTGACTTGCAATAAATAACCAAATGCTTAAGAATACAGTGTTTAAGTCTTTCTGCTTTGGTTTCAGGATAACAAAGACACCATACAGTGAGTAGCGAGTCAGAGACGTTAGCTTAGTCTTAGAGAGAGAGACAGAGAAAAGAAAAGAGCAGCAGAGTCACTGTGTGCCGTTACCTTTTCCTCAGGTTCTGGAACTATAATAAAGAAGCCACACAATTTTATATAGTAATCAACCACTTATAGACATTAATTTGTCCAGGGCACAAACGTTATCACTAGCTGTTTCCACTGTACTAGAATGTTCTCGGAAGGCGGTACGTAATTTGAAGTAGGCGACTCGCAATTCTCCATCCAAGAAAAACCTGTCAATAATCGGAATATCTTTAATGTATTATCCAGGGCAATAGGGCTCCATCTGATTGGCCAAATATATTCACATGCAGAGCGAGAATGCCTGGCACATGGAACACCATTTATCGCAGTTCAAGCAGTCATTCGCAATACATATGTCGCGCAAGAAGAGATCGCGACAACAGTACATTTTTGATATATTGTGAAGCCCTAATATAAGCACTCAGATACACACTGTTTGCCATATATGAATCATCAAGATCCCTCAACAGCCAACAAATGCTCATCATACCTGTTGGCTCTTCGGGAGGTGTAGTTTCCCCATTTCGCTCCAGATGGATACTCAAGGATCAGGTGAATGTCCGGCTCTTCAACAATGTTGCCTGCCACTGCAAAGACAGGGGAAAGTGGGGTAATGACAGTGGAGAGGACAGGAGTGGGAAATAGAAGGTAAAGAGGGCAGAAGAAGAAAAGGGGAAATTCATTGATACAGGAAAATGATTGTAGGAAATAAATGTGAGGAGACGGATATTTGCTGCAAGGTAGAAAAGGGTCTGCCAGTGTGCATTTTTTTGTTTACCTGTGATGTGCTGGGACAGGACATCTGTAAAGTCCGGGCTGAAGCTTCCCCCTAGCAACACATCGCATCCCTCAGTTGCCATGCGACCAGCCATCACCGGAGCATTGCCACCAACTGCCCATCTGTTCCCAGGTAGGTCACGGGACGCCTCAACCAGCTCATTAAAGAGAGTGTCGTTAAGCATAAAACGCCTGCAACACAAAGATATTAAAAACTCAGTGAAACAAAATCAAAACTGAGAGACCAGAACCTGAAATCAGCAACTTTTCCTTTTATTTTTTAAACAAGACTTAAGTCTGCGATTATAGCAACATTTTGTCTTATAGCAACAAGACAGACTTGTTTTATGCCATGAAGATACATTGAAAGCAGAAGATACTGACATGCCTGAGCTTGAAGGCAAAATTCATCAAAGATAAACAAAGGATCAGAGAAACGAAAGAGGCAGAACTTCATTTTTTAGGACAGAAAGAAAGAAATGCATGTTTGTTCACAAAGAAGAGATGCAAGAAAAAGACGACAGATTTGTGGGGTAGGTAGAGGGAAGGAAAAGTTGTTTGGAAAGCCAAATTATAATGAGTCAAGTTAGTAATAAATATAAAGACAACACAAACACTAAGATACGAACTGTGTGACAGATGCTATGAGACTCCTGAAAGGCAATTTGAACATTGGCACCTTCTGAAAGCTGAAATATTGTTGACTTGACACAGAGACTAAAAGTGTTGTGTTATGTGCATGAACTCAGTAATTGTGAATCACACATGAGACTGTTCTAGAAACAGTGTATACTGTATGCTACTTTAAGAGATTAGACTAACTAGTCACAGTGTTACACCCTGAAGATTCAGGCAATTTCATTATTAAGTGCATTAAAAATACATCTCAGACTGTCTACAAGTTTAATCAACATCAGTATTTATAATCCTTAGCTCCCAAGACAACATTAAAGAAAGGGACCAGAGAAATAACTTAAGACTGAGAAAGACCTGGTTTCCGTGGCTAATAAAGATTTTTTAATTAAATTATTCACTCTCATTCTCACAAACATTCCCTTGCCCATTCTGTCCATGATGCTTGTGTAAGGCCTGTTGCCTTTAGGCTTCAGTTCAGACAATGAACAAGGGCTCACAAGCGTCAGAACAGGAACAACAGTGACATAAAAGAGGGGAAAGGAGTTGAACTACATAATAATAAGAAAGACTGCCACTGACTGATTAACAATAATGACGCAAAACAGACCAGCATGAAACACACACAAAGAGGATTGAAAACTCATTACTTTTGCTTGGCCAAACTACTTTGTATGGAAAATAGATAGAAAAATTTAAAGATGGTGGAATAAAGAGTTCTATTTGATTGATTGTATGCAACTTACAAAAAACCCAACACGTTCATGTTGGATTGTGAGTGTGCAGATACAAGCTGCATATAAACAGGAAAACTCAGCAAACGAGTTCTACCACAGAGAAAACTAAAGTATTCAAATATTTGTTTGAGCACATGCACTATTTATGCTAGCTCTTATGAAAACAAGCACCACTTACTCTGCAGCTGCTCCAGGTGCAAAGAAGTAGGCAAAGCTCTCAGCCAACTGTTCTGTGCTTTCTATGTAGTCATGATGCAGGGGATGGTCTGTGAGAGGGAGGCTGATCTTATTAAGCAATGTCACCCCATCTACTATCAGGTCAACACAACCTCCAAAACCTGTGGACGAAGAGCAGAGAGAAAAACACCATTAGATAAATAAAATAAAAACATGTAAGTTTACGACCAAACGTCTTTGGCCAACATGAGGGAAAAGATAAGGAGACGGACCGAAGGGATGGCAGGAAAACTGTAAAGGAAAATGGACGAAATGTCGCATCCCCAAAATTAAATTCAAAGTGTCTTGATTGCCACCTGATGGCTCGTTGTAGTATAGGTCATAAACCTTGCCTCCCCCGTGTTAGTGGATGGGACATGGGTCAAACAAAAAGTCGAAGTACATGTTAAATAAATGTTTCCTAAAGATGGTTTCTGTCATTTTAGGTAGTTCTTATTACATTAGTGTGTCTTCAAGTATTCATCTATCCTATAAGTTTAGTTTGAATTAGTTATTGATGCAATAAAGACGGTGAAACGTCATGACTGACAGCTGAGACTGACTCGTGATTGGTCAACCCTGGTTATTAATGGTACCTCAATACCGAGGCTCCATCCCCTGGTCGTTACTGCGCAGACTCTCGCTCCAAATAACGTCACCAGTGCAAGATGGCAGAGTTTCTGATATATTTTGGCTCAATTTTTGGAGAGACATGTCGTTCATCTTTTTTTATACGTATATTGTACATGTTCAGTTATTTCTTTGTCAAAAGCGCTTCACAATTAAAACCTCCTAGAAGTAACAAAAAACAAATTCTTTGGGGAAACACAGAGCAATGACAATGTCGGTAAACTGAGCAGAGAGAGATCATGCAGCAGCAATGATATTTGTCTGCTGGTCAAATATCAGTTGTTGGTTCAGTCTCATCCATTTAATCCAACATATGTCTCATCAATACATAACTTGAACTACAAACATTTTCTCTCAACTGTAAACAAAGGCCAAAATAAGGTTAAACCCCCCGATAGCCCACCTGCGTAAGCAACCTGCTAGAGAAGCCAGGAGGCAAAAGAATGGGGTAGACATTTTGACTTAAGTGTAACTGCTTAATTCCTTTTCTTTGCTCTTTCACTTCTGTGGTGTCACTGTATCATGGTCCAAAGGACGAGATTTTGGGATAAGATCATGACAGAGGAGACACAGATCGATCACTAATTACCATGTTTACTGAAGCCGGTCTGAGGTAGGTTGTAATATTCAGGTGAGGAATCCCACCCCCTTAAAAGTACTTAATGCGCATTGTTAACAGAGGAGGAAGGGGCTCAGCATTTGCCAATCATATTCACTTATGGCACCAACTACAGTTTTGCCGGGAATTTGAATAAGATGTAGATTACATAGATTGTATATAAAGATGGATGATGCATCTCCTCTATCCAGAAATTATGCTTCAATATCCCACAACTAGGGAAACATCTATGCCAATGACATAAGGAAGACACTAGTTCAAATGGTTCTCACACATTCATGGTACACGTGTTGTCACCATATTTGTCTTTGCACTCGTCAGTTTAAGCTCAAATAGCTTCAGGATGTTTCCTCTGAAACAAATGTTCGCCAAGCTGATCAAACAACATGATGATGACTGTGCAGATCATTCACAGTCACACCTCTGCAACCTCATCCTCCTCTTCACCATTAAATTACTCTTCACTGTCTTAGGTCTAGATTTAACATAGTAAACTTGGTTTAAATCTCCTTCCTAATGTATTGTGCCCCAATAACACCGATTATGTAGCTAATTTAGTTACTGTCAGTTCACATAGAATAAAAAATAAAGGTTTCGTTGCATTTAAATGACTCGAGAAAGCCCTCAACACCATTAGCTTAACTGCATGTTACAACGAGCAGGGACAACTCTGTTAACTGCGTTTGTTGTTATTTTGTCAATTAACATCCCCATAACTTCATCTGCAGCTCGTATGGATGCTTCTTTCCTTTCGGGACAGCTCGATAACAAAAACACAGAGTCACCATGACTGTCTCCAGCCAGGCTATGCTAGCTAACGTTAGCTAGCTCCCAACACTCACCGACAGCCACTCTCGGTCTGGCGACGTCGTTCATGCCGACTTTCTGTTCCGCCCGCAGCAGGGACGACAGCACCGTGTCCAGCCGGTCTTCCAACACATCACTCTGGGGTGAGCGGAACCAGATAGCCAGGAGAACCATCAGCAAGGACACCACAGGCCCGTATTTCACCCACGACACCCGGCTTCCTGCCTCCATCGCTGGCTGCCGGTCGCTCAGTCTGACTTGAACCAGCTCCGTCCACCAGTACAGAGCCAGGCAGTGCGGTGGGGGCTTGTTTTGAGAACCGGAGTGTCCCAAAGCTGGACGGATACTTAACTGAATCTAGGATATTAGTGATGAATAAAAACACAACCGCACAGTCTCTGTGAACCACAGGGCCGTCTAACAACCACTGTCCACATCTGTTCACAAGTCAGCGTCTTTCCCGAGTGTTTCTAAACTGTACACCACTGTCCAGGTTGGTGATGGGCCGACGCTGGTGAGCGAAACAAGCGGATGTTGTACTCTACTACCAAGGGGCGTGTTTGTTTTGATGACAACAAAGCGGAAGAGAATGTAGTTTGATCTTATCCAACATTTTAACCCGTTTAAACTTTTTGGAGGCTTAATTTCTACTTACATATAAACTTCTAGTCCTAGTGATCCATCTAGTAAACTTTATTTACTAGTCCCTCTTACACATTTACAGACCCAGTCAACCCCTTTTATTGTGACATACCTTTATAAGTTTGCAGTAAAGCAAATATATTATAATATAAAATTATTAGCCTGCAACATTAGTGATGTAAATATTAATGTATTGGTCGTTATAAACCAGTGTGACAATAGTCAACTCCACATAATGAGGATTTTGATACTTCTGATGCCAGTATGTTGCTACTCTTTAAAGTTTTGAATGCAGTTACTGTAACTTTTTTTTATGAGTCTTTCTGTACAATATTTCTACTTTTACCTTTGCAAAAGATCTGGATGGAAAGTTTAAATGCAGCAGAGACGAACAATGTTTATCATCAACCATCAGAATAGTTCTGACTCATACCTAATTACCCATTTAACCTTCACACCCTGACCCACATTTCCTTGCCGACTCAACCCTATCTTGTGCAAGAGGCTTCATATCAGTCAGTCAGATGAAATGCTACGAAGTGGATCTAGCATGCATGTTCAAGATGAATGACAACATACTGGGAACCAAAAATGTTTTATTTAATTCAGAACAGTAGTGTGCCAATATTTTTTGGCTACGGGCAGACAAGACAACAACATCTCATTTACAACCATATCAAATTTTAAAAAAGTGAGTTTTTCATCTGATACTAAAGTTTAAAAACACTAACAGGCACCAGTTGTAAGGGATATTTCCAGATATTGTAGAGTGGCATTTGTGGCACTAAAATTTAAAAAAAAAACAATTGAATAAAAACTGGCAATCAGCATGAAAGCTACTTATTTAAAAAATAAAATAAACATTAGGGGCTGTATTTCTCTAAAAAGTCTTAGCCCCTAACCCTAACCCAGTGCAGAAAAACATTGTGACAACAGGGGAACAAACTGAATCAGCTGACAGTCTGCTTCCAATCACCTGAGATGAAATGAACATACGTGTCTTTAAAAACATTTACTTCCTGTGCAACCTTTGATACCCTTTTAAAAAAAAAAAAAACTGAAAGAACAAGACCGTTCACAGAACCACCTTGAATTCAACATGATGATTTGTGCTCAGGGAAGTTTTTGCTGTCATACCCCATCTGCTAATCCACCGACATGAAGTGAAGGTTACTCTGGAATTTGTTCAGTTTGCTGTAGAAAGAATCTTGTACCATGTGTTCAAGGTTATCACTGGACTTTAAACGTAGATCTACTAAATGCAGGAGTGTGTCACCCTCTAGTGATTTAAAATGGCCACTGCTGCTAAAAACCTGCAAGACAAAAAAAAAAGAACCAGTGAGGCCACATTAATACCATTAAACATTTATTGAGACAAAAGCCTCTCAGACATGAAATGAGAGACAATGAGGTAGAAATGTGAGCTAATTCAGATCAGTGAGGTTTGTGTACAAATACTAATCCATGCATTCCAGTCAGTTAATGAGATTCGAGTTTTACTTTACATGCACACAGTAAACAGTTTGGTTTGAGGTCATTGATTGTTTTGTCGTCTTACCTCAGGGTTTATTTGGGAATTCCTGCCACAATCTCAGACTCGATACCACAGTGATCTGACCCACGCAGGATTTTAAAGAATCCTGAAGACCAGATACAAAAAACAGTCAACAGGACAGTTCACACATTAATCAAAAGTTATCATCACATGAGTCACATGTTTATTTTAGTATTTAGATGTACTGGTATTGTAAATCTGGTTATTTTGAATTATTGAAAGGATCATCGACTTCTGTGTATTTAAATGTTTCATTGTATCACATTTTTTAAATCATATTGTTGCGGGTATTTTATGTCTGAAATAAAATAAAAAATATATAACAACTAATATGTAAATGAAGGGTAAATTGATATTAATGTGGTAACCTGCATGCATTATTTCAATGGTGTACACAACATTAAGTCGGACTAATCCGTATAGGACTACTGTAGTTAAATAACATCATATCTTGTGAGCCATAAGATGACTTTGGAGAAGTGCCACATTTATTATTTACACTGGTACAATGTATTGAACAAGAAAACATGTCTCTGCTCACCGTTTTCACCCCAGTCAGTGTTCCAGGAGTTGGCACAGAGCCAGTAGGGGACGCCATCCTCCTCCCCCCAACCCAGGACCTTGATGGCATGACCACCCAGAGCAGATCCAGTTGTATGCTGATACACACCTGGAGGAAAGGCCCCAAAAAAAAGTTAAAAAAAAAAAAAAAAAAAAAAAAAAGGCAATAGTGAGAGAGAACATCAGAAACAAGATTTTATAAAACCCCTGAGCATAACTCGAAGTCAGCAATTACCCTGTACCGAGTATTTAGTAGCATTACTTATATTTACACTCTATTAGTCTGACAGTGGTGCTTGTGTTCTTACCGGACTTATACATCACAAAGTCTTCATAGACGATGAAGGCTCCTTCTACTGGACCATTTTGGGAAATCTCTGCCTGAATCTGCTCCACACTCGCTTCCACACTGTAGGACGATTTACCTGCAACACACTCAGAGTAAATGTGTGTGTGTATGCGAGTGTGTGTGTTCACCATCATTATGGTTTGGCAATCATTTTACGACATAAACAGTTTATTTTTGTCAGATATTACAGAAATACTCTGTATGTGCAAGTGAAGGAGTGTTTAAATGTATGACAGGTTATTGATTGATTAATAAAACTACTGATAACGGATTTGAATAACGAGAATAACTATTAAAACAATGACTGAGCAATCTGAATTTCTAATAAACTCTACAAAACCATTTATGTATGTGTACAATATGGTCTCTTACACATGTCAACAAAAAATTGCCATTTTATTCTTCATACTGCTTTTATCAACACAGATTCAAAACAAATATAAAATAATAAGATGAATGAAAACAATCTTAAACCTAAATCCTTACCAGGTAATTATTTATAATGCATTTCTTACCATAATGCTTGTCCTTTGTGTAGGTGGGAGAGTATCCTGCTTCACAACTGTGGACGCACTTAGGTGTGTCTCCACCCTCTCCACTGCAGTGAGGCCTGCTGCCATTCACATGGTGCTCACAGGGGGGGATGGTGTAGGGCCGGCAGCCTGTAGACACAAAGATGGAGTCAGAACTGTACAAACACACAAAAGCACACACACCATTATAGAAGTCTCCTAACGTACCAATGTGGGAGTTGTAGAGACCACCAGAGACCAGTCCCTCTTTAGTCCAGAAGTCCCAGGCAGCTGAGGGGTAACCACCATTACATCTAAAGACAGAGGGAAAACAAAAACATGCTTATCTCATGCTGTTGACACTGTAAAATATTAGGATGAACCAATTCAACCTTTTGCCCTACCAGGACGTATTTGTGCGACACTGATACTTTAACAGTCCATCCTAATCATAAATGTAAAATCAGTTCACATTATATACATATACATCATTGTGTGCCACTCATTGAAATATATTTATTTGCATTACATTGAGCCGAGGGATTGTTGTGTAACTAGAAATCACAATGACAATTACTGAATTTTATAAGTGCATTGATAAAGTACTGTATTTGTGGATTATAGATGTTATGACCCAAGGTACTTAATGAAGGTCGGTTTTGGCAGTTTCCTTCATCTTCTTATCAGATGATTTACTAGTGAGTTTGCATTGAGGCATCTCATCCTCTCCTCACCCTCTGGATTACAGTCTCCATAGAGTAGGTCACATCTGGAAGTAGTGAAACTGCTCACACATTCTGTTTCTTACCCCATGCCACAGGCGTCACAACAGGTCAGCAGATCCTCAGAGGAGATCTCCACACTGACCTTGCTACCACTGTGGATACACACACGGTCGGAGATGGCCTCTGCAGCGCCAAATGCCTGTGGTCAGAAGAACCAAAGCACGTCACAAAACACAGACATATAACCCCAAAAAACAGGGAAAGGGCCTAGATGTGATTACATGACAATTAAGCAAGGTTTCACTCAACAGTTGGGACAACCAACTAATCCTCTCCTTTTCCCCCAATCTGCAACACAGGTAGCAGGATGAATCTCTGCCTGTCTGACTGACATCTCTTAGTGGATGTCCACACACCACCTGGAAATCAACCTTGACAAGACTGAACTACTTTTCCTTCCAGGGAAAGGCTCTCCCTCTCATAACCTGACTATTACCTTTGACGACTCCGTGGTAGCCCCCTCCCAGACTGCTAAGAACCTGGGTGTGACACTCAACTCTCCCTTACAGCCATCATTACTGCAACAACCCATTCCTGTACATACATGCTGCACAACATCAGGAGAATACATCCCCTTCTCACTCAGAAGGAGTGGCAGGTTCTGGTCCAGGCTCTGGTCATCTCACGCCTAGACTACTGCAACTCACTCACACTACTGTGCTCCCTTCACTGGTTACCAGCGGCTGCCTGCAATCCGTTTCAAAACACTAGTACTTGTGTACCGTGCTGTGAACAGAGCGGGTCAAACCTCATGGTTGAATGCACTTATTGTAAGTCGCTCTGAATAAAAGCGTCAGCTAAATGAAATGTAATGTAACTCCACATCCTCAGTATTTTCTCGATAGTTTGTGGTGATAAGAGCAGACGTGTGTTGTAAAGAAAATCATGTGCTCTTGGCAGCTTAGTTAATACGTCACTTCCTGCCTCTGCCTGCTCTACATCTCACCTGAATAATGCGGATTATTGAGGATTTGTTGCTGTTGTGAAGACATCTGTGCAGAGAACCTCCCGCCATGTTGTGCATGTGTGAAAAACAATCTCTGGGTAAACTCTGGACCCGATTCTCTGGACCCGCATGTCATGTCTGAAAATGGCTATAATGTCACTTCTTTAGAGCAGTGAGTCCCCCCCCCCCCCTTTACCCAGCAGGATCCACAGGAGCCCTGGTCTCTAATCTCCTTCAGTGTGGGACACTCAGGCCACTGCTCTCTGGAGTCAAACTGTGCAGGCAGCTTCAGGCCTCCAGCATACTGAACCCTGCAGAGGTTAGATAGGTCAGTATTTCTGTGAGCTACTTATCTAAAACATGGCAGATTTGATGCAGGTGATTATACAGAGTCTGAAAACACTGCTTACAAGCAAAAGTACATAGTGTACATATTAGGGAAATGTACAAAACAAGAAATTCTCACACTCACTAATATGCGAGCAAAGGAATACTAAGCTAACATTGATCTCATGTGTTTCACACTCAGCGACAGACTGTGTCTAAGTGAGACTCACATGATTGGGAGTTTAGGTCCCTTCAGCATCGTTCCACAGAGTCTCCGCACGTAACTGTAGTCGACATCACGGAAGTTGTGACCAGCCTGCAGGAGAGACGGGACATTTAGTCAAATACAACCGATTAGAACCACTGCCCGGCGTCCAACATACTGTAAGAAGAGAAACAAACTCACCTTCCATGTAGTGTTCATCTTATTGATGTAGTTGACCATCTCCTTGGACAGTGGCTGGAGGTGGGGTCTGGCCAAGCTCACAGACACGCCTGCAGCCAATAACAAAAGGGCTGCATGCCACATTTTGTCTGAAAGACATAAAATAAGACAAAAATAGGTAAATTGGCTATTCACATCACTATGAGCTGTAGTAATTATATTAATTCTGATTAAAATTATGAAACCTTTCCATAAATGACAAAAACTGTACTTCTAACAAACAGACTAAATTCCAGGCAAAATGAGTATTTAAGGTTGAACAATGTTAAATGGACAATATTTACTGTATATAGCACTTTTCCAGTCTAAACGACCATTCAAAGTTCTTTACACTACAAGTAGCATTCACACAACAGTCTATATGCAGTGTCTATCACACTACATCCATCAGCATAGCCGTCAGGGGCAACTTGGGGGTTCAGTATCTTGACAAGGACATTTAGGAATGCAGACTGAAGGAGCCCAGGATCGCACCAATGTCTATCTGGTGAGTGGACGACCCTTTACTACCTCCAGATCCACAGGAGCTAGAGTTAGAGCTACAAGAAGATGCTGAAATACAAATGTAAAATACACAACATCAGCAGGAAATGGGGACGTTAATGAAAACTCCACAAAGATTCAAAAACTCCACATTCACAAAGAACTCAAGAGGGGAGAAAAATGTTTACATTTGTGGACAGTTTGAGGGTGAGAAAATGTAATGCCATGCATGAGCACAAGCTATTCCGCTAACACACACACACACACACACACACACACACACACACACACACACACACACACACACACACACACACACACACACACACACACACACACACACACACACACACACACACACACACACACACACACACACACACACACACACACACACACACACACACACACCTGACTGGACAGTGTCACAGTGGCTGCGGCTACAAGTGGAACAAGCATTCACCGACGCACAGAGCAGAATAAAACCTCTTATCCTCGGTCATGCTAGTGTGGAGTGTTTTCCAGAAGTTAAACTCACCGCATCAGTAAACATAATAAACAACTTACAAAACTAAGTCACTAGATGTAAAATCGACTTAAGATTAATAATATGCAAAATAACTGTACAGGTCATCAGAGGTGAGATGCATTAGTGAGAGTTGAGATCATGAGGTCAGTGCTAAGGCCTGAACAGAACAAAAGCTTTGTGAGCGAAACAGAGACAGATGGTGATTTTTTAAAAGTATTTCAGTGATTCTGTCTTTAATTGTGTTTGAATAAAATAAAACAAATTAAAAAAAATACAGAAGAGGATCCAATGAAAACCCGCTAGGTCTTTCAGAGAAAAGAAAAAAACAGCAGTGAAACTGGTTTCATATCACATGACAAGAACAAAACATTCATAAGGAAATAAGTGCAAAAAATGGATCACTGACACACTTGACAAAGTTCAATCTAACCACCATCATTTCTACTAAGAGCTCAAAATGCTTTAATACCACAATCTTATTCTAAAACATCATATTTATACATCTAGTTTATGGTTAAATGTTGGTTATAGAGAAAGTTATTTTCATTCTGGTGCCTGTGCTGATGTCTGTGGCATTAAACCATCTACATTCTGATACCAACTATGTGCAAACAATGGAAAACTTAAAAACATGACAATGGACAAACTGGGACTAACAGATTATGTTCGAGCCACAAGAAAAGTATAAAAGACAGCCAAGTATTTTTTTTAATCAGTTTTTAAAGAAGTGGTTCAACCCCACACTTCCTGAAAACATAAAGGGGATGTGATTTGGAGAAGTGAACAATGACCCTGCTGATCATTATTTTTAAGATGTCCATCATACCAAGACTCACTCAGGCTGCATTAACTTGCTGAGTCATGGTGGAGGGTTTCATGGGCTTTTTGACACCTCTAAATGTCAAACCAACATTTAGAAGAGACGAGAAGGGCCATTGTTGGTGTGTGGGGGGTTTCAGATCAAGTCAGAAATGGCGTAAGTTAGCAACAGAGCCACAGAGAGACGACCTCAGGAGCCTGAACAGACTTCAGGACCCTGAACGTTTTTGACATTAAAGCTACAGGGATAATGTTTATTTTTTGTATTCAGAAGGGACAAGGTAAATACTCTGTAATGGTCCTTCTTATGTTTTATAGTCCTCCAATCTCTCACCTGTATGTGCAGCAGTCTGTGGTGGCACATGATAGATGTAGCTGTTCTCTGATTGTCTGATGACTCACATGTGTTGGTTCTATGTGGTAATAATTCCAACTGATTTCCTCCTTTGTCACAGAACTACAGGCCTGATGACAGGAAGTCTGGTGAGGCATGATTTTCCGAAGTGTTCAAATAAAAAAAAGGTCAAACCCTGTTTCTATGTACTTGCAAATATATAAACTTTTTTTATTTAAAATTTACCAGTTTCAGTTACAGGTTTTCTTCCCCTTTGACATTTATAAATCTCTGTGCCTTTTGTTTCCTGCAACTCACTTTCACTTTCCATCGCCCCGTTTACTGTGCTCGACTCTTCAGCGTCAAGTTTCACAATCACCTGACTTTAGAGATCAAGTTATTTCCCCTGAACTAACGACCTACCTGTTAGTAACGCATGTCACCTGTGAGCATGAGGCTAAAGTGGGTCAGCCAGTGAAAAACAAACATCAGACATGTAACAGCACGTGAGGCGACACAATACAGATTTAAACTGCTCTTTGTTTTGGATCGGTGTGGACTCCGCTGCTTCACGAGGAGCTGGAACAGAACAAAGTGCTGACACACGGTGTAAACATGTCTGTTACACACTGAGGCCGCTTCACGTCGACACACAACAACAACAACTGCATACTGTGGTTAAACTACAGTTTACTATAGTAAATAAAACCGCTCACCTGTATTTTGTTTGTCTGTGTGATGTTGAATCAATCCTTATGTCGTGTCTGCGGGACCCTGGACAACAAAGTGTGCGAGTGTGACACGGCCCCTGAATATTTATCTTGCAAAGCACGTGACACACTCACATGATCGCTGCTCATGTGATCAGTGACGACACCAAACCAACACCAGCGGACCACCAGCGCCACTCCTCTGGTTTGTTATTGTTCAGGTGTCTGAGTGTCTGGAAACAAGAGGAAAATAATCCTTATATTTGTATAACTGATAAAAAAAGCACATGTGACACCGTGGAACTGCAATGCTTTAATATGACTGATAGGTGATGATAAAGCCCCCCCCCTCTCTGACAACTGGTCACCACTGTACTGTCAAAATGTAACCTTGTAGGTTTAACAGCTGCCTCTACATGGGCCATTTATGCATTCATTTATTTAAGTTATTTAAGTTATTTATTTATTTATTTCAAACATGTTAAAACAGAATATAGAAATGAAAAAATAAGAAATAAACAAAAACATCAGCAGTCATGTTGAATCCGAGGGAAAGTAATATAAACCATAACGGCCCTCCGTAGAGCTCATCCCTCCACCTCCCCTGCCTGATACTGTACAAATCAGGCAGTTTCTTAAACATGCCTGATTTTTATTCATCAAGATCCATGAATCATTCTGTGGGAAATCAGTGGAAATGTTAAAAAAAAACTACCCTGCACTGATAAAGAAGATGACCTTTCTAAATAATGCATGCACAGCAGCGAATGTAGACTAATTCCTATGTATCCCTGACTTTCATTTCTTTATTCTTTTGAGAAGCATCTTGTGATTGATAGCTGATGAAGAGCAATGATGCTGTTTCGCTGTCTCATGCTGTGGATCACTGACCACAGACAACATACTGATTGTGTCACTACTTTCTCTTCCTTTAATGAGACTGTCATCTGACTTTCAAAATATGTTTTCATCTGCGTTTTTTTTGTCTTTCACGTTCTTTAACATTGTAAGAAGGACTTTTTTGCACATTTTCACAGATCTCTCAGAGAATAATTCACGGATCTTGATGAAAAAAATCTGACATGTTGGGGGGACTGATATTAATGAGTGTGTGCAATTTGGTGCAGTTCCAAATAAAAATCTGGTGAAATAAAATGTGGTTTCATAAGGGGGCTGTTGGGCCTTAGTGGTATGTAATCTCCTGAGGGGCATTCTAGTTACATAATGTATTTATTACTTATTTCACGAATGTCAAAGTCTTTATCATGAGTGTGTTTATTGACCTGCTGCATATTCAAGTGCTCTTGCAAGGATAAACAGAGTTGTATTGAATTAAAACACAACTCACACGATAGGACCTTAAGATGAATTGTGCATACACACCTGAGCTAGAGGTCCTCTCATGAAGACAAGCACTGAGGCTACATATCAGATGATTTGCACAATCCTATAAGAATAACTAATCTATAATAATAATTACTACTTTAACAATTAAAATACTGCACAGCAAACATGAGTCATGTAGTATGACAGAGTAGGAATACTGTACACAGCAGAGAGAACGTTTGGAGGAATAGTGGGTAACGACTTGGGCACCTCTGGCAGATTAATACATCACTATGATAATGTAAACAACACAGTAGGTTCATCGTAACAGGGTTATTGTGACACTGTGATCATCATCTTTTTATACAAACTAAATTGTTTGTATTTATATATTAGCCATTGGACTTAGACTCACTGTCTCACATCTCTAACTGTGTCTAAAGCTCATGATAATACTGAAACTTCTCTGATGGTAAATTAATGAAGGCTGATCAACACACCACTCTGATCATGATTGACTTTATTTTTTCGTCACATCGATAGCTACAGATGAGGTGCGGCATGTTGATAAGTGGAGGCCGTCAAGCGATGAGGTGACGTTAGGAAGCTCCAGCCTGTCAGTGTCTCTACACCACAAGTTCACACATGAAACTTTAGCACACGACCTGGAAACACTGCACTGTGGCTCATCTCAGGACATTACATGTGATCGATTATAAAAGCAGAATTTTGTTTAAAATACAA
Source organism: Hippoglossus hippoglossus (assembly GCF_009819705.1). Lineage (NCBI taxonomy): Eukaryota > Metazoa > Chordata > Actinopteri > Pleuronectiformes > Pleuronectidae > Hippoglossus > Hippoglossus hippoglossus. The sequence goes on from NC_047153.1 coordinate 18,137,344, forward strand.
AATGATTCAAATTAGAAAACACAAGTAAATATCAACACACACAGCAGGGACACAAAGCAAAGCCTATACTGTGCTAATACAAAGCAATACACATACATGAAACAAGCTTCCTGCAAGGCAAAGTGCTGATTCATGATGATCAAGCCAAGACTTCACTAAAATATCTTTTTATCAGTGCACTAATATACACTTCATTAGCTTCCTTATTGCTTCTGCATACACATACATTCAAGCATGTGTGTTAATTACTGTGACGTGTGTGTGCATGTGTAGTTACAGTTGGTGCGTTTTTCTCTATGGGAATAGATACATCTGTGCTGTCCGTACGAATGAGTATCATGCAGGGACTCCTTTTCTCTCTCAGCAGGTCAAAGTACATGGATATGACAGGGTCTGATAAGGCTGTTCTGCCAAAAGCACATATTTCTCTATTCTTTGTTCCATAACCCAGAATTTACAGTATATTCTCAACAATTGAATTGCTTATTAGCGACATTACTTTATATATGCAATTTTGTTTAAAAAATTAAAATTAAAAAGCTTGGTTTAGGAAAGAAACAACAAAACAAAAGACAAATATACATGGAAGACTGATATCTGTAAACACTACATTCTTGAACATGACTTATTGAAATAAATAAACATGACATATTACTGGCTCTCACCAAACTGGAAACCCATAGCAGCACATGATCTTTACCTTAATGCAACATTTTACATTCTGCTCCTTACATGATCAGAGCTTTTCCCGTAATGTAGAAGAAAACCATTCATTTAGAGTTACAGCTATTCATTCAGCACAACATTAATATCGTACTTCATTCAATAAATGATCATTAGCATCCAGCTTTAGTGTTTACTGAATGTGATTTTTTGACGGATGTTAATGATAATTCAAATGTATCACATATTATATATCATCATCATTCATACATGTCACTAATTAAAACAAAACAAAATGTGATTGTTGGGGTTGGTCATCGAAAATACTTCCTTTCTGTTAGAGACAACAGCACAATCATTAATTATGTCCTGCTGCAGAAATGATCCATTCATTATTATATTCAATTTCTTTGCCTTTAAAAATACCTTGTTCATAATTATATTGGGTCAAACCTAAAAAAAAAAAGAAATTATGTCGAGAAAAGCATGTCTGTGAATGGTGAAGTTAGTCTAAATTATTTTTTTGTATATTTATAGATTTATTTTATGTTTTGATGTATAATATACATATATTCTTATATAACTATGTAATTGTATAACTATAACAGTATATATTTAAAAATAAATTAATATGTAATCACCAAGATAAAATCAAATCAGCAATAAGACACGAGAAAAAGAAAAAGAAATATAATAAAACAACTATCAGATGAAATAATAATATATATTGCTTAATTAAATTCCTCTGTAATAATCAAGTGTAATTTGAAGAATATCATGCTAGAGCCATCTAGTGGCTAACGTGACAAACCTCAGCTTTAACTTTTCTGCTGTAAAGTGCTGACCGACTGGCATGAAAGTGTAGCATAAGATTCATAAAATGGTTTTCTATTTTACAGAGAGTAAATTCAGGCCTCTCTCTCTGTGTGCATGAAAGTAACTTGTGTTAACATCAACCATGTTGTGTAAATAAAGTGAGTAACAGTCTGATGGATGAATGAGGGGGGGATGCTCAACGTCATCTCAAGGTTTAGGAAAATGTGTCATTGTTTCTCTATGTCACAACTGATCACTGGTTTCATTGTAACACACTACATTTAGACCATTTGATCCAAAGCCACATATAACTGATGAACAGCACTAAAACCTCAGATCATAGGAGACATTGAGGTGGTAAGAGTGAAATCTGTTCTACAGACAAAACGAGGAGATCACATAAAGACAAGTCTCACCAGTTAAAAAAAGAGACAGGTTTGGCGAGTTACATTATACAAGAGACTTTGCACAGCAGCCTGGCAGCATGTTGTTCTTATTGTAAACTGGTTTAATTTCCTGGATCATTTAGAAAAATCTTAGTCATTAAGATAATTTCATGAACTTTGCCTCGATTCTCATGATTGTTTATGCCATCTCAACACGCCCCATCATTTTAATGATTCATTTGCTTATGGACGTTATTAATTCTGCACTTCCTGAACACGCCACCTCACTGCTGTGGGTTTTCTCTGTTTGGTTTCTCATTATTCATTGTAAATGAATGAAAGCGATGCTCCACATTTATTAGCACCTGTGAAATGATTCTATTGAGGACTGACCCAGATTTCATCTTCAGTTCACTGTTACCAGCTCTGATGGTAAACAAACAACACATGTTTTTTGCCCCCAGCCTGCAAAGAGCATCATATTTGAGGAGGTTCGTACTATTCAAGCCTTCCTCATGCAGCTGCACCCACCAGGAGCAGCTGGTGCAGCAACATGAGCTGGAACAATCAAAGTCAGAGGTACACGACCAACATCCCTACAGAGGTCTTCAGGTATTTTGCCACTGTGTCACCTGTGCATCTACATTTTCTGCTATTTAAACATCTTTATCTGCATGTAAGGGTATAAAAAAGATCATACTTTATATTCTTTAATAAGTGATTAAAATGAATAAACGCAACCACTGAGCCTTTCCCCAGTAATTAAAGCAGAAAGTTAGGTTTATCTTCAACTGCTAAACTGAAAAAAGATTTCCATTCCCCACCTAGGATTTCCCATCCCCTCCGCCCCCCAACCCTCCTTAAACCGCCCTCTCTCTACTGTCCACATACTGGACCATCTGTTTACGAGCGTGGGAGATGACTGGAGTGAGTGGGACGACTGGAGTACCGGGCGTAGTAGCACCAGGAGTGGATGCACCGGGGGTTGAGGCAGCGGGTGTGGAAGCTGTGGGAGTCGAAACTGCGGGTGTGGAAGCACCAGGCGTAGAAGCAGCAGGGGAGGAAGCACGGGGGGTGGTGCCCGGTGTTGTACCTGGAGTGGCAGGAATCACGACAACAGAGGCTGGACTTAGAATTTCAGCCCCAGTTCGAGGCTCCAATCGTGGGGTGGATGTGATGAAACGAGCCTCCCTGATCCGGTAGGGACTTCGGTAGGTGGAAATGGGCGACAGCTCAGAGCCCCAGCCGAGATAGCTCCCGCTGGAGGGAGACTGTGCTTCTGCACTGAAATACAGTGTGGTGCTAGACTCTCCAGGGATCGCCAGCTTTTTCTCTGGGGAAGCAATCAGCAGAGGGGAACGTCGCTCAGGTGACCAGCCTGGAGTCTTGATGTCCAGAGAGCATACGGAGGACGAGGCTGGGGTCAGGCTAACAGCATTGCTGTCGATGTGGCGGAGGCTCTCTGGTTGCAGAGGGGATGAGAGTGACGGTGAACCATAGGCTGCACTCTGAAAATCCTCATCACCTTTGAAAAAAAAAAACACAGAGAATTTAAAGTGTCTTGAAAATAATACACACACTTCTTATAGAGGAAGCCACAAGGAACCTCTACAGTAAATATAAAGCATCAGTAATAATATACCTATTCCTCACCATTAATCCCACTGCATGAGATTAACAACACACACACAGATAACATTACACATATTTATCCTTTGCATGAAGCACTGATGTCTGGTGATTGAACAGTTTTAACACCAAGACTGTGCAGGTGCATTATTGAGTTTTTGTTAAAGGAGATGTGTTTAATATATTTCTGTCATCACAGAGTGAATGTTTGCTTTTGAGTTTGTGCATTGCAATGTTAGCAGTTAATCAGGAATCGAACCATTTCGTTCGGATGGTGGAGCACTGGAGTCTTCCTCTGCTGTCTCTTCATTAATGACCTCATGGATCGGGACAATCTCTGGAAACCTTCTCATATCCTGGATTGTTGTGGGAGGAGCTCTCCTCACCGGTCTGGCCACCACACTGGTGGAAGGAGGCTTTGCTGCCTGGACTACCTCTGTCACCTGGAGACAAGACAATCAGCTCAGTGTCAGATTGTAGACAGACGAAATTAAGTTTTCTCACAGCAAATCTAGCGGCATCAATTTTGCACATGAACAAGAATATTCAAGGAAGCATGTATAATTTTTCAGTGGTTAAAAAAAGCATTTTCTTTATAATTAGTCTAATGGAATTAGTTTTTGAAAACGTATCAACCAAATTGAAAATGTGTGCACTTTATATGATGCTTTCAGTTTATTCATCTACATTTTCAGATTCTACACATAGTCAGGCGCTGCCATTTAGAAGTCTCCTTCAAATGCAGTGAACAAATGCTTATTTCCTTTGTAAACAACAAGGGATCCCACAGGTGGATCCTTCTGTGGCCAACCTATCCCAGGATTCATTGCGTGACAAAGTTAAGAGGATAGCTATGTGGCTGCAGTAGGTGCTTAAAGTAGATAACGCTGAAATTGTAAGTGTGGGACAAGCTGTTGATGCAAATAGGAAATCCGCTATAGGCCAGACCATATACCCTATCATTATAACATTTAATATATAATAACAACATAACATATAATAACTTCAATAAATATCTTACCTGTGGAGCCTGGGCCACCTGTGGAGGAGCTGGCTGAGGAGCCGGATATGAGATCTGAGGAAACTGTGGTTGAACAGGTGGAACCTGACAGATCACAGCGCAAATAAGAATAAGAAACCACTTTACACATTCGTAAAATACTGTCATATTTAGATATGTGATCTCTCTGCTGAATTTAATCACTTAAAATCAAATCAAGTCAAACTTTATTGTCATTTTACCAGACCTACAACAGTATTGCAGGCAGAATGAATATATTGTTAATATATTAGATTAGATAAACTGTCCATCTTAAAAGATTTAGGAGCATGTGAATTTAAAATGTTATGTAACTGTAAAATGTTAAAAAAGTCAAACATAAAATATAAAGTGGCTTCACAGGACAGTTTCAACAACAGGAAAGCAACTCACCCGAGGGACATAAGGTTCGTCTGGGGAGTGAAATTCTTCAGACAGACCCATCAGTCCAGCCAGTCCCCCCTCGCCATAGTCCGACCAGATCTTTGTTACATCCCCTGTCTTCAGGGCCAAGCGAATCAGCAGCCAGTGGTGATGTTTCCAGCCCTCCCATTGGATAGGAAGGTCCATGAGAGTCCCACCTCCTAATAATGTGAATAACCAGAGTCATATAATTAGATAGACAGATATGGATGGACGGAGGATGGATGGATGGATGGAGCTTTAAACAGACCAGACAGTGTTGCATGGCGATGGAAAGTGGGTGTGACTTTCTCTTCCAATGAGAGCGTAGACCCGCGCTCTGTGCAGGCTCCACTAATCCCTCTGTGGCGAATACTCTGGAAAATCTCAAAGGACTTTGGGTGGAGGAAACGATAGTACAGAACCAACGCTATCACTCCTGGAGAGAGAGGAAGAAGTAAACAGAAGTGAGGAGGACTTGAAGAGTGAATGAAGGAAATGTTCCTGCAGCCACTTGAATATACAGGTGTGTTAGGATTTGCACACGTATACTGAATGAAGATTTTTTTCTTCTAACCAATGAGGAAGCTGCAGAAAACTGCAGCTGGGATGCCAACAGTGTCCCAGGACACCATGGTAAACATCCAGGATGAGGCCAGAAGAAGAAATGCGTTCTCTAAGAACATGACCTGAGGAAAAAAAAAACAGAAACAGACAAATTGTTACCACTTCTAAAACCTGTCACCCATATTTGTTACTGGTGTCAAATGGTTTTTATTCAGTCAGTTTTTTATATATATCAAACTGATGGACACCTTGATCCAAAGTGCACTACACAATTCCCACGTTATTGACCTATATGAGCCTTTTACAGACATATCGGTATCAGCGTTTATGTTTGCTGACATGAAAACATTTTACAGAAAAAAACTAAACAGAAAAGATGTAAAATGTTTATTTTCTTAATTCAAATTCTATATAATTTGTTGTATGGATTTTGTCTTTATTTATAATGACTTATAAAGTCTCAATAAAGTTGCTTTATAAGGGTTTGATAACAACAACTTTAAAATTTAAAATATTTATATCTATTTCAAATATATGTATCGACGGATGTATCCTATTGGAAATTATTTACTCCCTAAAATCGGTAACGGTAAAAATCTATATCGGTCAGGCTCTAATGTATTTTCTGTATTTCTATTTCTATTGGTTTCTACTCAAAACATGGCCTAAAGAAGAAGAAAAGAAGAGAAGAGTCAATTTTCCCCAAATTAAATTATTCTTACTCATGTTAAGTATGTACCTGTTCCTGCAGTGAAAATATCTGAATCAGGTTCATTTAAGGGAAAAAGATTTGTGTTCCATTGAATACGAATATCAACCAAAATTTTGAGTAAGAATCTGTCGTTTCTCTATTGTTATTTTTTTTAATATGTGTCTTTGTTCCATGACAGAAGAAATAACGGATACAGGAAGTTGCACAATTGTCTGATCCACATTCACACAAAACTTGACCTGACAAAGCCAAACGTACCAGGTAGAAACCAGCCATGCGGTATCTGGATTGACCGTACTTCACGTTGAGGAAGAGGAAGATGTGAATGGCTCCCAGCAAGAGGTTGAAGATTCTCCATCGACTTGTTGATCGTATGATGTCAGTCTGCTGAGACACCATCCAGAAAGTTGCCCCCAGCCAGTGCACACCTGACACATACACACACACAACAGCCAACAACAGTAAATACTTGTTGTAGACAAACCAAACTGCTCATGTCATAGAAAAATGACAATTTCAGCAACTTGCCAATGACTCCCAGGATCCACTGTTTGAAGATACGTGTGAAGAGCATGAGAACAGCGAATCGAGATCCCAACATACCGACCTGCAGACAGAGAAAACCTCCCTGTCACATCCTTACCTCTCACAAATAAAAAAACAGGCCAATAAATATGGATTATTATACTGATACTGTTACATTGAGGCTGCATGTTGTACATATTGGTTGTTTAAAGTGTATAAATGTGCTCACCCTCCACAGTAGTCGACAGAGAATGGCAGCAGGCGTCATTTGTAAGTGACCCGGTCTGATAAGAGAACAGGCTCTGGCGTAGAGGACCAAGGCCCAGGCGAGAGACAGCAAACACACCACGAAACACACCGAGGCTGGAGGGGAGAGACGGAGAGCCAAGAGGAGGAGAGAGGAAAAGAAGTGTCAACACATGGATACACCACTGTCCATTAGATACAAGACTGCTGCAGATGCACGCTGGAAACTCTAGTAAGTATTAAAGCTGCAATAATTGGCGTTTTGGACACATGTAGAAGAACATCTGCCATATGGTGAGCATGTTACCAAAAACGTACCTATTTACACATCAAGCAGACACAGAGCAACATTATCCTCGATCTGGAGTCCAGCTAACAAATCCATATAATCAATCTCTTTTGACTCTTTTTTGGTCTCCACCAATTCCTGTGGGGAAAATGTGTCTCTATGTTTATAAGCCAATCAGCTTTGTTTGCAGTTTGGTGCTTTATACTTCAAATGTCTACATTTGTTTTCAAATTGAAACATAAAAACTATATTTCTTTTGTTAAATTTGCATGTGGTTTTCATACGAGCCATCACTGGTCTCTACCACACCCCACACATATTTTTTTAATTTCATTTATGTATTTTGTATTTGTGATCTGTTAAATAAACTAAACTAAACTAAACTGGACAATTAGTGCACAGTGTTTTTTTTCCATTCACAACTCTCACTCTCCCCACCTCTTCCAATGAGCTGACTGTTGGGTGTGTCCAGTGATCCAATCAGACTTTAGCACAATGCCAATCAACATTTCAATCATCCAATCTGCCAAACTTTAAATCTGTCGCTGTCAGCTGTCATTTCAATGATTCACTGCGACCCTCATCCCCAGTCACCTCCAGTTTCCATATCTAGATCCCTGATCAAGCCAAGCTGAGTCACTCATCTCATCAGATCTTCATCGTTCTCTATATTCCATCAACCACCACCAGAGTCTCGACCCCTGGGAGGTTTCCTATACTATGCAGCCACACCCTCTGTCAACCTTCACATCACAAGGGGTCTAAGTGCCAAATGGACTGTCCTTTACATCACATCACTTTAATCTCTTAGTGTACATGGCAATACATTTTGTTTGTTTTCAACTGAAGTCTCTCCTGATTGAAATACTGTATATACTTTTCACCCCCCCCCCCCCCACACACATATTTATAGGTTCTGTTTCAGACCGTATCACCCACATACATTCTTTATTCACTTTACCTGGAGATTTGAGACCTATATCAGTACAGATGAGCACATAGGTCTGCAGCAGCGTCTGGGGGAGGGTGACCACCAAGGCCTCTAAGAGTCGTAAGGCAGATACGTCTGCCTGCTGCATGATCTCACCATACAAATCCTCATCAGGCAGATGCATACACTCCAACAGCCTGTGGAGGCCAAAAATGGATGAGGGGGAGGCAGGGAGGATAATGAAGAAAGAGACAGAGAGAGAGATACATTATCGTAACGATAATCAAGACCATCATACACCATTTCTCAGCCTTGTTAATGTCCCACTCCAACCAGCGGTCCAGTATAACCATCACTGATGGTTTATGAATTATTGATCAATGATCATATTGACAGATCTCCATCACACAAATGCAAAGACCACCCACCGTTTAAAGATACCCAGGTGCAGTACATGTGTCCAGGTGAGAGACTTCCTGCGGATGCGTCCATCTGACAGGTACCACAGGTAACTGAGCCACTGAGGAACCCAACCTGGGAACCATAGAATGGTATTAATATCAATCTGAATCTTTCTATTGATCGATCGGGTAATATTTACTCACCTGGCAGTAAGAACAGAGCAGTGAACCCGGCAAGATGGGCGTAGCAGTAGTTGTGACCCACCCACAGATAGTACACAAAGCAGTAGATTACTGGAGAAAGACGGAAACACACACACACACCAACAGGCCATGAACACATAGAAAGACATTCATTAGGAGTCTGATCGTGGTTGATTCATGACATGTATAACTGGATGTAACTTGAGCTGTTGTTGTCTGATTATGATGATACTGAATAATTGTAATACAGTGTAAATCATAAAGACACATATAGAACAAAATACCCAGTGCTGAATCGTAATTAAATAAATTTACTCAAGAAACAAACTTATGTACAATTTTGAGATTGAGTTTTTCAACTTGATACTATATTTTACTTCTATTCCATTATATTCTAGAGGTAAATATATAATAATATATAATGTATGATGCAAATAATTTACTTTTTTTATTTTCCCTACTTACATTCATTGTATGACAATCAATATTATTTATTTTGCTGTCTAATATTTTACATAAACATTGTACCATTGCTTTTTAAATAGTACATATACAAATGAAACTAATCAACAGTTGACTATAGAAAACTGATAAACTAAGCTCTGTTTTGTGAAATAATAATAATACATTTGTATTACTAAGCTCACATAATCACTTTGATTACAAAACAAATCATTGTCCCACCATCAGATGCACAACATTATTGTGGAAATTTGCAAAAGATGACAGATGCTGATGCGCTGTTATACCCAGAATAGCAGTGTTTGCATTATAAGTAACCTGCAGCATTTGATCAGACGATATTTAAATGTGTGTGTATTGTGGGTCCACTTCCTCAGATGACCTCTGTTCTGTACATCATCCCATCTAAGGTTTACTGTCAACAAGGCAGCTGATGCCTCCTCTCCTCTCTCAGACTCTCCCCCATCACACAGCCTGGGGCTCTGCAGTCCTCCCTCCCTCCATCCCTCCATACAGGAAATCTGAACCCCCTTCAGCTGCTAAAACAGGCGGACTGTCTGGACAGACTAGGCCCCATCCTGGGGGATACGCCCATATCCCCATCCACTCATGCACCTCCAAAAGAAAAGGGCGCTGGAATATGACAACACTGCTCTGCTTTGTCTCTGGAAATATCACCGAGAAGATCCAATGATGCAGCTGTTTAAAAGATGCAAAACTCTTGCATGAGTCTGCAGTTTTGCTGCATAAGGATTTCATAAGATGCAGGCTACAAAAATAGGAGAGAGACGCAGTGGTGCAGACTCAGCTCTGACTCAATAATTCATAACAACATTTATAACACAATGGAAGCAACTTTATAAGATGGATTGTTGCAGATATTAGAACACACGTGACACCAGGAGGCTGCTGTGTCATCTGGACTGTGTCTGCATCCTCCATCACACACTGGACTAAAACACACTGTCACACGCACGCGCACACCAATAAAGTCAAATAACACACTGCAGGTACGTACACGGGGACACATCATGACGTATCAGTGATCAAACACACTGTGAGTGACACTGCGTCGGTATGAATGTGAGTGTGTGTGTATGTGTGTGTGTGTGTGTGTGTGTGTCCCAGGTAGGACTCACGCGCAGTCCGCTCTGCTACGATGAGAAATGCGGTAAAGACGAACACGCAAACTTGGCAGCAGGGAATGCACGCGCCTCCGTTGCTCGGCGCCGCCGTGTAGTCTCTCATGGCGGCTCCTCTTCACACCGTAACTTCCAGTGGCTCAGGTCTGATCCCCGGTCTCTGCAGGAGGCTGTGGTGGTGGTGCTGGTCCCGGGGCTCGGGAGGGGTCGGTCCGGTTGCAGCTGCAGTCTCAGTCCCGCTCTCTCTGCTCCACATCTCCGTCCCACCGTCACCGCCCGTCCCGTTAAAGTGATAGTAGGCTGCTGATGGTGGAGAGAGGTGAAACACAGTCTATGGTAAAACACCATGAAGGGACCAAACTTACTGTTTTAGCAAAATGTTAAAGTTCAATGATGAAAAAACACTTCTTTTGTGAGGATAAAGTTATACAACATTGATAACAGATAGGATGCACATGATGATTAATTTGCAGGTTTAATTGATGACTGAGTCAGAAGAGCCATATATCCTTCATAAATATATATATATATAATTGTAAATATTACATATGTATATGTACACACACACACACACTCCTTATTAGGACTTTGCATGGACTTCCATTTATTGCAGACAGCCTAACTTTATACCTAACCTTAAAGGGATAGTTCATCCAAAAATTAAAATTCACTCATTATCTACTCACCACTATGCCTACGGAGGGGTGGGTGAAGTGTTGAGTCCACAAAACACTTTTGGAGTTTCAGGGGTAAACAGCGGTGCAGCCAAATCCAATACAATTGAAGTAAATGGTGACCAATTCTTCAAACGTAAAAAATCAACAGAAAAATACCATAAAGTTCCTCCATACTGCTCCTGTGGCGTCATCCAAGTGTCCGTTAGCCCTGACATTCAGACTCGAAACGGCATCATTTACACCATGTTTTAAGCCTAAATGTCCTCCCCATGAAACGCTGCACCAGAGGTGTTTTTTTTTACGACAAGGTCAGTGCTTTCACTGGGAAAGGACCTAAAGAGGTCACATAACGAGAACACACGCCCACACATGTATATATAATAGACCCTTTTACAGTTGACGTCATCATAAACATGTGCGCACATCTTGACAACAGAAGTAGCACTGTGCCCCATCCGTACATGGACGATTCCAACGAGTTAGCAAGTTTCAAACATCAATTACAAGCTGTTACCCACATCAAAATGTCTGGTTGTTGTGTGTTTGGCTGTCAGAATCGATATTCTACCAGTGGACTCAAGTTCTACAGGATTACGACAGGATCGCGACCGTTTCAGAGCAACCGACGGCGTTTATGGTTGTAAGCCATTAAACGTGTTGACTCCAACTGGACTGAGGACTGTCGTGTTCTTTTATCCTTAGGTATGAGAAGGACACGATCAAAAAGGCTCAAGTTTGCAGTGCCCATTTTATATCAGGTAACGTCCATCAGAGATTAACGTTACACATGAAATATTAACAAAGCTAGTGTGTAAAAAGTATGGCCAGATCGTGGTTAAAAGATGGGTGGAGCTTCTTTTTCTTCCAGGTAGCTGAGCATCTGCAGTAGAGGTGCTCCTCACTCACTCTCCTCCCTATATCCCCACATTTTGACCATACCAGTTGTAACTAAGGTGTAATGGAAAATGTAGTGACGGAAAAAGTAAAATACTAGCTCAAAAACATACTCAAGTAAGAGTAGGGAGTACAGTTTAAAAAAAGGAGCATGAGTAGTACTCAGTCCTATTACTGTTTTACTCATTTAAGTTACTTTTAATCAGTTACTACCCACACCTGAGTTTACATAAACAATTGTCTTTAAGATGTAGATTAATAAACTGAGGTTAGTTAACTTAAGTCTGATAACCAGTATTAGATGGTGTTTTTTGACTAGATTCAAGATTCAAGATTCAAGAGTTTATTGTCACAAAAATAATGCACAACAATTACATTTAGGCAAGGAAATGCTTGGGTCACAGGCTCTCTTCTAATGATGTGTGTGTGTGTGTGTGTGTGTGTGTGTGTGTGTGTGTGTGTGTGTGTGTGTGTGTGTGTGTGTGTGTGTGTGTGTGTGTGTGTGTGTGTGTGTGTGTGTGTGTGTGTGTGTGTGTGTGTGTTTTATTTTCAGGTGAGGCATCTGGATTTTTCCCTTTGTGTTTGTATACACCAAACAAAGCCAGAACCCCCAGGCTAAGATGGATAGGTACGAATAATTAGTGGCAACCCTTGTCATTTAATTTTTTTTCCTTCTCTTTCATTGCCATGATATTCAACATGCTTTGGCAATAACAGCAGCTAGAATACAAATGTAATTGTTTATTTCTTTTGTTTTATTCAAGGTATTATTGAAAAAGGAGGAGAGATGACACGGTAAACACACCATCAAATCAACCTGCTACTTCAAGTTCCAGAACAAGAATGCAGCCTGGATCATTGTCCTGGTATGCAGATAATTTCTCTCACAATTAACTAATTTATTGTGAACTTGTGTCTGCTTTGGGTGCTGCATGCTAATTGTTCACTTTTTTATTTTAAAGCTGAAGAGGACATCCCTGTCCCAAGGAGAGAGTATGATGATCTGAACCTGAGACACCATCAACTTCACGATGAATATGTTAACCTGCAGCAGTAAAGCTGAAAATGAAAAGCTGAAAGACGAGCTGCACAAGTCTTCCTTTTCCTGCACCACTGGTAAGTGCATTGGCCAACTATTTTTTCTCACAGGACTTACCTCGGTGATCTTTGAATGTCTGTTTACAAAAATAACACACAGTGTACAGAAAATCTGCCAGAAACTCCCTCTAGAGGACCACCTTCTGGTTGTGCTGATGAACTTATACTTGTCATATAGATTTAAGGTTTCAAAAAGCACAATATCAAATGTTTGTTGGAGCTGGATCTGTGATGGCCACGTTCCTCAAGACACTCATTAAATGGCAAAGTAATGAGGCACTACTCAAGAATATGCCCCAAATCTCAAGAGTCAAACAGATCACCCATCCCTCCATCGGCATAGTGGTGAGTAGATAATAAGTGAGTTTTCATTTTTCGTGAACTATCCCTTTAACCGTGTTTTTATGTCCATTAGGTATGTTCTGCTGATATTGTCAGTTGTGGTCGCATGGGGAAATTTAGTACTTGTGATCCGTCCAGCCCTGTAGGTATACCAGTCCTTTGACTTTGAGTGTTGCCATGTTACAAATTCCAGTTTCTCACATTCATGAGGTTTTAAGTTTAGTTTTCAGTCTGTGAAATGTCTCCTCACTTTTCAGCTGCATTTCCTCTGGTCAGAGTTCTCTTAGTGTTGGGTTAAATAAAGCAGTGAAGGCTCAGGTAAGTCTGGTTGTTGCTCTGTGTCAGTGTCAGATGATACAGTTTCTGTGTCACTATTTGCCAGACTTGTCAGAGTTGACAGATGACAACATTCAGTTCCTGAATGTTGTTATCTGTCAACTCTGATGACAACAAAAAGAGACAGTTATTGTGCTGCATAATGTTCACATTTTAGGAATCAGATGCACAATAAATAACAGACAACCTAATTTCCAGAATAAGTAATCTGAAGGCAGATGAACAAACATGGTAAAACTAAGAAAACATATGATATTGACTGTCTATAGGCCTTTATAATTTTCATCTCTGCATTGCCAAGAAACTCCTTATTTCTCAGGCTACATTATGGTGGTTAAAAAAGTCTAAGGAGAACTCTTGACAAGGAATTAAATGCACAATGGCAAAAGGAAACTTATCAAGGCTGTGGTCTCGAAAGGGGGTTGGCCTGAGGTCCTGGTACAGTTGCCGTGAATTGCTAATCATAAAACACAAAGGCATATAAGAAAACACAATCGCAAAAAAGAGAACACAACAACAAATCGCAAAACACGTAGACAGTCCATCCAAACAGCAACAAGTCGTGTTGATAGATACCTACCTTGTCTTTTGTAGTTTTTTTGTTGTCTGTTTTGATTTGTCGTTGTGTTTTGCACTTCAGGGCCACCGTAGATGGGCATTAAGAGAAGTGTGACTCCATCAGTAACTGACAGTTCACACTTTGCATCTTGCTTTGTCCCAACAAATACAAATGCTCGTGCATGGAATAAATATTTACCAATACCTGGGGTCAAAATGGAAAACCTTTGGCACAATTCCTCAAGCTGACTGTGAGACGTTTGATAAATATGTCTCTATTTTGCTATAGGGACCAAACAAACATTGCCCAGCCCAACGTCTGATTTGGTTTGTAATCTGTGTCTTTGATTCATGAGCAGGTGTGAGTCAGAAGTTTGATGGCTGTTGCTCAGACTCCTCTTTTGTGGTTCCTGTGTCTGTAGCTCAGAGGTGATTGGGTCGTCACTTCTTATTATATCATACATGTTATCATATGGAGAATTTGCTGTAAATGTCTAAATAGAAAATATACACAGTTCACTGAAGGCCCCGTGCTGGTTCTCACCACGTCCCCGCCCACCACAGACCTTCCTTGGCTTAAGGGAGCCTGAACCTCTAAATACATCACTGACCTGGAGCCCAGATACATTTCTGTTAGATTCAGAAGTTCATCGTAAATGTTGTCGACCAGACACATTATTCTCTGGACATACTGACAGTGTTGTGCTCCCACAGTCCCATGTACATGTACAACTGCAACACATACCCAAAACACAGTTGAAAAAATATGAGCCACAGTTAGATTTTGATAAGAGGCTTTACTCAATAATATGTACTGAAAACAGTGTTCATAAAATCCTTGAATAAAACATGTATTCATATTTTTCAGCTCTTTACGACAGGAGACAAATAAAATAAGGCAGCATGATCTTTTCTGACATGATGACCTGCTGTCCTAATGCGCAACAACACCTACAGCTGATAAGCTACAGATACAACCTACACACAAGCTGTAGGCTGGCTCCTTGGTCCTGTATCCCCATGTCTTTCTTTCAATCAACCCCCTGTTAATGTGCATTCATCAGGTTAGTTAGGGATGAAAATTTGCAGCAGTAAAAGCACCAGCATGTGTTATAATCCTTCCTGGCACGGAGCTGAAGTTTACCTTCCCTTCTATTTAACCTTACAAAGAGGTTCCAGTAGCAGCTCATGATTATAACATTTTTAAAAACACAGGGTGAGCTGAGAAAAGTGCAACAACACAGTATCATGAATATTTGAATCCGTACTCTCATTAAAAGCTGCAGAGCTGCAGCCTCCATGATGACTCTTATTCCTCCTCTGTACAAACTCCATGTTTCTTAAAAAGCCTCGGATTAAATATTTGAATAGTTATCTAATCCCTTGTGCAGTTTTCAATGATGGTAACATCATGGCAGTAGTTTCACTTCACATGGTTTTGGTATTTCTCCCGGTTCTTTTCATTCGTTGTATTATAACAGTCCTGAGAATCCATGGTCTCTACAGTACGTCCCATTGTGTCTTTTCTTGTTGGATTTTCAGGGCACAGAGACGTTTCTTCCAGCCACCTCTGAGTCATCCTGTGTTGTAGGACTGAACCATCACAACTTGTCTGTTGTTCCTGTTGTTTTTACCGTAGACGACTGCTCCAGGCAGTGCTGTCTGCACCAGTTTGATCTATGAGGGTTTCTTTGGGCAGACACTGCCCCCCAAAACCAATGGTTATAATGTTCCTTTCATCCAGTTGTTTTTTTACTGTGTTTGTTTATCTTTTATTCTATCTTTTATCCACCTGTGCATCTTCATGTCCTCCGGACTGAACATGTGTCAGTAATATCTGTTGAGGCTCTGAGTGACTGTGCTGATGTCAGGTTGTCCGTTCATCCAGATCTCTCGAAGAATCCTTTCCCGCTCTTCTAGCCGCTGGGCTCGGTCCAACTCTGTGGACGTGCACACACACACACACACACAGAAAGAGGGCGGGGTGTTAAAATACACCCACACACTGTCTATTCTCATAAATGTTAAATGTAAATATGAGAAGACTTTCTTTTGTAGAGAATGAATATATCTGACCTTTGTTTTCATCGAAAAAAACAGAGCAACTAGGATTTTCAAATGGGTTTGTTATCTGGAACAGTCAGTGGAGGATCTAGGATTTATAAATCAGGGGCCATATCAGCTCCACAGCTTTGAGCAAAGAGAAACGTCATTGAATATATTTTGATTTCATTTTATATGTTTTTTCTCCTGTCTGGTTTGTACATTTGTTTGTTTGTTTGTGTGTGAGCAAGAAGCAAAAACTACTAACCACGAAACTTGGGATGGGACATCTTTGCATGGATCCGTACAAAGGGGTGGGTCAAGGAATTTTTTCACTATCTAACATTGT
This sequence comes from Hippoglossus hippoglossus, assembly GCF_009819705.1. Taxonomy (NCBI): domain Eukaryota; kingdom Metazoa; phylum Chordata; class Actinopteri; order Pleuronectiformes; family Pleuronectidae; genus Hippoglossus; species Hippoglossus hippoglossus. Next base: position 18,154,055 of record NC_047153.1, read on the forward strand.
GGAATAGGGTATTTTTTGCATGGATCTTGATGGAAAAAAATCAAGCATGTTAAGGGGACTAAAATCTACGAGTGTGTTGAATTCAGTGCAGCTTGAGTGAGCTTAAGAGACTGTTGGGCCAAGGCTGAAGTCTGTGCTCTATAACATTCTAGTTCTGGCTGGGATCACACAAAAACTGTTTCAATTTGTTCAACCTGTGTAATCAATATAATTAATATTTCATGATAAGATTTTATTCCTGAATCATAGTAAGATAAGATAATCCTTTATTAGTCCCATAGTGGGGACATTTCCAATTTGCAACGTTACAGCAGAGTGAGCAGAGTAAAAAAGGAATGTATACAGTGTAGACAGAATATGTACAGTGTGAACATATGTTTGTTTCCATTGAAATGGATTGCACATAAGCCATTGAATTTCACACACAGAACTGGGAGCACAGCTGATTGTACAGTCTTACTGCTGCAGGAAGGAAGGACCTGTGATACTGTACCTTCCCTTGGTGCAGCCTGGGTATATGTCATTGTGTTTGTGTGTGTACCCTCAGCCGATGTGAACATGGTGGCATGCAGCAGAGCTCTCTCAAAGCGTCTGCGTCGTCGTGCCGACGGGTCAGACGGGTCGTCCCACTCCTCTGACTCACTGTCCCCCACAGGCCCGGCCCCTCCAGACGCAACAACAGCAGTGCTGTCTGGATTACTGTTGCCGGGCTGATGGCGGGGACAGCTGTGATGGTGGTGGTGACGGTGATGGTGCCTGCTCCTGTGGCGATGGTGAGGGTTGTTACTGTTTCCATAGTTGCAGTCTGCTCGACAGTGTATCTGGAAGACGATGGCACAGAGTGTGATGAGGAGGCCGGCACACACACCACCCAGAAACACCAGGGCTGCCCGTTCAGGTTGGTCTGAGAGAGAGAGAGAGAGAGAGAGAGAGAGAGAGAGAGAGAGAGAGAGAGAGAGAGAGAGAGAGAGAGAGGGAGAGAGAGAGAGAGAGAGAGAGGGGAAGGGTGAATTAAACAAATTCTTTGCTCTGCCTCCCAGTCACAGGCTGAGTTACATTCACAGTTTTGTACCAAACACATTTGATGATCCTCTATCAACAAAGACTGTCAATTAACTGTCAATTTAGCAAATGATGCATGACTTTGGGAGCCCCCTGGTGGCTCTGGGGCCCTAAGCTCTGAATCTTCCCTCATCCCCTCACACCTGATCTCCACATCTCATCTCACTCTGCTGATTTCTCTCAGATTGTCACTGTTTCATCCGTCTGCTACCTGTTCCCTGCTGACCTGCTGCTGACGTACCGTTGTTTGCCTGTTTCCATTCATTTACATCTTCCATCAAACAGCCTTTTTACATGTCCATATAGAAAATGTACATGTCTACATAGAACAACTGTAGACTGGACAGTACAGAGCTCAGCTGACTGACTTTTAACCAGAGCAAATAGATTGAAAAACATCACCCCGGTTTTAGCCTCTTTACACTGGCTTCCATTAGAATTGATTGTACATTGTATTGAACAATGTTTTTGTCATGACAGTTTTTCTGATTGTGGACCTACCTGCAATGAAAGTGTAAGCTGCCATTAGGTTGCTAAGCAATGCCATCTCCTGGGAGACCACCATATTCGGGCTTGTTGTTATTGGAGTGCTCATGATTTACTGTATTGTGTTCTCTGGCAGAGGTCAGTGGGGTTCCTTCCTCATGTCTCCCCTAGACTGTGGGTTTAAGCTGTGGAGGGAGGAGAACAGTAGTGAGGAGCGATAGAGGGATAGAAGGAGAGAAAAGGGTAGAGGACGGTGAAAGGTGAAAAGACACAAACATGATATATAATCCTGAAATCCAAAATTTACACAATAATAGAGTAAAACACTTGGATTAACCCTAACCCATTATAATTATTAGTACTCTGTCATTATAATTAGTATTCTTGTGTAAATTCATGTGTTTGTGTTAACAACATTGAAAAAGTCCTGATTTGTAGAATCCTGTAATAAAACATCAAACACGTATTCACACAGAGATAAAAAAAATCATTTTTAATGATACTAAGATGAAATCAAAGTCAGTTTGTGGAGATTTTTGAAGCTCACAGTTATTTATGTGTCGTTAAGATACAGATGCTTCAACTGAATGCCTTGTATGTTCATGTAGAAAATGTATCACCAATCATTTGTCTTTATCAGTGAATGAAACATGTCTCACACAGAGCTGAGATGAGATGATTATAGAGTACTCTGGAAACTTTGACGCTTTGCCCCTGAGTCTTTACATCACTCTTCACTTTGCCTTCTTTATGAACATGTCTGAGCAGTTATCGGCTGCACAGGTTAGAAGAATCACAGCCATGAGCCATTTGGAAATAAAAACAAGGGAACAAAATGAGATTGAAAAATTAGATTTGATTTACTTGACAAACAGAACTGAAAAAAAAACAGAGTGACAGGATTAAGATCTTTTGACTTTCTGGCATCTTAGTGGGTTCAACAACTAATAAGTGTATCTATTATGCCTCAATGGCTCCTCTCAATCACATTGTGTGTTTAAGTGAAACACACACCGTTTCATTTTAATCTAAATGCATTAGAGAACTCCGCTTCAAGTCTCCTCCCATGATACACACTTGGTAATCACTATAGTTCTTGCATAGCAGGATGTTAATGTAATATGCCACCCACTGTGCTCCAGGTACACAGGTGTGGGTGATACTGTATAACTATCATCCCTGTACAATGTCAGGGGGCCATAGAGGGCTGTATATTATAATTAGGCCTAAAGAAGAGTCCTTCATCCTGCATTGTGTAATCAGTTGTCTACTCTCTCCCACAAGCCCCATGTAATAAGTGACCCCCATTAGTTGTGTACGTTAGTCTGTTAAACACTGTGACCAGGGTCAGGTTCAGTTTCCTGCCCCGATCACTGTATCTTCTGACAGTGGCAGTGTTGGTTTCCTCGTACATTCTCGAAATATAATGATTGATCCTCAGGCAAAGTACTTTATAAATACTCAATTCTACAACATTAGTAAATGTGATGAAAGTGGTTTTAAACGTTTAACTGTTTTAAATGTTTGAAGGCTCCACTAGGTGGCAACAAATAGCTATCAGCCAACTTACTGTAAACAAACACACACGCAAGTGCATAAACATCTACACACACACACACAGACACACACACACACACTCTCTCTCTCTCTCACACACACACACACACGTGACATGATGTTGACTGGAGACTGACCAAAGTCTAATGAGATTCTTTGTGGACTCAAAATCACACTTAGAGCACTGATAGTGATTCGTTTTTTCTTGTTTTGGCTCTAACAAATAAAAAATCCAGTGACACGTACCACAGCATTTATTGCCTGAGCTCGTTTGCAGTGCCGAGACAAATATCTAAATAGTATTGTCTAGACACGTAGGTAGACCCACAACCAGACTCTTAGTTGTACTGGAACTCCCCCATACATATCCAGAATTATAGCCTTATTATAGATGTGTGTGTGTGTGTGTGTGTGTGTGTGTGTGTGTGTGTGTGTGTGTGTGTGTGTGTGTGTGTGTGTGTGTGTGTGTGTGTGTGTGTGTGTGTGTGTGTGTGTGTGTGTGTGTGTGTGTGTTTAGATACATAACTACTCAGTATGTTAGAGTCCAGACTCTCTGGGAGGAGAGAGTATAGAGAACCAGTCACTGTAACATGCAGACTAATTAAACTAACAGAGCTGAAATCCTGGAGAAGGTCCATGAATAGTCCTGTGAAAGGAGAGGAGGATTGTGACAGAGCAAGGAAAGAGACAAGACTCCGCTGGGTCAACTGCTTAACTTGTGTCTCACCTGATCTGCTTAACCAAACACCCCACAGTCTAATAAGAGTCACAAAGGAAGTGGTCTTATCAGGGTTTTATCCTAAAGATGCCTGAGGGTTTTTCAAATGCTGCTTTTAGTATTTAAAGTAAGGAAAAAATAAAATTGAGATAAAAGGAAAAAATATATTTAAAGCAAAAAAGAGATATCTGCTATGTATATGTGTATACAACAATTCTTTGATTTTCTCAATTGGTTGAATACCAGACAGTGTTACCTCTTTGGACATGTAAAAACAATAAACACTCTAAATAAATAAACACAACTGTCAAATGCCACCCCCTGATCGGGATCCACACAAAACTGTAATGGATTTTGTGGTTATCTGTCCAGCAATTTTTGTGGAAGGAAATTTCTTGAGGAGTTAATAAATGTCGTTGCTTGAACTGCTCTAAATGTATAGAAATATACAAACTTTAATAGACAGTGACTTACAGTACTTTGTGTGTTCATTATGACGCTGTATCTAACGCTTGGTGCATAATGCGGTTTGACTGACCGAGTTTAAAAACTGCTTCAGGAATAAAGCTGTCTTCATCAGCTAATAAAAGCTCCATCCTGGATAATGCTGATTAACAACCATCACTTACTGTAGGTACAGTGTTGTGTAACAGTGCAAGATGAGAGCTGGTGAGTGTTGGTAATTTCACTTCCTGGGCTCAGCAACACTGAAATCCTGCAAACATCTTCAGTTCCTATGCATTTTTAAAGACAGATGAAAATCTGCACCTTAAATAATTTCTATTCTCTTAAGTAGAGCTAAGTAATATCTTCACTTACAGCAGAGGTGATACTTCACTGAACTGACTGTGCTTAAAGCGTGACTCTCGAATTTCACAAAAAATGGTGAAGCCCCTCAGCGAGACATGACATAACTGCCAGTGTTCACCAACATTCCTTTGTGTTGTCGTCCAAAATGTAGGAATCTCTTCTTCCAAATAAAATGAGATGTGTTTATTCTGTCATGTACAGACACAGAGTGGAGAAGGGTTGAAAAGGTTTTGTAGAACTGATTCCATGAATGTGATTTAATTTCCCAGCTGACAACTTAAAATGCATCTCATGTGAGTGTGTTCTGGCTGAGTGTACATGAGCTTTTCCCCCATTACGCCTTTTAATAATGAGTGGAAACACTTCATGAAGACAGACCAGACTTCATGACAAAAAAGTGTATGTGTACCTTAAACTCTAAAACATCTAAAAAAGACTTCAGGCTTCCGTTTTTCTAAAACGGAAAAAAAAAACCTGCACATTGTACTCTCACAATGACGCAGTAGAGACATGGAACAAGTTCAAACTTCAACAGATAAAAAATGGATGATGCTCTCACAGAACTGGCCTAAATTTTGACGACACTTTCAGCAGTAAAAACTGAAGGTGCAGTGTTCTTGACCTGTCAGTAAAAACCATAGACTGTAAATAAAGATGGACGACACGTCTCCACTTCCTCCCTCTATATGAAGCCAATATATATCCCTGATATGAATGCTACTTTCCATTATTTTCGAATTAAAATTAAAACCAAACTTGTCAGAACACGAATACTTGAACATACAATAAGAACTTTACCTAAAATGACAGAAACTATATTTAATACGTGTACTTTGACTTTATTTTGGTCTATGTCCAATCCACTAATGTGGAGGAGGTGGGATTTATGACCACCAAGTGGCGATCAAGACACTTTACATCTTTACATACAGTCTATGGTAAAAACTGAAATCACACTGAAGAACAAGTCAGCACTTTGTCTGTCACATTTCAGAAAGCATGCAAGTCATAATGAAAAACGCATTTTCATCTCAGACTGACACGTTGCTCAGCATTAAAAACACACCTCAGGCCCGTAATTATGTTACACAACAGTGAAAAAGCAATGCATCAACACGACACGTGCACGAGGGAAGAACATGGCTACAGCTCACATGACATCGCAGTGCAAACATAACCCAAGCTCCAAGCACTTTCTAAATTCACTGGCTGTCAGGGTCATTTAGGGATGTCGTGTGTACACGCTGCAGGACGCGGCCGCCCTTCTCTCCCCTGCTCTCCTGCTCACTGCCTCTTTTTAGATTTTAGATCATACCGCTGAATTCAGCTTTTCATTCTATTTTTTTTTGTCTTTTAAAATTAAAGCTGCTCAGATCAATCATGTTTCATGATGCTCCTGCAACCAAATAGAGATCATGTGTCTCAACAGGTCAGTGCAGAGAAAAAAACCTGCGAGGATTTACTGTCAGGCAGCCGAACGTCACAGTTATGTAATGACATTAGTCTGAGACAGTTGGATCCAGCTCATTACAGCCAATCACCCGCTTCAACAGTCAAGACCACAGGAGCTGTTTACACTGATGACACATGACCGGATCTCACACAGTTTATTTCACTCTGTCTTTGAACTGATATTTTAGTGAATGGGGTTAGTGTAAGAGTGAGTGGATATATTTGTACCAGTTGGTGCACAGCAAGGTGAAGTGTTTCTTTAGCTGCCTTTATGCTAAGCTAAGCTAAGCTAAGCTAATGAGCTGTGGCTTATATTTATCGCATACATCTGTGTGATATCATCTAACTCTCACACACAGTAGCTTTAGGCAAGTGCCTGATAATGTCAACGTTTTTTTAATCAAGGTTATGTTTTCCATGGTGGGGGGATGAGGTATGGATCAGGGTATATCAGATATTATGTATAGATATAACATTGAGATATAACATTGAGAGGTAAAGGGTGATTTTTCAATTTTTTTACTGATTTCCCGGGGAATAATTCATGGGTCTTAACCAGAAAATCAGGCATATTTCGAGAACTGATATCTATGCATGTGTGCTATTTGGAGCAGATGTTGGGCTTTGGCGGAGGTATAAGTTCTACCGTTTTTTTATATGATTTAAACTACACAAAACAAGGATAGGATGAGGTTCGTCACTTCATGGACAATTCATCCATCCATCCATTATATAATTCCACTTATCATGGAGGGGTCTTGGGTCTTCCAATCCCAGTTGACAAACACTCTCACATTCATACTCTCACATGAACCTAACCTCAATCTGCGTGTCATTGGACCGTGCAAAGAAGCCATGATGCCTGGAGAAAAAACAATAAAACCCAGGGAGAACATGCAAACTCCACACAGAAAGACCCCGGCTAAAGCGGGAATTAAACCATTTAAACCCTGTTGCTGTGAGGTGACAGTGTTTACCTCTTTACTACCGTGCAGCATGGACAATTCAGGCAGAATTTAAAAGAAAGGAAATGGATGGCAGCTTAACCCGCAAGCATCTTTTTGGATCATAGTGTATCACCCTGTGTGGCACAATCACAACTCTAGACAGTAGACACAACACGTCAACAGGAAGTGTTGCATAGACACAGATCCTCCTCTCATTTCTCTCTGTGATCGTTCACTCAGGTCAAATTATCACGTGGAACGTCACAATAGCTCTTTGTTTTTGTGGTTAAGAAGAATACATGGTTCCTTTTGCCTGTTTCAGCTCAGCTCACAGTGCACATCAGCAAACACACGCACGCACACACAACATACACACACACACACACACACACACACACACACACACACACACACACACACACACACACACACGCTCCACATGTGCTCATCACACTTTAAACGCGTTTCTCCTTGTGTGTGCATGTGATGCTAATGCAATGGGACACTGGCCTTTCTTTCCTCTGCTGCGCTCTTACTAACTATCTTAACCTGAAGAGAGAGCAGAGAGAAAGGAGGAACAAAAATAAGGAAAGAAGAAAAGAGACACAAGGAATTAGAGAAAGAGAAAGTAAAGATAGATGAAGCTGGAAAGAGTGATACGTGGAGGAGCGACACCAACTAAGAAAAGACACGGTAAAGACTCCAGTCAATGTACTACACATCATGATCATCATCATCATCATCATCATCATCATCATCATCATCAATAGAGACAATCATCAGCAGCTATATGTAATCCTTATCACATGCAAACACAATGTTTATACTCACATTTCATTGATGCAAAGATCCAATCTGGAGTGTGTTTACACTCCTCATCTTCCTCTTCCTCACCACCCCTCAACTCTTCTCCCCCTCTCCTTCCCCCTCTTCCTCCTGTTTCTCCTCCTCCTCCTTTTCTGCTCTCTGCACTTCTCCACACTGTTCTCCTCTACACTCACGGCTCTCTACTCAATTCAACTCCCTCCTCTCCTTTCCTCTCCTCCCCTCTCCTCTCCTCTCCTCTCCTCTCCTCTCCTCTCTCCTCTCCTCTCCTCTCCTCTCACGCTAACACTATAATTATATGTATAAATCTTTCTCCCCCGGTTGTTGGATAAGTCAGTGTGGACAAGCCTTCGCCTCCTCTTCACTTTCTTACACAGATACAAACTAAAATCTTCAGTCATTGTCTTTCTTTCGCCTCAGTTGTCTTTCTCTCTTTGGGGCAGCAGCAGCAGCAGCAGCAGGAGGAGGAGGGATGATGCTCCCACTGTTTTTCAGCGTGGAGTTTGCAGTTATTCCATTTTAGATTGTTCCAGGCTATTTTCCAGAAAGAGAGACAGAGGCTGGGTCCTGGAGGGAGCAGAAATATGACATGAGCGACCCTGACAGGTCGACTAAACCTCACTCCTCTATCTCTGCCAAACATCAGCTTACCTTCCTTCTCTCATATTCTCTCTCTCTCTCTCTCTCTCTCTCTCTCTCTCTCTCTCTCTCTCTCTCTCTCTCTCTCTCTCTCTCTCCCTCACACACACACACACACTCACACGTACGTTCACAAACACACTTGTCTTCCTGGGTTCTCTCTTTCATGCAGAACCTTCACTGGAGGGAGGAGAGAGAAAAGAAGAAGAGAGGCAGGGACACATTGACAGGAAAGCAAACAGTGTCAAAACATGTCAAACCTTCAAACCTCACACGTGAAAATATATATTATTTAATAAAGAAAAAACACATGTGCCCACAAGTAAGTATAGCACATTAAATGAAATGATACATATACAGATGTTACCAGTATTTTACTTTTTACATGTGAAAACATCTAAACAATAAAAACATGTTGTATCTGGTTTGCTGTACGTTGTATGTTGTATGTGCTTTACTGTATGTGGTATGCTGTATGTTCTATGGTGTATGTTGTATAGTGTATGTGATATGTGGTATGTTGTATGCTGTATGTTGTATGTTGTATGCAGTATGTTGTATGCTATATGTGATTCTCTGTATGTTGTATTCTGTATGTTGTATGTGGAATGTTGTATGTGGAATGTTGTATGTTGTATGTTGTATGCTGTATGCTGTATGTTGTATGTTGTATGTTGTATGTGATACGCTGTATGTTGCATGTTGTATGTTGTATGTGATACGCTGTATGTTGCATGTTGCATGCTGTATGCTGTATGTTGTATGCTGTATGCTGTATGTGATACGCAGTATGTTGCATGTTGTATGTTGTATGTTGTATGTTGTATGCTGTATGTGATACACAGTATGCTGACTGCTGTATGATGTGTGCTATATGCTGTATGTTGTATGCAGTATGTTGTATGTTGTATGTTGTATGTTGTATGTTGTATGCAGTATGTTGTATGTTGTATGTTGTATGTGATACGCTGTATTACATTTCATTTAGCTGACGCTTTTATCCAAAGCGACTTGTGCATTCAACCATGAGGGTACAAACCCAGAACAACAAGATTCAAGAAAGTACAATTTCTTCAAAAAAGCCAAACTACAAAGTGCTATAAGTAAGTGCCATTTAAGTGCTACTAAATTGTTAGTTTAAACTTTTATTCAAGGTATAGTCGGAAGAGGTGTGTTTTTAGTTTGCAGCGGAAGATGTGTAGACTTTCTGCTGTCCTGATGTCCATGGGGAGCTCATTCCACCATTTAGGAGCCAGGACAGCAAACAGTCGTGATTTTGATGAGTGTTTAGCTCGCAGTGAGGGAGCAACAAGCCGATTGGCAGAAGCAGAGCAGAGTGAACAGGCTGGGGTGTAACGTTTGACCATGTCCTGGACCATGTCCGCAGCACAGTACGCAAGTACTAATGTTTTGAAACGGATGCGGGCAGCCACCGGTAGCCAGTGAAGGGAGCGGAGGAGCGGAGTAGTGTGAGTGAACTTAGGTTAAAGACCAGTCGAGCTGCTGCATTCTGGATGAGCTGCAGAGGTCGGATGGCACTAGCAGGTAAACCTGCCAGGAGGGAGTTACAATAGTCTAGGCGTGAGATGACCAGAGCCTGGACCAGAACCTGTATGTTGTATGTTGTATGTTGTATGCAGTATGTTGTATGTTGTATGCTATATGTGATTCGCTGTATGTTGTATTCTGTATGTTGTATGTTGTATGTGGAATGTTGTATGTTGTATGTTGTATGTTGTATGTTGCATGCTGTCTGTTATTTGTTGAATGTTGCATGCTTTATGTAAGTATAATACCCAGTGGTGCTTTTACACAAATGAAGTTCCAAACAGATGAATAGTTACTCGAATTTAAACTGATTAACTGAAAAAATTAACCTGGATTAACAACACATGAACTGAAACAGACAAATGCATGAAAAATCTAAAATGTGCGGCTTATAAACTTTTTGTTGTGAATAGAGAGATGAGACATTAGAGAAGAAGAGAAAGAGAGAGAGAACTTGGATTTAATTTAGCTGTTTGGGAATTCACCTCCTTACTGACACACACACACACACACACACACACACACACACACACACACACACACACACACACACACACACACACACACACACACACACACAGCCGAATGATTATATGCCTGCTGCTGTTGTCAATATTGTTGTTTATGGTTGGAAACTGTGTAACATGTGCGCGTGGGAGGGGGCTAGCGTGTCTGCGCTTGACTGAGTTTTATGGGAGCGATGTTTCGGAGCTAAATCAGCAGTTCTCTAAAAATAACTTTATATCAGGTAATGCTGATGAAACTTTTATCAGCCAACCTGTTAATGGCAGGTTCTGTTTGTGCTGATGTTATACAACAGGGGAAAACAGGAAAAACCCACCCACTCCACTTCAGGTCGGGTTGGGGTCTGACAGAATTATTCAGGGAAAGAGCTCTCAACAGGTCTGTGAAAAACTAAAAACACCTTGCATGCATGTCTGCTAAAACCTTTCGGCTTCTAACAGAGTGTTTGTGTTTTGTTGTTTGACTTGACAACGTGTTTAGGGGCGTATAAATAGATTGTGGACCCTCTGCATGTGCAGTGTCTGTGGACCTATTCCCTCTCTTATATTCATTCAAATCAAATTACAAAACACTGAATCAACAACTAAACACATGTTTCCATTGAGATTATTAGAGTTGTTGGTAATTTACTGTTTATACACCATTTAATATGACTCAAAAGAATTGTGATCCCATATGTGCTTTAGTCTGCACAATCTGTAATCACATTTGTTTTTAGCTCTCCTCTCTATGATGAACATTTACAGGCAAGAAAACATTAAAATAGACATTAACGGATAATTACTTCATGGTTGTTGTTCGTGTCGTTATTACACCCCGGGCATTAAAGAAAGGTGAGAAAGCTTCCACATTGTGAGAGGGATTTGGGAAAATACTCTTCAGCATTTCCTCTCACTTTTTTCCCTCCTCATCCTCCTCACCACCATCAGAACAACCTGTGCACTCTTCTCCTTCATTGTTTCCACTGCTGCTGCTTTCCGTCTGCTTCACATGGTCGGTGTCTGGCTGGAAGTACAGGCTGATTGTCAAAGTGGTAAAAAGATTTCAACACAAAACAGTAGTTTAGAAAGTATGAAATTTAGAAAGTATGAAATACATCTGATAACTGGTTGCATCTGATAATTTCCTAATTGTGTGGAACATTTTGAAAGGAGTTTCTGTGTGGAAGTCTCTATAGAAATATTAATAAATCAAGTACCCCCACGAAAAACTAGAGGAGCACTCCGCCTTGGCCCAACAGTCACCTTATGAAACCACACACGCTCATAAATATCAGTCTCCTAAATATGCCTGTAGTTTTTCATCAAGTTCAATTATTCTCTGTCCTATCCTCTCGAAAAGGAAAGTCAAGAAAAAAGAAGGAACCATAATAACCTCCGCCCAGGCCGAATGATTGTCTGGTTCTTAACATTTTAAAGAGAGTGTAACCAGATAACCTCAATGATAAAACAAACAAACATGTTGAAAAAATCCAACTTGAAAAATCTCACGATGTTCAAAAAAGTTTTATAGATCTGCTAGTCCTGTTCTTTTTTGCTTAATCCTGGTAACTAAGAGACAAACAAACACAGACAACAACACAAGCTCCTTGGCGGAGTTAATAAAGAAAATGGCGGACAAGTAGAAAAACATGTAGATTAGAAGAACCGTCGGAAAACGTTTACTGAGCAATTCCACCAATTAAGTTCATGCTTCTTCCATATATTTAACGAGAAGAAAATATAGATTAACGTGAAGACAATAAAAACAAGACATTTGTCTGACGCCTTCATCAATGACATCACCTTATCACCTCATCATCATAATTATCGATAATAAAAACACATATATCTAAACCTTGTTCTACATACAGAATATACAACCACTTACCATCCATAATGCATCAGTTTCTGCACCTCCCGCTCAGGCTGATAAAATATTAACGGTCTTTGTACAGTGTGTTCCGTGAGGAATTGTTGTCCATCATGTCTGAAGCAGCACGAGGAGCAGTGAGACGCAGATGCTGGGTGCACGGGGACACTGGACGACCTGTGCACACCGGTCCACTCTTTGCTCCACACGTATACTCACTTCATTATTCATGATGAACCTTCAGGTCAGAGCTGCATCAAAATAAAACTGGGTCATTCTCTAATGGATTAAGGTAGTTACTATTCACAATATTCAAAGTGAGCTGCAGAGGAGAGCCCACGGTTCTCTGTGTTTGCTTTGGTCTGGAAGTGAGGAAAACATATCATTTTACCTTTTAGAAATGGTTTGATAATCTCTAAATCACCAGGACACTTGAGTTTTTCATCAAGCAGCTAAACTCCAGCTTCAGTACAGAGTGCAACTGTTGGGGACTATTTTTAGCTGCAGATTAAGACACATTTACAGCAGCATGAAAGTTTGTGTGCACTGTTTTCTGAGGGAATGATTCATGGATTTTGATGAAATAAAAGATGTAATGATGTTCAATGCATGGACATTATGGAGCTGCAGGAGAACGTCATGTGACACATAAACCGACGATCTGAATCTCCTCCATGTTAACTGTTGTTGTGGTGTTGCTCTGTTTAGCATCATTATTGTTGTTGTATAGTCTTCTCATTGTCTTCATACGTCAGCTTGTTTAATCTTCCCTGGTCTCTAGAGCGCAGTGTGAATACATTTTTTTATTTTGGTTGAAACCAGTGCAACAGTGGTTCACTGATACATGTTCAGTAATGTTTAAGCAACAGTGGAGCTCTATAGCACAGAGGCTTTGACTCCACAGGAAATATTCATTACTGACATCATTGTATGACCAGCCTTCTCCTCTGGGTAAAACTTTGAAGTACTTGTACGTTACTCTAGTATTTATAGTTCTTCTCAGTGTATACTGAGAGCTGCAGTTAGAGGTTTCTATGCAGGAGAGTCTTTTCTGTATAAACCCTGATACATTTCTAAAGTAGATTGCATTATCATTGCTTAAACTAGAGAATATATAAAAATGAGCTTCAACTTGGCCGTCAGGGAAGTTGCATTGATAATAATCTTGTAAATAGCTGTGGGAGTGGCTAATCTGATGCACAACAAATACCACACGTCAAACAACTGAGGGAAAACATCTGTCTCTTCAGCTGCCAAATGCTGCACTACTCACTGTGTCTGCTGTTGGGTGATCGACATGTAGTGTTTGTGAGCAGTGAGTAGCTGGAGCTTTCCCCACCCCGAAAATACCTGAAACAATATTGAATAGAGGAAAACTCAAAGCAAAATCAGAAACATAAAGCACCAACTGAGAGGAATTATATACAGTACTGCTCTGTGGCTTCATGACTACAGAGGACCTTTTTATATACAAGGAGCTGTGTGATGAATTGTTTGGTAATTATAACTCTTAATGATACTTTTATATGTAAAGGTAGATCAGGTAGGCAAGTTTTCTTTCCTTATTCTGAATATAAACCTGGTCAACAACTAAATGAGTAAATCGGAAGAAACATTTGCATTCTGTTTTATTTACCGTGTTCATGTTATAGAGAAATAGAGAGAGAGTGCCTCATCTGACCTCATCTGTAGATTTTCTTTAATGTGAAAGCTATTTTACTCTCTTTTTGCTACAGGCCAACTTTAATCAGTGTATGTTTTTGGCCAGAGCACAGACCCCTCATTATTTTTAGTTATTGTGTGTGTGTGTGTTACATAAGACAGCTGTTCATGTGGTGATAATCAAATCATTCCCATGACTGAATCAAGTAGAACTGAGGGTCTTTCAGACTCTTACTCCTTGTACATCTCTCTCTCTCTCTCTCTCTCTCTCTCTCTCTCTCTCATACTCTGTTTCTTCTCCCTCTTCCTTCAAACTACTCTCTTCTTCTGCTGTACTGCACTTTTCTTTTCTACTTCCTCTCACTAGCTTCCTCTCTGCCCATCTCTCTCTCCCTTCACCTCATCCCTCTGCCTTTCCAGTATATTTATTCATTAAATAATACACAGATGAAATATTAAGAGAAACAGAAACTGTAACTCAAGTTTTTTTTTATATTGTCAGTAGGGTACAAAGGCAAATTTAGTTTGAGGTGGCAGCTGTAACAAAACCACATTAATCCCATGATAACATTTTCTTCTTAACACCAGTATCAACTAAGTGGAGCCATCTAGTCTTATGAGTGACACTTTAACTCAGCAGTTGACACACTGAGCATATACAGATTAAAACCTGCCTGAAATCGCCAATTGGAGTCAGGGGAAAGCATATTATTAACACATTATCACCTTTAAAGTTGCTTATTTACACATCAAACAGTTATGGAGACACATTTGTGTTTGTGCCCACCTGCTGAATTCAAGTCCAATAGTCTTTCCTTGTTGCTCCGTCTTTGGTCGCCACCACCTACTGAATGAAATGTCTCTATATTCGGCCTCTAAATGCTTCACCAATGCTCAGAGCTGCAGGTGAAAATGTCCCTGAAGACAGTGGTGAGACTGACCCAGAACAAACAATGAGCTGAAAGATGCCAAAAAGGTCTGTCGAGCTGAGGAAGCTTATTTTGCCATCACGATCTAGAGAAAATCCACAGTGGTTCAGCAATGTTTGTGACACATTTGTTTTTCAAACCAAGGGCAAAAAAATGGGTTACTGTCAGTTTCCATCATTAATATCACTGCACTGAATGTGTACTACACCACATGAGCACTGTGCTGCAGGAGGCTGCGTTCAGCTGACGTGGTCGACTCTGTTCTGCAGCCGTGTGTGTTGCTGTCCTCACAGAGCCGCTCAGTGTGCTTACATAACGACTGCTGCTCCTGTGGACCCAGAGTCAGTGGAGGATGAAGAAGGACATAATGAGGCCTATTGGTGCGCACTGACAGCTCCACACTCAACCCCCGTGACTCTGTGGCTGGACAACCACAGAAATCAGGGACAATGAAATAAGATCCCACAAATTTTTACTGACTTCAAGATTTCCTTTGCTTGAATTAACTTGAAGTTGAGTCTGGTTTAATGATGAATTAAACTAAACATTTACTATACATTACTAAACAATATATTAATATATCAATATATTACCTCTCACGCATTAACCCTGTCGTCATTGTAGGCAGCTTTTATAAATGATTTTTTATCACGATTACCTCATATTGATTCCAGACAAAAGAAAGACACTTAAAATAACTCCACCAAGGCACATATTCAATATCAATTTTCTTTCTATGCCTAATTAGTTTTTTCATAAAAATCCAAGAATTATTTCCTTAGAGTTCGGTGTAAATGTCATAAAAACACCCCTCACAATGTTTAATAGAGGGGGAAATAAATTCTGGATCCAGCCCCTTAACCGAATCCCCTCCAAAAACCATCCACCTAGTTTTAATAAAATGGATTTAGAGGTTTTTTTGTATCCTGCTGACAGACAGACAGACTTGAAACCATGACCTCCTTTGCGGAGGTGAGTAGCAGGTCCATCTTCTGGTGGCGCTGATAACAATCATGGTGTGATTTTGTACGTGTAAGTAGTAGAGCAGTTAAATGATTTCTGAAAGGAGTTGCTTTTACATTGTGAAGTGTCACCGGTTGACAGATTAAACCTAAAGCTGAAGTTCACCCTCTATGTTCTGCAGTAGGAGGTTGTGTGCTCAAAGTTTACAATGTTAAAGATCACTTTTTTCAGACAGCCAATAATAATACGACAGTTTGTTCACTTTTAATGCCTTTAATTTGACTTAAGAAACCCTGAATAGAGAGAGTGCCACAAAGAGGCCAAAGTGAGTACAAACAGCAGGTTACAGACTCCAGTCTGAGTTCGACAGGCCATAAACTCAGGAAAATAAAAAGCAAAGACAAACTTAAAACACCCCTACACACACTAAGAAGGTAGACCAGTCTCTTTGCACATAATCCTCAAACAGAAAATATCAACATCAATTCAAGATTAAAAAACAGATTTGTTGATTGAATAAGACAAATGAACAGAATGAGAGCAGGAAACAGCAGGGCTAACAAAAAGACTAGTGACCTAGTCTACTTACAGTAAAACTCAACCGCAGATGAAGATGAAGACATTTTTAATATCTGCTGTCACACCTGATCAAAACAAACCCGGTGGATACCAACTGGTCCAAGATGACACAGCACGCAGAGCTGCTCCAAACCTTTGTATAGTCACACATGCATAAATTAAGAAATAAATACGACACTTTCTCGTTAATATTCAGAGCACCAGCAGGCGCTCAGAGTGGGAAAATAAACAGGATGAGAGCAAGAGAGCAAAAAGAAAGCAGAAGACACCAAAAAAAGTCAACCTACAACATAATTATACAGCTTCTACACATCATATCCTTGTATGGTTTTAATGGTGGATGTTTCTGCAGTGTTGAGAGTGGAGAGTGAATCTAGCAGGGTCAAAATGTAAATAACGAAAATACAAGAGAGCAAATACTGTTCATTAGTGCTGATAAACATAATCCGCCAATCTGCGTCACCTCAAAACACAGACATCCCTAAAATCCTCTACACAGAAGAGTAAAGCAAGAAGAGGTGGAGGAGTTCGAGGTGAAACAAAATCATGACAGCTTTTTATTCCTCCCTCATTTTCTCCACCTAGATTACTTTACACACACACACACACACACTTGGATAAATTATTTGGCCTTAGCTGAAGAAAAAGCTGAGAAAAAGACGTCTATCCAAAACAGATGATCATCCCAGTGAGATTAAAAGATTTTAGTTCAAATATGACAAAAGGCCCGAAGTTAAAAATCAACTCCAAAAGCTGCAGCATGTCAAGAGCCCTTAGCCATTTGTTAAGCATCTCTATGCTTTTAAACCACACACACACACAAATACACACTAAAGACAAAGATTAATGGTTACAGTGACTCATCCCAGAACAACACATCCTGAGATCTTCTGTCTACAGTGGTAAACTGACTCCAGATCAGAGCCACTGACAAACATCTTCATTGTCACTTTGTCCAATGTATTTCTATGCTGCCATCTGCTGGTGATGATGCCCTTAATGCCACTGAGACCGGACAGCTTACAGTCAGTGATGATAAAAAGTGTTGTCATGGAAGCCAGTCACAATCTGTTCATCTTCGACTAATACATATCCTGAAAGTCAAGAGAAACACTAGCTACTTTAACTTCCACTGAACGAAATTGGTAAACTGTGTGTCAGTGACTGAACAATTCAAACTCGAGCTGGGTGATTCTAGAGAAAACCTTTATATTTATGGTTTTATTGCTTTGTTAATTGCTCTTTAACTTCCTCTGATATTATAGATCATTACAGTCGAGGACCAAGAACAAGCTTCATGACAAACTGTCTCCACTGTCTGAGAAAACAGGCTTTAGTTCTTTTTAAGTGTAAATATCATAAAGGAGCAAACTCCTGCACTGACTGAGCTTCCCTTTCCATCTGACGTCATCATTAGACGATAATTATACAGCTCTAATTCCTATTGGAAGATTCAGACAACATAAGAAGAGGTATTATTATTATCATTAGTGCTGGTTGATATTCAAATATTAAGGCCTCTGTGTGAAACACAGTTTTCAGGGGTGTGTTGGTCGATGCAGGAACCATCAGACTTTGTGTATGTGACAAAAAGCAGCTTTTTCTTATTTTGGTATTTTATCCTCATTTGGATGTCTTGATAGAAGACGTGGTTTCTTATTTCAGTTCAGTCTACATGACTATTTGCCGCTGAAGAGCTGCAGGTCGAGGCGGACCCACACTTCCCCTGTGGGGACCTCGTGCAGCAGAAGACGTCGCGTCACTGGTCCCTTGTTCTCCAACTCCTTTTTAATGGTTGCTACGGGAACCTCGGTCCGACCCAGGAAAACTGGTACAAAAAAAGAAAAATCCAAGTTCATGTGTGTTTTGAAGAACTGAGTTTGTACAAAAATGCTCAGATGAAAATTAACAAATATTGGGTAAAAAATATATTTATCGAGATATTTTTAAAATGCACTTATGATACAATTACTACACAGATTTGTCAAATTTAGCCCTTTCTGGTTATTTAAACAACTCTATTACAATTTAATCTGGCAGTTGGGAGAACATATAGCAGGTAACTGACCATCAGGTGAAAACTGGTCTCTTTCAAAGACGGTGATGCAGAGGACGTCCTGGTAAATATCTCTGATGTGAAACTGACAGTTGAAGTTCCACTTGGGGTTCAGCGTGTCATTCAGCGTCCTCGACGTGAAGATCTGAGCTCCCATGGTCACTTCACAGTAAGGGTTACTTTTACCTGGAGGAGGGACGGGAGACAGGACGAGGGGCGGGGAGAAGGATTGTGATGGTAGGTTAAGAAATTGGAGAAAAGGAGGAGAGAAAAAGAAAGAATGACGAGGAGAGCAACAGCAAAGAGGAGTATATGGAAGAGGAAAGAAAACATTTAAGTGCATACGTCCACTAAGCCCAAACAATCCTACACACGATTGTCTAGTTCTTATCCTATATAATTAATATGTCATAAAACACAGTCCTAAACAGTAAAAATAACCAAGATATGAGCCTTATTTCCTGAAAAAGTACTGAAAATGTTAAAAAACGTCCTTGAGCCACCTCTTAATCTTTATCTGCACCAAAATGTAATGGGGCCTCCACAGGCCCAGGCCTCATCCCTCCACCAAGTTTAGTGGAAATCAGTTTAGTAGGTAATTGGCAGTTTTTGCTTTAACCAATAAACAAAACAATAAAACAACCCAACAAACACACACAGGTGAAAACATAACCTCCAAGATGGTAAATATATATAAACAAAGAAGAAATTATGCATGATAGACAGCATAAAATAAAAATTCTGCATTATGGAAAAAAGAATAACTGCAGCATTAAGAGGCCTCATACTTCAAGTAAACTGAGCAATGGCAGAATAATACAATTAATCTGTGGCTTATTTTGCTTCATTAGATATTAAAAGCAGCCGGGATTGATCGCTGGATTCCAACAGTGTGTTTTTAAATACAGGAGTTTATTCAAGCTCACCGCTTGGTTTTCCCGCCTTGAGCTCAGTGGCTTCTAAGATGGTCACGAGGAGTCTGCCAATTCCACTTGTCTTCACAGACCGAGCTGCAAACACACACAAACACACATTACTCTGAGATATCATCATATGTGTTGGCATCAGTAAAACTATGCGAGTCTCCACAAACCTTGATAAGCTTTTTCCCTTTTTCTCTTTTCCGTGTCAATAAACTCTTCAGACGCAGCCTTGATCTTCTGAACCCACGCCGTCCTGACAGCACAAACACAGAGTAAATACACCAACAGACACACAACATCTGTCTGTGTGTGTAGATATACAGTATATATATATATATATATATATATATATATATATATATATATATATATATATATATATATATATATATATATATATATATATATATATATATATATATATATATATATATGTGTGTAAGCATATACCGTTCATTGATGTTGTCAGTCCTGAGGATGTAGACTCTATCAATGTGTGAGATGTGGAAAATGGGCTCGTCACTGGAAGGATCAGGAAGCTTCACCAGAACTTCATTTAACAGCACAGGCTGCAGGAAACACAAATACGGCCAACTGTCATACATGGAAATATATAAACACACATAATAACATGGAAATGTTTCATACAGATGTGAATAAAGAAAATATGAAGTCTCACATCACATTACCACTTGTGTGTGTGTGTGTGTGTGTGTGTGTGTGTGTGTGTGTGTGTGTGTGTGTGTGTGTGTGTGTGTGTGTGTGTGTGTGTGTGTGTGTGTGTGTGTGTGTGTGTGTGTGTGTGTGTCTTACCGGTTTGTACATCTTGAGCTGTGCATTGTTCTTGTTGCTGAACAGTTTATCGGGCCCAGAAGAGGTGAACTGTTTCGCTGCATACGTCAGTAGCAGGAAGTCTTTGAAGAGGAAAGACCACAGCTCCTTGTTGCTCTTTGCCTTAAACATCTAGAAAGACGTCACACAAACACATCACAGAAAGTTCATCAACATCACAATAACACGAGCCTGACAGTATTACTTTTGCAAATCCTCTCCCCTCAGTGATGACTCTCGTAATATTATGAACTGCTCAGCATCAAAATACATTTGTTCTCGACACAGCAAGCAAATGGTTTGAGTTTATCATGACAATATTTAAGTGGTGACATGTCATCACTGTATCAGATTCTTTGGTTTCGGCTCATCTCCTCTGTGAAAGTCGTCTGAGGCTAATGACATGTAACCAGGACATTACAGGATCGGACCCTGTAATGTTTCACATTTAATCTCCCTGTATCACTGTAATACTTATTTTTTTTAGAATAGGAAAACCCACCAGAGTTGTTCCCCGGCTGTGTTTCCACAGTTTCAGAAACACTTGAGTGTTACTCACCTTACCACTGTGGAGTAACTTCCTGGGGCCTAAACAGTTGGTAAGAGAGTTAAAGACCAGGTTCTGTGGGGAAAAAAGTAAAAACAATTCAAAGAAATTCACATGATCTTTAGAACTGGGCATTATCAAACCTTTTGGTAATAAAACCTTATAAGTTAATCGAGCTAGTTCTAGTTGAGTTAATAAGGTTTAATACCTCTGCAGCACCATCACATTGTACATGGGTCTGAATCCATTCCAGTCTGTCAGAGTTCTCCTTCTCTCGAACGCCCTCGTTCACCTGGTCAAGTTTAACATTCAGCATCAAACATCATTTAAATAAAACAGAAAAATATGTTTCATCCAGAATAAAGTGATGAATGAGTGTTTAAGTGAAGAAATGAACCTGTTGACAGAGTTCCTCCGCTCGCTCCAGAGCCTCTCTCAGAGGATCTCGATCAGCATGGCCCTCTGCAGTGGACTCCAGGATCTAAAAACACACACAAGAATTTAATTACACTTTTTATTTTTCCTCATCACACAAAGTAGGTCCAATAATTGAACCACTTAACAAGTAGTTCAAACACGCTCATGACCACGTTGACCTACACTTTTGATGTGCAGTGGGTAGTGTGTGATCCTCTGCATGGGTTTCAGCAGGAAGCTGGACAGCGGCATTCCCTTACACCTGTAGTCTGTGGCGATTTTCTGATGGGAATAAAAAACAATATTGAAGAATAAGAATAATATAAGATTCTTGTTTCTTCTTTCATATGACAACAGAGAATTTGGAGATTTCAAAGAGTCAAATGTTACACTTCTAAAACACTACATGCAAGTGAATTTAAGAAAAAAACAAAGAAACAACGCAACTTCTTTTTTTAAATATGCAGCAGCATTATTTTGATTCCCCATCAAAGTTGCAAATGATAAAAGAGAGAGACAGACAAAATAAACTAAAAATAGGAAGAAAACAAAAAGAACAAGTTGTAAGTTTATAAAGTAAAACTTTAATTATTTTTTCCTTGTGGATTTCTCTTTGTTTAAACAATGTTGGAAAAGTTTTGGATAATGTAATGTACTAAAGTCAACAAAATATATAACATAGGTCTATTTTATATAACATAGGACCTTTTAATGAGAAATGGTTAAACATTGAATCGTTAAAATATGATGAAGTCCATCTTTTCTCTATCTCAGTGAGGACCTTCACCATGGCGCCACATTTCTTCTCTCTCGTGTTATGACTTGTTTTCCCCAACTCTCCTGCTCCCTCTCTCCTCCGTACCTTGAGGAAGGTCTTGAAGTCCGGCTCGTTGTCGGTGCGATTCTGGAGCAGCGTGGCTCCGTTGATTTGGCAGGAGCAGAAACGGATGTAAGGCTGCATGTGGGACAGCTCCGCAGCCAGTATATCTCCAATCATCTGCACCGGCATGTTGTCCCCACCCGTCTTCTTACGGTCGCGCAGAGCCCTGCAAACATGTACATATGTAAACACATGTAGCTCTAGGTTTGTACACAACGGTAAAAACATTGCATTTAACATATCAGAATGAATGCTCCTTCTAGAGCCCATCCTCTTTGTTCATGAGATACTTACTTGAGAAGTTTGGTGTTGCAGGCCAGCAGTTCTTTCCAGTTGACAAAGATCATGGACATCTCTGCATCATTTACCCGGCCTGACTCTGACATAGGCCTTTGGAAAACCTACAGACACAGATTGTTTACACACCGTCAGGTATGAGATCAGAGGAACTTGAAGACATCCTGACACAATTTTATTTGGTCGACACACGAGTTTCCCAGAGGGACATGTGTGTGAGTGTGCGTGTGTGTGTGCGCATCACCTCCAGCACTATATTCAAGTCCACCATGTATCTCTCCTCGGTCTGTATCAGCTCGTGGATGTAACCCTGTCTCTTCTTCTCCTGAGGGCTCATTGAGTCCAGGCTGTTCAGGTCTGCACACCCTGCATGAGAGGAAGAACACACAAGAGGGCGGATGGTTGTATTAACTGTAACAAAACTACACTGCTTACACCACAGCAACATGTCACTGCATTTACTGCCCCCTGCTGGTGGCTCTGGCATGGAGAACACGCACACACTACAAAGCTGCTTTTAACTCTTCTTACTGCACCTTCTCATGTGTCATTACTGGAACCTTCAGAAAGGAGGAGGAAGACAACAAAAAAGGAAGAAGAAGAAGAACTGGAATGGACAAATAAATAAGAAACACTAGATCACCACACACTCCAACACACGTACACTTACCTGATACCTGGTGCCCATTAGACCATTGTGAGGGTCCTGTAGAAACGGACTGGTTCTCGCTCACTGACCCTTTCCTTTCCTCCCCTTCTCCTCCTTCCCCCTCACTGTCTCTCTCGCCCCAAAGGTTTAAAAAGTGAAATCTGTTCTGTAAAGTCATTGCTATCGGTTTCTCTCCGTCTCTCCTGTTTGTCTCTTTCACCTTCTGTGCTGTTATCTTCTAATTGCTGGTGTCAGAGTGAAACGTCTCCTGGACCAAATCTGCTTGTCCCAAAACAGGAAGAGGAATGTCTTCATTCTTTCTCTCTCACCCATTCAGTGCACGTTACCTTTCTCATTTTGTATTTTCTATCATTTCTGCCCCTAAAACAAGACCAAACACTGATGTCCAGGTCAGAAATCTAAGGCTGCAACAGTAAAACATTTAAGCCAATATTAAAAGGGATACAACTTATCATATAAAATTTTCTGAGTTGCAATTATTTAAGACTTAGTTGCACAAAAAGAGTTAAGCTGCTCGAAGAATCAGGGAGTGTCTGAATTTATGAAAAGAAAACGACGACGGACGAATTTTAATGAAGAAAAAAAAGGATGTAATGCTGAGTCTCAAATATATCTGTTCATCTTAACCGCATTTATTGTATTGACCACACACACACACACACACACACACACACACACACACACACACACACACACACACACACACACACACACACACACACACACACACACACACACACACACACACACACACACACACACACACACACACACACACACACACACACACACACACGAGCTGAGCAAAGACATTACATAGAGCAACACTTCTATGATCGCAAAGAAGTCTTTATTTTTAATGTTTTATTTCAGAATCAGAAATATATTAATAGGCACATCTTCAAAAATATTTTCATCATCTTGTACCATAAATGTCTTTCATGTATACGCCCAAGTCAGTTGTGCTAACAGCCTTTGCTGTTGTGAACTCTTAATGCAACTTCACACTGTTTTACTTGAAATCCAAGTGAGGTCTGATACAATTTCAGAATTAAAATGAAAGAGAACAGTGCAAACACATTAGCAGCAGTTTGGTTTGACTTGCATTAGTGTTCATCAGAGTGTATTTATAATTTTTCATTTGATTGATGTGGTTTTACCTCAGTGTTTATCAGACCGAGTAACAGATCCACAGATGTGACGCTTGCATAGATAATTATTGTTTACTTGAGGACCTGAAGAAATAAATCCTATAATAATTATTTTTCAAGGTGCATTCACTTTCTGCAGAGACAAAAAACATTCATAGCAGCAAAGCAGCATTCAGCTAATATAAGGTGCAGCAGCAGTTTCTCATATCACTGCAGGAGGTAAAGCTTATGTCTGTCAGTGGTTGTCTCACTTCAAAACTACTTCTGTCCCCATTAGTGATGACAGCTGACCCAGTTATGGCTTTTAAATATATAGACAAAATACTCCAAGCATTTTTTGTCCAGATAAAGTTGAACTGGTTTTCAAAGGCATAAAATCAAAGGTCCACTGCAAAATGGTTAAAGGCAACAGGTCAAATAAAGGGAAGGATTTGTAATTCAAATCTAACATTTTAGCAGACTGTCAACTCAAGTTTCTAACTTAATCCTGAGCAAAATCTAAATATGTTTTATTATATTCATTTGAACATATTTATTTTATGAATATAGCGGGCAAACTTCATGACTTGCTGCAAGCATTTTAAATAAATGCAGGAGTCTTGGGCATGAATGTGGGCTATCTCAAATTAGCAACAGGCTTCAAGGTTTGTGCATTATTTGTACTAACTCTATGAGAGAAAAAGGCCTAGAAAGTAACAGCAAAAATTGTCTGAATATGGATTTATCTGAGAAAAATAGTGGGCTCTGTGTCAGCTAAGTCCCCAGGAGAGAGGAGAGAGTTAGAATGGAAATAAGGGATTAAACAAAGAGTGAGAAAGAAAAAAGATACACTTGGAAGAAAGGAGGGAGAAAAATAAGTGTATTATGAGGGGGAATGAAAGGAAAGAAGAGGGAGAAGCCACAGAGAGACCCACTATTCCTCCGATTCAGACACTTTTTTGTTTCTTTCCCTCTGTTCATGATAAAAAGGCATCAAGGCTTTAACAAATGACAGGATAAACAAAAGAGCACTGAGAGTTATAAGAAACTTGGTTACGTCCTGATTCATTCACATGTAACAGGATTGGTTTGCATTTCTTTCCAGTTTACTCTCTAAGCTTCTTACACACACACACACACACACACACACACACACACACACACACACACACACACACACACACACACACACACACACACACACACACACACACACACACACACACACACACACACACACACACACACACACACACACACACACACACACACACACACACACAGGGAGAGGTTAGTCGACAGGGAGTCCAGACACTGCCCGTTCAGACAGGAGTGTAATAGTGGGTCTCTCTGAAGTCAGGAGGAGTAGAGGAAGAAGAGGTGGTTGAGGAGGAAGAGGACTTTCTACCACCCTAGAAGGAGAAAGAGGAGAATGGAGAGACAGGGAGGGCGGGAGAAATACAGGTTGGGAAGTGAGAGGGAGGGAAAAAGGTGAGATACTCAGTGAGAAGAAGGAATAAAAAGATGAAGAGATGGATGGAACAAAGAATATCAGTGATGGCAGATGGGGATTGCATCGGTGAACAGAAAGAATTAGTCACATGGAAGCAGAACGTCTCTGTGTTTTCAACACGCACATTTCCTTCTATCTACAGTCATGATACGATTTTAAGAGATTTTCTTACACTGCTGGCTGGGGTCGCAGTCCGCCGTGGTCATCTTAACGTAATTGGTGGGGAACAGGCCAGTGACCCCGTTGATCTCTCCTTTCCACCAATCAGGGTTGCTCTTGTCCATGACGTTGATCAGTTGACTTTTAGAGAAGCTCATTTCGTCCCCGTTGGCGGCGGTGTAGTCATATATGGCAATCACCTGACAGACTGAGGGAGGAGAAATTGTCTGTTGTTTTTACTCACATAACTTATTTCATCACATCACAATTGTAGAAAATGTAGTAGACTCTTCACCTCTGGCTTTTACAAGACTTTCAGAAGTGTGTGTGTTACCTGGCTGGGGTGCTGGTGTGGACTTTCCACTGTTGGATCCCAATATTTTGATGTGAGAAGAAGGGAACCAGCCCTTCTGTCTCTTTTTACCACGGGCCTAGAGTCAGAAAACACACAAATGTGGATAATGAGGTTTTAACCAGAAAGCAGTGATACTGGCTGAGTTCAGTAAGGTCACAAGTCAAAAAGGTTGGGAACCACTGCTCTAACAATGATAAAAGAGCTTCTGGCTGCTGCGCTGATGTGGTGCCACAGCTGGCGGCTGACCCTCTGTGGTTACCACCTACACAGGACTATAGACCAAAACAAACAGGTTAACAGCAGCAAACACTGACCTGTAGCTCTCCAAGCCACCAGCCAGTCGTGTTCTTTCCAAGGACGAGGACGAGCTGGCCGTTTTCCAGATTTAGCTGCTCAGGGCCAGTAGAGGGGTGGGCCTTGATCACTTGGCCAATCTCTGTGCACACACACAAATAATAAACAAATATTACATTTAAACTGCGGCAAAAAATTGAAAAGGAGAGTTGTGTTCTTGTATTTGAGTCGCAGGCAGATGTATTATCAAAAAAAGATGGTGTGTTTACCTTGCTTCTTCTTTCCAGATATGCTCGATGTCTGAAATGATACAAATTGTGAATCTTTTATTACTTCAACAGAACCACATTATATATTAGCTTATCCCATGTGTGTTCAATGAGTTCTTACATCTGTCTCTTTGGGTTTGACATAGTTGCTGGGGAACACGCCTGTGCGGTCGCCTATCGAGCCGCTCCACCACTCTCCGTCCCTCTTGCTCACCAAGATCATGTCCCCTTCTTTGAACGTTAAATCACCGGGCTCCGGAGACTCATAGGTATACAATGCCAAATATTCTGGAGAGGAAGACAACACATGAGCAAAAGATACAAAATAAAAAATATTGTAGTTAGAAGCTTGACTGGAGAATTAAGGAGAATGAAGATTTCAAACTCGCATTTATTAACAACACAGATAAAGAGGTTATAGACTGTACGTTCTTTTCAGGACAGACTATAAAAGGGAAATTTCCTTCTCTTAACAATAAGGATTTCATTACAAACATGTTATTTATGTATTTCAATAATAAATACAGATGCAAGTATGACAACTCAATGTCAGGATGGAACTAGTATAAAATGCCACGTGCGCACCTTCAATAACCTGGAAATCATAAGGTAAAGGTAGGCAACAGCAACACACAGTATGAGAGTATAATATATGTAAATTATGAATGTAAATATCAACTGAACTGCATTAGGATAATACAAGTGTTATTGCACCTTCAGGCTGCAGACCGTCACTGGACTCTGAAACATCAGGAGGGGAACTCTTCAGGCTATAAACACAAAAAAAGACAAAATTACATTGAAATATTTATTCATTTTAAGCATCCTGGAACATCCACCTCTTAATTTCTCATTTCATCTTAAAGTGCTTATCTGTCTTTGGATCAAGAGGCTGTTTCTGCCACTGCAGCAGTAGAAAAGGCTGAGAAGTAGCATGAGAATCTGAGGGACACATCAGTTTGTCCAGGTTTTCTCCCTGAGTCTTGTACATATTGAATGTGATTTGACAACTTCGACAGAGTCATCCTCAGCAGATATCTGAATAACTTCTTCCATTCAGTTCTGAAGGAGCAGGGGTTGATCTCAAAGCTGCTACCTGATATCTGAGCCTTTCATCTGGTAAACTATTTTTTATATGTGGTCTCTATTTAAACCTCAGGGGTGAAAGTTGGAATGTGCATGATTCACAAAATTTAAGAGCTTTACCTTCAGACTCCAGCCTGAGGCTACATCCATACTATCACATCTTTGCTTTAAAATGGCGTTAAAAAACTAAAACCATCTGCGTCCACACAAGCAGCTCCATGTCAGTAACATAAAACTCCAATTCACACGACCAGTCTCGTACACTGGGCATGTGTGTGTCGGAGTTAACAGGAAGTAGATGTTCTACTCTGCATTTAGATGCTTGATTACAGAAAAAACTGCTTTGTGTTAATGTTCTGGATTCACTGCTGGCCGTCAAATCATGACTGAAAAGTGACAAACAGTAAGATAATGAGAGTGACATTGTTTGAAAACATCTCATCGTTTGTCCGTCCAGACTACCATCCTAACGTCTCCATTTTAGGCATAAACGTAGCAACTGGGAGGCATTTTCAAACTAAAATGTAGTAGGAGGGGTGTAGCCTCAGCTTTGCTTTCACCTCAACAGTTTGGTATAACACCAGCTGAAATCATTCTGTGTTCATATACACTTTTAATACCACACCTGTAGACACCACACCTTGTTTTGATGATTCCCTACAGCTACAACAGTATGTTGGTTTGGAAAGTATAACACAGGTATGTATGTGTACTTAGTTTATGTAAGTTTACAAATGGAATCAAAAAAAGGACTGAGATTCAGAAATTTTGGCACACACAAGTTACACTAAACTACTTTGAAAGTTTAAGTCTTCCTCTATTATCCTATTCAAGTCCCTAAGAAATGATCAAAATAGATAAGGCTTGCAATTTAACTTAGGAAGTGAAACTAATGACATTTTTTTTGAAGAAATTGTACTTTCTCTATTCTTGTTGTTCTGGGTTTGTACCCTCATGGTTGAATGCACTTATTGTAAGTCGCTTTGGATAAAAGCGTCAGCTAAATGAAATGTAATGTAAAATACTTTTAGTCAAAAGTCTGGTGCTTTGTTAACTGAAGAAGTAATTGGCGAACAAATGGGGAAACAGACTTACTCTGAACTCTCCTCTTCTCCCAGCAGTGTCACGTATGTCTTCGGGAACCAGCCCCTTTCACCGTTCAGCTCTCCCAGCCACCAGTTCTCCTGCTGCTCCAGCACCTGAATGACATCGTCCTTGTTGAAGTTCAGATGGCTGTCTGTCTTTGCTGTCCACGAACACAGGGCCTGGGCGAGCAGGTTTCCTACCACCAGCTAAGAGAAGCATAGAAATAAAGAAAGCACAGTGAACATTTGTAAGTGATTGTGTGCAGACAATAATCATATTATGGTTATAAAATGACCATAGCTGCTCCTGTGGTATAATGTCTGTAAACCACTCACCTGTCCTTGTGTCTCCAAGGGTGCAAGGTTTGGAGAGTGTGTTGGTGTGAAGGCAGACTTGGTGCCTGCTGCTTTGGCAGCCTCAAGCACATTGGAAAGCTGTGACTGGAGCGGCACTTTAGTTGGAACAGCAGCAGCAGCAGCAGCAGCAGCAGCAACAGTATTATTAGAAGTGTTTGATGGGGTCCCTCTCTCAACGTAGCTCTCTGGGAACCAACCCATCTTCCCTAGTTTGCTGCCATACAGCCAACCCTCCTCCCGCTCTGTCGTCTCATCAACCTGACAGGCGGAGACAGACACGTTTGAGAGAAGAGAAAAAAGTGAGGAAGATGTAGGGAGAAAGTTCTAACTTGTGTTTTAAAGGACATCATTTTCATTCTAACCTCAATGATATCATCTGCATTGAAGCTGAGCTCTTCGTTGTTTCGTGCAGTGAACGGAAAAAGCGCTTTGAAGGAAGTGAGAGCAGCTGATTTCCTGTGATGTGTGGCCCTGGGTTGTCCACCTGAAACAACATCAAAAGTGGTTTTGTGACTAAATACAGGAAGACACTAAATTTGACCACAAATAAGTTCTATAATTTGTGTGTGTGTGTTTGTCTCACCTTTCCTCTCCTCCAGTCCTCTCAGCAGATTCGTCAGTTTCTCCTGAATATCCAGCTTCCCTACTACACTCGGCTGCTGCTGCTGACGAGATGCCTCCTCCTTCCTCTTTCTCTCCTCCTCGGCTTTCCTCCTTTCCTCTTCCTCCTTCTTTCTACTCCTCTCCTCTTCCCCCTTCTTTCTTTCCTCCTCACGCCTCCTCCTCTCCTCCTCCTGCTGCTCCTGCTGAAGCCTTCTCCTCTCTTCATCCCTCTTTCGCCTGTCCTCCTCCTCTCTCCTCTTTCTCTCCTCCTCATCGTGCTTTTTCCTCTCCTCTGCATCTCGGACAGCGGCCTCAGCCGCCCTCTTACTCCTCCTCTCCTCCTCCTCCCTCTCCCTCCTGCATTCCTCATCTCTCCTTTCCGCCTCTAACCTCTTCCGCTCCTCCTCGTCCTTCCTTCTTTTCTCCTCTTTTCTCCGCTCTTCCTCCAGTTTCCTCCTTTCTTCCTCTAGCTTTCTCCTTTCCTCCTCCAGCTTTCTCCTCTCCTCCTCCTGCCTCTGTCTCTCCACCTGCCTCTGACGCTCCTCCTCTTCTTTTTTCTTCCTCTCCTCGTCTTCTCTTTTCCTTCTCTCCTCCTCTCGTCTCTTGCGCTCTGCCTCCTCTTTTGCTCTGAACTCCCGCTCGGCCTGGTCTTTTGCAGCTCTGATCAACGCCTGTCTCTCCCTCTCCTCCTCCTCCCTCTGTTTGGCCTCTTTCTCCTCCCGGAGTCTCCTCTGACGCTCCTCTTCATCCATCTTCAGCTTCTCCTGCCACTGACGCTCCTTTTCCATCTTAATACGTCTGAGAGTAGGAAGCAAACATTGACGATATTGTCAAGATGAAATATACTTTTTTTCACACTTGTTTCTCATGGAGATTCTATAGCAAGTAAAGAAACATTAATTTTGCTAAGTTATAAAATCTAAAACTAAACCTGTGTTAAAGCAAAATACCTTTGAGCTTCCTCCTCCTCCCTCCGCCTCCTCTCCTCCTCCTGTCGTTTCCTCTCCTCTTCCTGCTCCTTCCTTCGAATCAGCTCACGTTGTTTGTCCTCTTTGACGCTCCGTAGTTTCTCTAATGCTACCTGCTGCTTCCTCTGGCTTTCTCTCAGTTCCTGACATTAACAGAAAATTGCAAAGTTTTACCAGTGAAAGATATGTGGCTGAATTTACAAATGAGTGTACCAGACAGATATAATGGGCAGAAGGGTAGACACACAAGCATGGACAAACACAAAGCAAGCACAAAGGTAACTAAAAATTAGCTAATTTTAGTGAGACAATGTAAGAGAGAGGGAGAAAAAGAGACAGTTCAAATTATAAGAGAGAACCTGAGAAGCCACAACAGCACGGAAAAGAGTTGTGCTTGATCTGAGAAATGTGAGCAGGTCAAGGAACAATAGAAAAGACTGAGAACAACAAAGAGACCTAAAGCTGAAACCTTTAGTAGGCAGAAGAGGTTACGGAGGCAGGCCAGCAGACAGAAGACAGCCTGAAGCATAGAGTCCTCAGATCCCACATACTGTAAAGTTGGGGAGTTGGGATATGAGACATGTGAGAGGGAAGAGAGGAACAGGTTCCAGCATAAAGATGAGCAGGGCATTTCCAATGGAGAAGAAAGGAGAGAAGTCCAGACGAGAGGGAGAGAAGATAAAGATAAAAGAGGAATAAAATTAGTATCCGAAGGAAAGAAAGAGTTATGAAGGAGAGGGATGATTGTAGGAGGAGAGAAAAGAGGCATTAAGGGCAAGGCAGCAATAATAGGTAAAAACAACAAAACAAAAATCTGTAAGTATAAAACAGGACACACACAAAGATGTTATAAGTTTAGTTCAGGAAAATAGTCTAAACTACCAGCTCTGTAATAAAGCTTCACATTACCAACACCGTCATGTTCATCTTATGTACTCCTCATAGTTTAGATATTGAGACATTCAGAGAGCGTTTAAAAGACCTGCATACCTTGACACATGCTCCATCTTATCCTTGGTTCAAACAGGCTCGG
Organism: Hippoglossus hippoglossus; assembly: GCF_009819705.1. Lineage (NCBI taxonomy): Eukaryota > Metazoa > Chordata > Actinopteri > Pleuronectiformes > Pleuronectidae > Hippoglossus > Hippoglossus hippoglossus. The sequence continues at coordinate 18,186,081 of NC_047153.1, forward strand.
TGTCAGTGCTTTATGTGACATGTTGATAGAAATGATGTCATGTTCTGCTAGTTAAACTATTCTATACTTGTGATTAATTCCTACCTGCATATCTTTATTATAATGGTCCATCTCAGCCAGTTTGGCAGCAGTCTCTTTCTCCAGAGTTTGCAGATGATCTCGCAGTTTCATACACGTCCGTTTTTTCTCCGAAACGCTCACCTTCATGGTGGACATGGATGACACTACAAACAGATGTAATACAGTTAAACAAGACAGAAACTTCCCAGTGCAAAAGAGTGCAATGATATTTCTTAAATATAAAAAGCCTATATTGTAAATTAACATACGTTTTCATAATTTGCAGTGATATATATATATATATATAACTACTGTGTTTATACTGTTGTTGGTAAGCTTTTCACTTTAATCTATCAGCACTGACCAGGCAGGTTATTCAGAGACATGTTTTTGAGTTTCTCTTTGAGTCTCTTCTGCTCCGGAGTCAGCTGGGACAACTTCCTCTGGAACTCCTGAACAAGAGGAAAAGCATCAAAAGCAACAAGAAATACGTCACTGGAGGAAAATATTTGGGGTAAGACACTGAACACCCTTTCTCAAAAAAGCAAAGATCAAACACACATAAACACACAAAACTGTTAAGGGTACTTTGCCACAATAAAACAGTGTCAGGAAAACATTGGCAAAATAAAACTCAAACAAACACACACCTCTAGCTGTTTGTGTATGCTGTTAATGTCCTGTTGGCGTGACTCTTTCCTTTGACTGGTGAGATCCAGCTCCGTCCTCTGAAGCTTCTTCTTATTATGAATGTCACGCAGCCGGTCTGAGATCTGACGATGCTTGTTACCCTGAGGTAGAGTGAGACAGAAAGACAGATAGACATGAGAGAAAGTCAATGATAGGGGGGGATGATAGGACATCAGGACAAAAGAGAGTATGTCTATGAGAGTTGATAAATGATCTCTTCACCACTCACCACAGCCTCCAGCTCCATCTCCAGACTCCTCTTCTTAGCTTTCAGTCTGATGATATCATCCTGCTCCTGCTGCTTCTTTATCTGGAGCTCTCCTCGCCTCCTTCTCTCCCACTCCTCCTTCCTCTGGCGCTCAAGCTCCCGCTGTGCAGCCTAGAGTGAGCATAGTCACAAAAGATGCTAAAGTTAATATATTTGCACAAAAGTGTGAACAAATATATTACAATTGAAGGAGGAAATATTCATACAAATATTTTTTCATGTACATAGAGTATCTAAACAGTTCCTTACCTCCTTTCTTTCTATCTCCCTCTGTCGCTCTTCTTCTTTCTGCCTCTCGAGCTCCCTCTGTCGCTCCAACCTTCTCTCCTCTTCTTTCCGCCTCCTCTCCTCTGCCTCCCAGGCTTCCCGCTCTCTCTTTTCTCGCTCCTCTCTCTCCTTTTGAGCACGCCGCTCAAGCTCCCTCCTCTCGGCTTCCTGCAACGCCAGTCGTCTTTTCTCCAGTTCCGCGTTCCCTCGCTCCTGGTTGGCTTTGAATCTATCCTCAAATGACACTGAGTAGATAGGTAATAAGGTTTTATGGGTGACAGTGATTTCTGTTTGAAAGTGTAAATCAGCAAGAATTCACAAATTCTTTTTAAATAAAGATAACTTATTTCAGTTTTTTTTATGGCTGAACGGTATGTTGAAGGGTTTGAACAGAAAGTGGATCAAACCAGTACAAACACAATCTTTCTATCTTACCATAACTTTCTATCTTACCATAATTATACAGGTTTATATAATTATTATTGTTTGGGAGACTTCGGGATTTCAAAATAGCTTTTAGCCATGAACCCAACATTAGCTGGTACATGCTTTAAATCAAGCTGTGACTGTGTACAAACCCAACAACAAAGTGTGTGACCCTTTACTAAATATAATTAAATATCTTCTCCCGACTGGCTGTGGTTAAGCCTGCTGAAAGTGGCTACTGTGTATTTAACAACAATGTGTGCATGTTTAGTTTATGTTAGATGTACAAAAATAAAAAGAGGGTTCAGCCACAGAGCCATGACCCATAGCCATTGATTGTACTGAGGGATCTGTGGTGATTATCTGATTTCAGTCTCACAATATCTTAGTTCTTAGTAATGGAGATAGTGTGGACATAAGAGTACTGACGGTTGCTCTTGACTTTCTGTGGAGGTTCGATGTCGAAATCATCAGTCAGAGCTGCATAGAGAGAAGAGCTGGATCCATTCACTGCACCCCTGCAACAGTTCAAATGACTTGCTTGAATAAACAAAATTGACATTATTCAAAACGGTTACTCTGAATAGGTCATTTCAACACATTTGTTGAATTGAGTCATATGTGTGCACATACCTCTGTGAGGGTGGCACCAGCTCAATTGGTAGTATGAGCGGCAGTGGTAGGCCGGTCTTTGCCATGTCAACCAGATGCATTGCCAGAATAAACTCCTCAGCCTTCAGCTTGCCATCCTTATCCACATCTGCTAAAGTCCTGCACAAGGGTTAGAAATAGGAATTTACTGTCGAATTACATACAAGTGAGGAAAGTATTTTAAGATTAGTGGCATTATTAGTGGGAATATTTAAGACCTAAATACAACCAAGATTGTCAGTATATTTACAACTGTGGTCAGCAGTTGTTTTCATCTCAGTTATGTTGGATGTGCACTGGTTTAGTTAATGTTAACAACCAACCTCTACTAATAAACTACTTCTGGATTCTGATCTCAACTGTGTAGTCAGGAGCACAAGCTTTAGTGAGCACACATCATTAGCTGCAGCAAAATGTAGCTTTACTATATAAAAGCACACATATATTGTATGTTGATCACAGAGAGGTTATCTTTGAACTGTATTACCGGATTATTTCATTAAAACCTGTGGATTTTACGGATTCATTCTTAATAAATTTTAATGGATTAAGATTAAATTGCCGAAAAAATATTACACCATGAAGAGTTCTCTTTTACAGAAACTTTATTTCCTAGTAGTTTATAATAAGAATTGACTCAATTGTAAACATTTTTCTTTATAAAGACACACTAAAATGCACACACACACACACACACACACACACACACACACACACACACACACACTTACCAGATGGAGGCCAGCTGTGTCTGAGTCAGCATCGTGGTTGCCATGGCACCTCTCACCTGCTGACCTGCCAACAAAAGGGACAAATGTCAGAGCATCTGTAGAGCACAGATGTCTGGGTGGGGTGGAGTAAAGCCATAGAGTAAAGCAGAGGACAAGGGTGTGTGTAAGCACTGGTTAGGTTTGTACCAATTAACAAAATGTAAAAATGTGTCAGGTGTACCAAGAGAGCAGTCTTCATCAGAAACAGGGTTCAGGTTACCTGATGTTTTTGACTCTGTTTTGTCTGCAAAGGTTAAATGTTAAGTGGGAAACTAAATGGAAAGATGATGAATGAGGGACTGTGGCAGCTTGAACAGTTAGCATTATGATTATTTAGCAGACAGCTCTTGATCATCTTGTTTGAGGAATATTGAGCTGTATCCAATCATCTACAAAGACATTTGGCTGAGAGCTCTAAAAAACTCAAATAAATAGTCTTTCATATCACGTATTTAATGTGCTGGACCACATATAATGTGCCAAATCACATTAGACAATAGTGAACGTCATTAGTTACATCATGCTAGAGGGAACAGGTCCAGCGAGGCTTCCAGTATGAGAACGAAAAGCCAATTACATACTTGTGTGTGTTGAAAAAGTGTCCCTGTGTCTGAACACACCCGCAGCTGGTGTAGACACAGTATACACTTCCAAGAGGGAGGCTTCCATTATGAAATAATCAGCGACTGTTCATGAATGTCCACGCCTGCATTTCACGCATAGTTTGGTTTTGTGTAATATACACTGCGCATACACACTCCACAGACACACACTGCGCACACACACACCCCGTACCAGTGAGGTGTCCAGTCATCTGTTTATCCAGACCGTTGAACTGCTGTCTGTATTTAAGTCTAGAGGCATGTGGCACGGCCCAGTCACTGGGACCAGCAACCATGGGTGACATCACAGAGGGGGATGAGGAAGCGGAGCTGAAGGACAAACAGTGACAAAATAAAAATACAAACAAAGTAAAACAAACTACAGTCTACAAGTCTTTTGTGCTTTTGTGTTCATTAAAAAAAGAGATTAACATTTGGATTTTTTTCAAGGATTCATAGCTCTTTCAAATTTCTGTACAAGTGTGTGCGTTTTACCTGCTAGATCCCAGGTCCAGCATTGATGAGGCCTTGTATATACCAGCAGGAGAAGAGGACATTCCTAGTGGAGAGGAGTAGTTGGACACAGATAGAGGAAGACCTAAAAACACAAAGCACAAGCATGTATCAATTACAAACATTAAACAGTACTTTGCAACATTTTTAGGACCTACCACCTAACCAAAATTATGACATATTACCTCCAAACATTTATACTTTTTCAGAGAAGGTAAAGGAGCCCTGCAGAGGCTCAGTAATACTGTCATGCACTCCCTGTGGTAACATTGTCAAGGTCAATATTTCATTGTTGACACTCAGCTGCAAACATATATAATATATATTATCAGAGCAGGGCATTCCTCCTCAGTAGAAACAGAAAATAAGCATGAAGCAAGTAATATTTAAAAGACAGATGGATGTATTCAATCGAACTGCACAGGATCCTGATGACTTTTCTTTCAGAGTAGTGACAGATACACAATGGCAGAGATTAAAAGAGGAGAGGAAATAGATGGAGAGATAGAAATGAGAATCATGTGTACCAGTTGCCAAAGGTCCAGTTGGCATAGGATGGAGAATTCCCATGGTGCCATTTGGCAGTGTGACATTTCCCATGGGTCTGGTGTTGGTGGAGGCTATGAGAGGGCTCAGGCCTGTTGCCATAGGAACCAAAGGGGTGAGGCCTGTCATTGGTGTCAAAGGTGAGAGTCCAGGGGTTGCCAAGGAGAGAGGGATTAACATGCTAAGGTTTGTCCCAGGCATCATGGACATGTTCGACAAAGAACCAATACCTAGGACACACACAGGTACAGGCATTGGATGACACAGTGGTCAATATGCATTTACACACATTAGATTAGCCAGTTCAACAGCTGAAAATCCCCAAATGAGACGTAATTGTGTAACTAATTTTCACATTGTAGATCATTTAAAAAAGCATTTGGGTTCTTAATTCCCCAACATTCTTATATACCCTGTAATACTGTACCATAGGCGGGGTTGGTCATGGATGAGGAGGGGTTATGGAGGCTGAGAACAGGCAATGGGGGCTGCTTCATGATGGTTGGCAGTGCTGAGGGGAGCGGCGTACCCTGGAGTTTTAGCTTTACGAGCTTCATAGCGATGGAAAACTCCAACCTGTCCATCTTTCCATCTTTGTTCATATCAGCCAAAGACCTGGCAGACAGATAGAATACAGACAGTGAGAAAACAGTGTTTATCTATCCAAATAAAGATTTCAGTGAATATTCCCAGAGTATCCGCCATTCTAAAAATGTGAATGTGTAACCGTGTGTGTTTCTCACCATATCTCGGCCAAAACTGAAGAAGGTAGCCCTGACTGGAGGAAAAACTTCCTTGCCTGCTCCCCTACAAAAAGACACAAAGAGTAGAAGTTCTGTATTTACATGACTCATATTTGTGGCATAGGTGGATCTCTTTGGTTTAAACAGGGATTTCTCATGTAAATGCACTGGCAGGGCAATTACTGTGGCCATGATGCTCCAACAGTCTATATGTGTGTTTCTGTGTGTACCTGAGACGTAGCCCATTGTTGGGGAGAGGGTGTCAAACTTCTGATCATGTTTGTCCCTCTCCCCAGGAGTGACTGCCCATATGCTTGGACCACCTAGAGAGGAAAAAGAAGTCATAGGTACTGATAAATCTAAAGCATCAGATGTAGAAAAAAAGCCACTGAAATTGTATTAATATCAAGGCAATCTGCTCAAAGAAGCAAGTTTACAAACAAGAATACATTTTACATGATTACAAAGGAGTAAGGAATCATTTTATGACTTGCAGCTTAAAGGGCTAATTCACCCAAAAATGTTTATTCACTCATTATCTATTCACCACTATGCCGATGGAGGGGTGGGTGAAATGTTTGAGTGGTCCCCCAGTTACATTAATTGTATTGGATTTGGCTGCAACACTGTTTACCCCTGAAACTCCAAAAGTGTTTTGTGGACTCAAACACTTCATCCCCCCACACTCCATCGGTGATGTAGATATTCATTTTTTTGGGTGAACTATGCCTTTAACCACAGGACCAATACCTGGGACACACACGTGCACACACACACAGCTTTCATGACGGTTAAAAGATGGGAGAGCACTGATATTGACAAAGTGATAATGAAACTTGGTGCTGCCTGTGGTGCTGTCACTTTGTTCAGACAGGAGAGCAGAACACGCTCACACATTAACTACTATTTACAGAGTCATGGCTGACTACACATCCACAGTCACATCAGCAGATACAGTAAATAGTCATTTCACTACATCCCTTGTTTCCTATTAATTACCTGGACTGAGGCGACCCACCATAATCGCAGCACAGTTTCATTATGAACCAGTTTCTTATTTCTCTTATCTCTTATCTCTCGAGTTATCACTTTCTATGTACCCGTCATCCAGGCTTTGTTGTGCATGAGAGCAAACAGCCCTTTAGCTTTTGTCCTGATACCATAAACAAAATATGGAAATAAATGAACCAACTTCATAAAGACCGCACGAGCATAGACTGCATTAAAAGTAAGCAGTTCAAGAGAGGGCCCATGGCGGGTGAGTGATTAAATCCTCACTAATGCTCACAATAAGAGATAATTAGTAAAACAGTGAATATACAGGCAGATGCAAGTGTCGCCAAATATGCATAGAACTGGAAACTATTACTCGGACAGGCACACTTTTGGCTTTGGCAGATCTCCAGGGTCTAAAACAATACACAGCTCCTTTCCCACACAGACACGCACTTCTGGTTTGCCACCCTCCTTTACGCACGCACGCACGCACGCGCACACACGCAAAAGATGGCTAACCCTGCGATGGTGTTCCATGCACCAGGCATTCACGCTCTGAATGTCAATATATTTGGCCAATCAGATGGAGCCCTGCTGCCCTAGATAATACATTAAAGATATTCAAATTATTGACAGGTGTTTCCATCAATGAATCATTGTCGGAACAAGAGAATAAGAAGAGAATAGAGAGAGAAAGAGAACTGCGTGGCGGCTCTGTCAAATCTTGCTCCGCTTCCTCCTGACTAAATTCTACTGTAGAAACGTCTAGTGATCATGTTTGTCCCGGGTCAGATTCATCAATATGAGCAGTTGATTATATAAAAATATTTTGAAGCTTATTTACGATGCTAGAAGGGAAAAGTAATGCACACACACATAAACTGACTCCGCTGTTCTCTCTCTCTCTCAGCTGATGTCTCGGACTCTCTACAGTTCAAATGTTGATTTGTTTGAAATGACATCAACATGATATCAACACTGATCATCACATAATGATCGAGACTTTTCTTAATGAGTTAAATCTGTTTTCAGAGCAGCGCGTGTGTATTCATCAGCCACTCTCTCTTTTCCACACACACACACACACACACTTTGTAAACTTAGTCAATATATGGAGAGCTTGAAGAGATGGCGCGCTCGGTTTGTCTTGACGTGGTTGATGCGTACAGCACGAATGACAGAAACACATAGAGGACCAGTAATTTACTGACAGAACCGCGAATAAATAAATATTTTTTTCATGGTCCAAACATGTATGAAAAAACATGTTCCCTGGGTGTCTGCACCCGACTTGGTGGCCCTGTGGCCAGGCTGTGAGCCTTCTCCAGGCTGTGGAGCTGTCTGTGGTCCCTGCGTCCGTAGCCAGGGACTGTTTATGTTCATCTATCGCAAGTCATATCGTCATTGCGATATTCAACAACGTTATGTCATGTTTTCCAAATATCGTGCAACCATCACACACACACACACACACACACACACACACACACACACACACACACACACACACACACACACACACACACACACACACACACACACACACACACACACACACACACACACACACACACACACACACACACAGCAGTGGTCTTACCATTCATTTTTGCAGGTGGCAGAGACAGAGGGGGAACTCCCGGTGGCGATCTCAGCTACTGCTCGCAGCCATCTGCAAAACACACAGTCACAGTGCAGTCATCAGTCAATACTGCAGCTCACACAGGACAGCACTGGCACAGAGAGAGAGAGCGAGAGAGAGAGAGAGAGAGAGTGTGCGTGTGTGAGAGAGGGGGAGATTGTGGTCAGTCAGCAGAGTCCAACAGGGCTCTTCCTGTTCTCTTCAGTCAGTAGCACTCTGGCCACGTCCCAAACCTTTTAAACCTCTGGGACTTGTTCCAATAGCATCCACACTGGCTCTGTAGTGGCCACAGATCAGTGCAACACATACTGCACAGGCTCGGCTGAAATTTTCATACGAGGAAATTCGCACTAACTGTCATTTTGTCTGTTCAGTACTACGTTGGTTTAGATTTGGCTCAAGCTCCAGCAGGCACAGGCTGTGTCAGTGTTTAGCAAACATCAGTTTTAATGCAGCTGCCCAAGTTTTCTCTGCAGCAGTTGCAAAAAAGTTTTATCCTTCAGCAAATTGTAAACACCATCATCAACTGGCTATCATAGACAGGAGGCACATTGAGTGATCATCTGCAGATCAAGACTATAATGCACCGTGTGCCTGAACCTGAGGGTTTCACATCCTATTAGCATTGTGATTTGAAATTGTAATAATTTGTGAAAAAAAAAATGTCCCCAACAATTATCTACAATGGGTCACCTCAAAAAAAATGTTTGTTAAAGGACTTTATGTTGTCATTCATTCACTGTAAAGCTTTGAGCATGTCAACTACTAAATGACTAAAAGACCTATCTTACACATAATGCAAAGTTGTGCCATGCACAACACAAGGGTCTTTGCTGGTTTCAGGCTGACACAGTTGACATTTTTCCACCCACTGTCCACGTTGTTTAAACAGCAAATCCACTTGCCCCCATCCGAGCACTCATTGCTCTGTTGGTCTTTAAAAGAGGTGTGGTCTTGTGCATTGTCATGTTGAAGCTGCAGAAGGAAATTACACTTTTGACCGACCAAAACCTGCTCTGAAGTCAGTGTCGCAGTATTACACTGCTAATTTAAGGTCACATTATCAAAATAATAACATGCAGCCAGGTGCACACAACATTAGTGCAATGCTTATAATACACCTGTACACAATTATAATAGCAATCTGCCAATGTGAGAGCACACCTAGCTTTTAAATGAATGGGATATGTCATAATCATTCTTTTACTGCATGTTATGCCCAGAACACATTATCTTATTAACCAAGAGAATAATCAACCCTTTTGAACCATGCTCCAGTTTAACTAGCAAAAGTGGATTTGGACACACCCTGAATGCACATGTGTCGTGCCCTGTGATTGTTAAAATGGAGCCCTCAGAGGCTATAGCCACGTTAGCAGCTCTGTGAGGTAATACTTAGTCCTGCGAGTACAAATGCTAGTGCCTGTTCACCATGTTAATTTAGTTCTTTAGTACAGGTGAGGCTTAAGGGAGTGTCAACATTTTGCATGTATTTGGTCATAAACCACAATTTACATTTTGTCTTGTGGTGTTGGAGGAGATGTCATCTTAGTTGTTAAGATTTATCCTCTGGGGATCTTGACAATATGTACACAATCTTCTGTCAAGAGATTTCAGTCTGGTTCAAAGTTGTAGAGAAACTACCAAATCTAAAATCTTAAAAGTGTCCTTGCTGTCGCTCTGTCACACAGGATCATGGCTTTTTCAACATCTGTTACATCATGTTTGAAACCTGTTCTTGTTGAATCATGCACAAGTGTGGAAACCGAGCAACTGTTGCACAAACCAGTTCTATGCAGAAGGAGGATCCTCATCCTACAAGGTTTTCAGTGATAAAGTTTTGAGTGAATATATTTAGTGCAAGGATAGAAGTTCCTGTGTTCCTGCTGGGTAAAAGCAATGCTTTCCAAGTTCAAATCTTTTTTTACGTGTATGCACCTTTCTCATCCTGATATTTGCAGTTGCTTTATTTTTCTTGCGTCCATCGCATGCTAGCAGTGATGTCTCTGGACACATGTACTCACTCCTTTCCAGACATTTTACGAGAGGGCGGTCAGAAAAGGTTCCGGGAGCAACTGGCTCGAACATTTGCGGAAAATGTCTCGAGGTCAGTGCAGGTCTGAAAGCAGCTAAAACTCACATTCTATACAAAACTGATATTATATTTAATTTGCCTAAAAGGTAAATAAATTGTTCTTGTGGAAACAAATACTTTCATATTCACTTCATTACAGTCCTGCCCAACACCTGCTTCCTCCGTTATTATCTCTCTCCCATCAGCCAGTCAGACTCACATGATGAAGTCGGAGGAGGAAAAGGAGGAGAGAAATTCCAATCGTTCTGCACTTCCTGCCCAGTAACCCACAGCCACAAGCATTCGCTCACACAACAGGAATCAGGAAGTGATCATTGATTTTGGTGGCGGGACAGCTTTGATGTCCCAGAAAAATATAATGGCTTCAGAGCTCAGGTTAGAAACAGTGTGAGAATTACAGATTAAGGAGTGATTTTTAGGATGCAAAATTCATGAAGGCTGACTTTGTTTACTGATATGAGCTTTCTGAAAGAGAATACAAATGAGATAAAGGGATTAGAAATGAGTGGGCAAGACTAACAGTAGAAGAGTGTGTTTTTTTTTTTTTGAAAATGACCTGGTTGCTGCTCTCAGGGGGGCAGAGAAGAGCAAGGCAGAGCCAATAATCTACTGCCTGCCATCTGTCACTCTCTCTCTCTCTCTCCTCCTGGATCAAGTCTCTCTTACCTCCAGTCTCTTTTATCATTCTTTCCTTCTCCACTTTCTAACTTCTATTTAATCCTGCCTTTTCCCCTTTGTACATGTACTTTATTAACTGGGGTAGTGCATATGCAAATGTTCTTTCTTTCCTCTAGTGAGGCTTTATTCAGGTAGTGTAACCTCTGCTACACTGTATGAATTATAATGAATAAATGAGATATAGCACATAGATAAATTATTGGCTTTAAGGTTTAGTATTTCCATAGTGACAGTGACAGATGGATTGAGCTTCTCCCGAAAGGACGGCTGATTGGCCAACTGACTGACTAGGCCTGCACAGGGGACTGACTTCAGTGGCAGCCTTAGCTTTGCAAAGCTCATGCAAATCTTGTCTGATTTTTCCCTCAACATCCACTTACATGAACACACACAAGTGGTCTCTGTCTCAGTAGAGGCCTTGAGCTGCAAAATGAATACAGCATGCTCAGTATTTATGATAAACCCGCTGTGGTAGCTCCACCTAGCTTAAAAACTGACTTCATTTTCTACTTCACCAATGATGCAACAACTATGAACTAACTATGAAACTATGAACCATGCAGTTTTCACATCCTCAGAATAAAATAAAAAAAGCTCAAAATACCCTGTATTTTGCAAGAATTGTGTTACATGTTCAAATGCTTTTTTATATTTTTAAAAGTAATTAGTAATGAGAGGGGAATTGGTGATACGTTTACTTCTTCCACCACTGTGGATTATAAGTGGCTGACTGTATAGTGGTGGCTAAATACCAAACCCACTTCCTCAGAGTCTTTTCGTTTCATTTTTGGGTTAGACCTCACCCGTTTCAGTTTTACTTTTGTCCAAATCGAATATGGGACTTCATCTGTCAGTTAGTATATACAACACTGAGGAGTGTTGGATAAATAGCCTGGCTGTCCCTGACCTTACCTGCTTCACTGCAAGCTTTGAACCTTGTGTGTCAAGCTGTCTCCTTCTCACTCAGAGCACACATGTCTGCATGTTTATCCCTTATTATCTATTTAGTCCGGACCTTTTGTGCGGCACCCCGCTGCCATGTAGCTTCTACTCTTCATTGACAGAAGGTAATAAATAACACAATGAAGAATCAGACAGAGATGAAGGAGTCGCTGATGTTTTTACAATGAACCTTTTCTCCTCTCTTGATCCCACCCTTTCCTCATTTGCTGATGTCTTTATCTTCCACTCTCTCTCTCTCCATGTGTCATTGCTTATACATCATGTCTGTTCTTCTGCCCCTCAATCTATACCCTGCCAGTTGGGTGACCCTGGCCTGTCCTCATTACCACTTTGCACAAGTACCACCTCTTGTTCTAAGAAATGATTGATTTTCAGCTGCCTCGCTTGCTGACCTAACACCAGTGGCATCAACTCCATCCACAATTCTGTTTCTGCCCTAGTAGCTCTCCCCCTCTGTGTGCATGTTTGTTTTTAATACAGTAAAATTACCCATCCTCCTTTCTTTTTCCTTTGACTACCCATCTCCTCTATCAGCCCACCCCCTCTCTTCTGCAATATTATTTAAGTCTGTCTTTTCCACTCACTCCCACCATCGAGCTGAGTCTTCAGTCTTGCGGCCTTCTTTAAGTGATATTTCAGCACAGCACATCCACCCACATTGCCATAAAGCCTTATCCACCAGTGGCATTCACACATTTAGAAAGTGCTGCTCAGACCTTTTTGAGTGTGTCAAATTGGATCTTGATTCATGCTGTTTGCAATGCAGTGTTTTGCTTTCTTAAGAGGCAAGGCATGCCTCTCCCTCCTTCAGTCACTTTGACCCACCCTGATTTGTAAATATATCATGGTATGGCAGCACTGGAGAAATATATCAAGATTTGACAGGACTAGTAAACAGTTTCAGAGTCAAACTGGCTCATTACTGCTGCACTGTGGGTATACTGTTTGTGCATGTGTTTCATCAGTGTCATGGCTGTAGATTTAGGAGTGTTGTTGAGGAGTGTCTTAAAAATGGATGAGTCAAAGGGCTGGATAAACCTTACAGCTGCTGCATCATACTGTCTGCTCAGTGTTGGGCTTGTCCAGAGGTTGTCTATGTTTATGTAATGTCACAAATGCTGCTCCAAGCATTGGCATGTATAACAGTAGTGATGATCTCAAGTGGCAATAAAGCTTTTGATAGCCTTTATTGATCATGTTAATAGTGTAATATTACGACATTGAGGGTCGTGCTTTGAGGATACTTAGCATATAGACATTTGCATAGAGGTCAAAACCATGTTGACCAAGTGAAAGCCAGTGTCCCTTCTTCCGACTCTACTGAAACATTAAGCCACTGTTTAGTAATAAAATGACAGAAAGATATTTAGACATAAAGGAAGGAGGCAAGAACAAAAAGTCTCTCACGGTACATTTTACGATAGTGAATTTTGGCTGACCAAACCTTCAATCCCCGAACTACTGTAAACTTGTTTGTAGACAGAAGTACCAAGTGATTGTAACCGTGACATAGCTTAGGCCGTAGCGGTCGTCGTTGCAGTTTTGCTGCAGCAGATGAGGAATCTTGATTGTGGGCACGTTTTGTTGGATATCGGTCTCACAACGCTGCACACACATTTTTAACCATACTAACACCATCCTCTGTGGAAGACACTTCAACATGTATCACACATCACACCCTTCAAACTGAATTATTACCCAACAGTGCCACAAAATCTATTTCAGATATCCACACTCTTGGTAGTAGGATGCAGTATGGTTCAGGGAGGAACCCGTTGAACTTTGGTGCAGATCCAGATCAGGGGGTGGATCCAGGAATTTCCTCTTTTCACCTCCACTATAGTTATGTATGTTTGTCTGATATTTAGCGAGATAATGCAAAAGCTCCTGGACAGATTACCATGAAATTGGGAAGAACCAACTAAATTTAGCTTCAGATCCCAATCAGGAATCTTCTCACTTTCTTTAATATCGCAAGATTGTAAGAGTTTTTTTAAATATTTTCAATGATTTCTCAGGGAATGAATCTTGATGAAAAAAAGGTTTATAAGGGAGTGAAATTTGGTGCAGCTTTGTTGGATATAAAGGGGACTATTGGACCTTAACAGTGGTATTCCAGTTACTATATGAAAACATCACAGACAAATCAAGAAACTGCCATGGATACATTTTCGCAGAGGTCATAATTTGTGAACTACCAAACACTGGCAAACAGAATAGATGTGGATTTCTACATGGCTCTGTGATGGGGTGTTTCTTACAGTCACTGGTATTGAAAATGATGCTTGTGCTCTGGGTTTGTTGTCAGCTGTTTTTAATGGGACGAACATTTACATTGACAAAGACGTGATGGAGCACTGCATCTGTATTGAGGACCACAGTCCCCCTCACACCTCGCTCTGTCTGCCTGGTAGATAAACTGACAGAGTAACATTCCCTGATCACTTGTCAGCAGCCTGAGACCTGCCTGCAACCTGCTCAACTCGTTTGAACCGAGAGGAAACTGAGAAGACTTTCCAGCATATCAGCCCCACACAAACACCAAGAAACAAAAAACAATACCCCACATCTGGCCATCGATCATAAAAGTAACACCTAATGAAGTCATAATTTAGCTAGCTAACCTAATCCCGGATCAGGACAGAAGCACCAGCTCCCCCTCTGTTAAACACTTTGTTTTTTTTATATTCCTGAATTAAAGTTGATCACGTAAACAAACGTAAACAGAGAAAAACAACACGTACTTTAAATAACGCGTGTCAAACTATCCACAGAAACATTGGCATAACAACATCAAACTCGCTGGCTTAGATGAGCAGTTTGCTTACCTCTGTGACCACGGCCCATACAAAACCACCGCGTCTGAACTTTACTGGGCTCTAAACTTACAACCCGACACTTCCGGGAGGTTCTCCAGACCCACCGTGAAGGTTCAGTATCCGAAAAGAGGAGTAAACGCTGGAGAAATGCTGAAGTTTCGCGGCGCTGCTGGTCCGAGGACCTGTTGCTGACAGCTCCGTGTGTCACACCAACAACATGGCTGACGGCGAGTGATGTGTGGCTGTTAACGTCTCCCCTTCCACCGGGAGGGAGGAGGAGGAGGTGGGAGAGCCGGGGAGGAAGGAGCGAGGGCGAGAGTGATGGTGGGAGACGAGCAAAGAATAAAGTATAACATCAAACACATTTTGAATTTGAAGTCCTGCAATATTTCAAGATCCATGCGTCGTGCTCTTCATAGGTCGATGGAGTCCTGTTCCTAAACTCTGACATGCGTCCTGAATATTAAAGTATGAAAACGGGTGGTCACAATAAGGATGACATGGCTGATAAATCGTGTGGTCAACACTAAAGTTAACTACCATATAAAAATAATGTTTTATTTCACTGTTAGATTTTTCTATACAATTTTGTAATCCCTTACGCGCTTACTACATCTCCCGCAGTGCACTGCGGTTGCTTCACGTCACATTTCGCGACTTCTTCGAGCAAATTGCGACCTGCCGCAAAGCGCTTTTACCTCCAGTTCACAACCCAGTGCCTTGAAAGACGAGTGGGCAGCGGGATGTTCAACAAAAAGCCCAGGAGGAACTTTCGCCAGAGGAAACAAAGCTCCAGCGACGGAGAGGACCCGCGGGAGACCAGCGGTGATGGAGGCGACACTGAAATTCCTCCGGCGGGGTTCAATAAGCTGCTCAAAGTGACCCCGGGCCGCGGGATCTCCTGCAGCTCCAAGCCGGAGTCGACGCCTCCGAGGAGGGATTCGCCTGACAGCAGCGGCGGAGAGGAGGCAGAGCCGAAGGAAGTGACAGCGGGAAAAGAAGAGAGGGGGGACGATGCAGGAAAAAAGAAAACAAACACTGTCCTCAGCTTCTCTGACGACAGAGAAGGTAACTAAGATGGAGCTGGTAAACGTTAAACCAACGTCGGAGGCAAAGACACATGACATTTGTTTGACTAATGGACAACAGGTCTGAGGAGTTGCACTTTAATAATACGGCTCAAAACAACTAAGACATACCGACAGGGATTTCCTGCAAATGTAATAGCTATTACTAGATAGATTTACGTGTCACAAAACAATTCTGTGAACTGACAAGGAATGATAAAGCTGCGTGTAAATTCGGTGGTAATCCATCCAGTAGTTCTTGCCTAATCCTGCTAACTAACATACAGACAGACAAAAAACAAATGCAAGGTAATAATTGTACTCGGGACTTGGAGGTGACAGGGTGTAACACTGTACAGGATGTTTGTGCTCACTGATCTCTGGTTTTCTTCTCTTTGTCTCAGCTGAAGAACCAGCATTTAGACTGAAGAAGTCCTCTGATAAAGCTGTGCTGTTCCAATCCAGGAAGAAGGAAGCTTCACTTGCCAAGACCACCAACAGCACAGGTAGGATGCATGAATGGATCATGTCCAAAAATGCTCATGACCCTTAAACGCTGTGACAATAACCAATACATATATTCACTATGTTGCTAGTGTATTTATTACATACAACCAAAACAGTCGTATAGCAGTCCAATACATTAGTCCTGCAAATAAGAAACTACACTAATGAAAGGTACAATGTTCAGGTTTGTATGAAAGTAAAGAAATTCTTGAATATACACCAGAACACCTCCCAATGTATTAGCAGTGAGCACGTTATCAGATGTGATCTCTTACAGTGGAATATTGTTCAAAACTCAGATTCTCAGCTAACAAACTCAACATGTCTGTTATTAATGTTATTAAAACCAAGTAAAGCAAAGATTTTCAACTTATCTCTGCAATTGTCAAGATAATTATGCAATAATGTTGGACAGCATCTTCATACATACAAATATTTTCCTCTTCTCTCTCCCAGCCCCAGCTGGTGTCAGTGTCCCACCATCTGTTTCTCCCCGGCAAGATTCTGACAGTCAGTCTTCACCACATGGTCTGAACAATAGTGATGACAGTGAAGATGATGATAATGATGACGATGATAGTGACAGCAAGAAAGATGACGACGACAGTGATGAAGGTGGTGCCAGGTCTCCCTCAGCTAGCTCAGCTTCGGACTCCAGCCGCTCTCCTGCTAGACCAGGTGTGTGTTTTTGTGGGACTATACTGTGTGTGTATGTCAGAGAGTAAAACATTCACAGAGAGATAGAGTGTGCATTTTGGGGTTTTAAATTCACGGATGGTTGGTTGGAAGTTTGTATTTCACAGTTTCGCTGACATTTCCTTTGCATTAATTAGCATGCGCATTCCTGCACTTTCATGTCTGTTGATTTTCATTTAGTACGTATACCCAACGCTGAAGCGATCCTGGCAGCCAAGAGGCAGCGTCAGGCCGTTCGATCCCAGAAAGAGTACATTTCCCTGGGCAGAGATGGCCAGAGCTCCGCAGGTAGCACCCCAGATCACTACAGCAGGGACGAGGATGATGAAGAAAGAGTCAATGATGATGATGATGAACCAGATGATCATGAGAGAAGAATCGAGTTTGCCCCACGACTGAAGAGCATCAGAGAGAGGATTGCAGAGAAGATTGGTATGTGAGGGGGAGAGAAAGGGAAGATGGGGTGAAGAGGGGAGAGAGAGGAAGGGGATGATTAAATATAATCTATGTTCTGATGCATAAATGTATGAGCTGTCAAATCATAATAGATCTAAAAAGATGCGTGTTGGTATATTGCATATCTTGTTTATTTTTGTGTAATCTAGGAGGGAGTGATGGCAGTCTGTCATGGACTGATGGGGAAGAGCAGGAGCTTTGGGAGGAAACACAAATTGGGAAGGGAGTCAAGAGACATCCAGGACAACAGGTACAAAAAGCTCTATGAAACACCTTCCTGTCTTTTATTTTACTTTTTCCTGTTTAAATCTTTCTCACACCTTTTTTAAAAATTATTATTTTTTTCTTAAAGTTTTCCTTTTCTCGTGTCACTTTTCTGTGTTGCACTCTTTCTGGATTACTCCTTTGTCCCAGCCAGTGTGCAGATGGGCTTACAGCAGTATAGTTTCTCTTTCTGAAGACTTCTACCTGCAGAGTCGCTTCTCCTCTCTGCTCAGCAGGTTTGATGTCCTTTATCCTCTTGTCTTCTTCCTCTCAGAGCCCATCTGGCAGTGAGTCCAGCAGCTCCAGCATCAGCAGGCGAGACAGACGAAGACAAAAGATGAGAACAGCAGGGGCCAGAATCTCAAAGACCCTTCCTTCTATCAGTGTTTCAATGGTCAAGAGGAGGATCACTGGGAAGTAAGTTTTTTTTTCTATGTATATCTGCCTTTATATCACACCATAAAGAATTTCAATATAAGTGAAATAACAGTTTTGGTTCAGATCTATTTTTCATGCTCATGTTTTCTTTTCTCCTGTATTTATTACTACTCCGTACCTAGCAGTACTTTTGCTGTAATCAAACATACACGACACAAGTTTTCCTCACTTTCCTCTCTTTTTCTTCTTTTGAGACTGGACTCCCTGAAGGAGGTGCACAGAGCACGGCAAGCAGAGTTGCGGAGGATGGAGGGGGATGTTGAAAGTGCTACAACCTCAGTGGAGGCGCTGAGTGAGAGTTCCTCAGAGAGGCAGCTGAAGTTCTACAGGAGCATGACCCTCTATGTCCACAACCTTTTGGAGTGTCTACAGGAAAAGGTAAATAATTAATGAGTTTCCAAATAATCGCTACTGTCTCTACTCTATCGCTATGTCAATAAAAATATTAAAGTTGATATAATTAAAAACAAAATGCATTTTTATATTCAAAGATGATGATAGTTTATCAATCAACTGTGTGTCAGTGAGAACTGGTTTTGGAGCCTGACTTGTGATTGTCAGGCTGATAACCAGCCTTCAAGTTTTGGTTGGCAATGTTGTTGGAAGGATTGCTTTATTTCATGATTTTTATCTGGTGGGATCTGATTTGAAAAAAATCAATACAACCAGTGTGTCACCATAAAGTTCCAAACCCAAGGCAAGTGATGCTGAGCATTTTTAAGACCTGACCAGTGGTCTCACATTGTGCAAACCAGAGACTCCCCAGCAGCTGACTGTGGTCCAAGTCAGCTGTCGAATCTTGGATGATGCAAAACCAAAGGAGAATAATGTCTGTTCATTAAATGTTATACTCTTCATCAATCAAGAGATTTTGTCTTACACCAGCAGCCTGTAGGAAACACTAAGGCCCCCCTTTTGGAAGATGAATGGTGGTAATTTTCTGACTGAGAAAACTGTGTTGACTGTAGGTTGTGGAGATCAACTCTTTAGAGCTGGATCTTCACACTGTGCTGTCTGACCAGATGGATGAGCTGTGTGCTCAGAGAAGACAGAAGGTCAAGGAGCAGGCCGAGCGTCTGCAACAGCTCAGCTGTGAGTTTTATGATTCAACTGTAAACATTCCTCTTGTGCTTTTTATTACACACCACATCCGTGTGTTTTTTTCTATTCTGAATTCTAGTCAGTAAGAGACTGGGTTTGTTTCATGAAAGCAGAGTTGAAGTCCTGTGTGACTTTTTGAATCCACATTCGAAAGTGTGGGTCAATTCTCCAAGTGATTACATTGTGCCAGTCCAACAACAAGATAGCAAACAAGTGAAATTGGTTTAGTCCTTTCTTTGTATTGTTTCCCAGAAGAAACATTTCAGGCAGAAACTCTCGGCTGTAGATATGGAAAGTAAAATAGAATCCAAGAAGGAATGTTGGAATTAAGTGCATTTTTCACCTCATTTTTCAGATAGCACAGAGGAACAGGGTGGAAGCTCAGCCAATGGATCAGAAAATCAAGGGTGAGTATAATAAAATAACTTTCAAAACCCATTTTCCATCTTTGGTTTATAATTCTTTCAGATGCTATATTAAATATATTGTACCCTCAATCTACAAGATTTCTGAAATAGAAAATTGGAAATGGCTACATAATTAATTTATTAAAATCCAGTCTACCAATATTACAAAATAGGATACATTCAAGTTTAGTTGAATAGCTCCTCTGCTCTACTCTTACACACAAACACAATATTTGTCTTGTGTGTTGCAGTGGCACAAGCACTGAGGAAGACTCTGATATCCCTGAGGACTCCCAACCTTCAGCAGAAGAGGAAGAGCAGCTACAGAAGGAAAAGGGTAAATACGAATTAGTTAAACTCAAATCTCATCTGATCAACAGTAAGCGTAATCCCTTTATTCTAAAAATGCAGCTTCAATACTGTTAAGTGTTATAAAAACAGATACAAATCCAAATGTATCATGTCCAGGCTGAATCACTGATCCATTTGTTGCTTCTCTCTCACTCACTCTTCTTCACTCTCTGCTTCCTCTCCAGCTGATATCATGTTGAGGTCCCAGGCGTTGTTTTCGGACGTTCAGGATGACTTCTGCGATGTTAAAAAGATTCTGTCTCGCTTTGAAGAATGGAGAGGATCTTACTCTGACTCTTACCACAGTGCCTACATCTCTCTGTGTCTGCCAAAGTTGTTGAACCCGATCATTAGACATCAGATGCTGTCGTGGAACCCACTGAAGGTTTGCACACAAACACAGAGGTTTAGTGAATTCATACACACCTGGCATTACACAACACATGTTGTGTGCCTAATGTTATGGTTGTCTGTGTGTCTCAGGATGCCAGTGGGGACTTTGAAAACCTCCCATGGTTCCCAGCAGTGGAGACTTTTTGTCATGGACATGGCCACGAGGAGCTTGAACACACAGACAGAGAGACGTTGTCTAATGTCATAGAAAAGACTGTCCTACCCAAAATGACTGGTAACATACACCCACTCGCACACTCATGCATGATCTCTGACTTTTCCCACTGTTCTACACTCCTTTCCACCACTATTAAGTAATAGATCTATTTATCTATTAACTAATAGATGCACAAGTGCCTGAGAACTATATTTTTTATAATTGGAAAATTATGTTAATATTAGTAACTACTTTTACATTTTAATTTTGTGTTTTAACAATACCCTCAGTATATCCATGACTTTCATCTAATTTTAGGCTTACTGTACATGGTTTCCACGAAGACAGAGATACTTGTACTAGTTGCAGCATCTACTATATTTTTATCCTCTTCATGGACAAAATGTTTCTCATCTCCCTTCTCTACTTCTTGCTTTTCCACTGAATGCTCCGGGCCCATGGTGCTTGTTGTAGAGCAGGCTAGCGTTCAGATCTGAGTGATTTGTCATGTTTGCTATTCACCCACCGTTAAACATTCCATCCACCTCTTTGGCTTGTATTACACGACAGATGTGAGAAACTACAGAAGCCTCATTCTCTGTCTGTCTTTGTTCTGCTCTGATGCTTAGCCTTTGTGGAGCTGGTGTGGGATCCCATGTCCCGTCAACAGTCAGCCTGTCTCACTGATGTGTGTCACAGCCTGAAGGAGGACTACTCCATCTTTGAAGGAGAGCAGAGCAAACCAGTCAAGGTACATTAAACACTCACCACGTCAGGTTTCTATATAATCAGCACAGAAACCATCCTGCTTCTATCCTGTCCTGCTATTTTAGCTGATTTTTTTAAGTTACATAAATGAATGTCTAATATCTAACAATTAAGTTGGTATGGAAAAAACTTTAAACCAAAATACATATAATAGATTGCATGTCATATACACAGTGTATGAACATGTTTGTATTAACATTGTGTGTTTTTGTCCTGTGCAGACGTTCATAGAGGCTGTGGTGAGGAGACTGAGGAGCTGTGTTGATGACGATGTCTTCATCCCTCTGTACCCAAAAAAGTTAGTTTGGTTTTTGCCACTTGAAATTAAAGCATCTTTACTTAAATGACTTGCAGTGACAAAGCAGGTTTGACTTCACCTCAGTGTCCTTCTTATTAAGCACACTACAACACAATGATTTCACAAAGACGTCTGTTCTTGTCTTGACCAATTATCCAATATATGTCACATGTCTCTGCTCAATCGTTGAGGTAGTTTTTCAAAGTTCAGGTCAATCAAAATGGTGTCGAATGATGTTATGATTTATTTATGCTGTTTGTTTTTCTATCCAGGTTCTCAGAGGACAAGTTGTCTCCTCAGAGTCGCTTCAGGGAACAACAGTTCTGGACGGCCATAAAAGTACTGCTTTCTCTAACAAATTAGGTATCTTATATTGTCTCTGTTGTACCATGTGGGGGTGCTAAAGCTGAGTTGTTTTTGTATTTCCATTAGCTACTAGGTAACATGGGGAAATGGGCTTTGCTGCTTCCTGAGACTTTACTAAAGGAACTGATGTTGGACAAACTGCTGAACAGATACCTGATGATCGCTCTGTGCAGTCAGACTCAACCCAGCAATACTAACCTTGCATGCAAGAAGGTATTTTGAATTTATATTGTTAATGTGGAATGTATCTATGCACCAGTATCTATTTCCCCCTCTTAACCTACACTACTCTCTCTCTCTCTCCCCTCTCCTCCTACTAGATTGGAGATAGTCTTCCCATCTCTTGGTTCAAAGGTGTGAGCGTTTGTTTGCCTCAGCTCCAGAATTTTGAGAACCATCTTGTTCAAAAAGTTCATACCATCTGCAAACAACAGTCTCCTAAAGATGCAAACACGAGGTAATAAAAACACGTTTCCATAAGAAAGAACTTTTAGAATCGCTGGCAGCTTAGTCCATGAAATGAGAAAAAAGTCTTCGGTCAAGTTCTTCTGTCTCAAGTTTTAACAAAATATTTTTTTGTGAACAAGGTCACTTAAAAATCTAGTATGCTCCACATTAAAATTAGATTTACTGGAGGGAACATGTTGGAGTGTTTTTAGTTTGACATATATTCTGTGTACTATTATTTTATTGGTTAAATAACTACCAAAGAATATCAATTTATTTGTTGCCTTTTAAATCAAAAATGTCCTTTTTTGAAGAGGCTGTATATTTGTGGTTACAAACATAACCCCAAATATAAAACCTGCTCCCCAATCGTGTAATATGTGCAGCATCACAACTTTAAGTGAAACATGGCAGATCTTTTTGTTTTAGTTGTCAACTTTATGAATGATCACACATTGGGTTCATACGTTTATAACAAGATCATAACTAATTCTCTAACCCAGATATTTGCTGTTTATTTCAGGTCTGTTGTGGTTGAAGTGCTGCAGCTTCTGAGCAGAATCAGGTCCAATGACTCCATCCTGGCCATAGCAGAGAAATACCACTATGAAGATGTCGTCTACTCTCATCAGCTGCTCAACCAAGACACGGAATGATGCGTTGTTAAATGTGGTTGAAAATAAAATATATGGCAACAAATGATAAACCAAGGAAACAACTTTAAGAAATTATGTGTAAAAACTATTTTTAGTCATGAACATTTTTGCTATACGTTTTGTACATGAGAACTGTATTTTTATGAATAAATATTTGCATTTTGTCATTAATATATCTAGAGTTTTATTTAAAATCCTTCTATTCCCTGTCATTCTTTACACATTAGTGACTTTCTGCTGATACCTATGGTCTCTTTTATGAGAGGTGGGGCACTGGACAAGTTTCCATCGTATCACAGGACCAACTGAGAGACAAACAACCATTCACACTCACCTCTGCTCAGCATAGTGTCAATCTGCATGTCTTTGGACTGTGGGAGGAAGCCCACAGAGACAAGGAGAACATGCAAACTCCAAACAGAAAGACCCCCGCTGGACGGGAATTTGACAGAATTTCGATAGGTTTGTGAAATTGTTTTCACACCCGTTTGCTTCCATAAGCGACATGTATAAAATAGTAAAGCCTGGATGCATGTAAGTGCATTACTAACTTTCCCATAAAGCTGTAAGAAAGACTCAAGACTTGTTTCTATTATCAGATGATTTTATTTATGAGGACCATACAAAGCAAAGCACCCCAAAACTGCCACATGCACATGATGCTCAAAGTCTCAAAAACAAGTCTGAACTGAGATTAACCTTTTTCTATGTGGGTGAAATTTATCCAGTCCACATGACCAACAACCCCACAAACAAACGCATAAACCCAAACTTTCAACACACACCTGTAAACTAAACAGCAGAGGATCTGTTCAGTTTCATGAAGTCACTCATGCCGTTTTGTGCACAACCAGCTGGATGCATTTCTGACAAGGCCCAAAAAGCAAACAGTGCAGCAACAGTCAGCTACAAAAAAACCCCAAACATTCGAGAGAGTAGGATGACTAGGCCAGGCAAGGCTAGCATGTACGTGCACACACAGCAGATTTCTAATTGTCTATTGACAGCTTCACTTCACTGAATCAGAACAACAATAGTCATGTCCTTGTACACGTAAGCTACGGTGTGCAACAGGGACAACACACAACTAAAGATTGTAGACGTTTGCTTTTCTTACAATTACAGATGTTTTTTCTCAACATATTTTTCAAATACAGTTTACTACATCTGTTGCACTGATATCAACCTACTTTTCCAGTCATCTCTTATCTGGGATCATTAGAGTTGATAATATGAAGCCATCTGCGTGCTATACTATGGTTTAACATTATGGGTCATTAAAGGGAACAGGAGAGTTTTAACCATCTACTCATGTTTAAGTAAATCACAGGCAGATGCATGACCATGTCAAACTGAGGAGCATCTTTTATTGGTCACCGTGTCAGAGAAATGTTGATAATTGAGGGAACTAAATTCTGGCCAAAAATCTTCTTTTCACTGAGTCATTGGAGACATGTTAAAACTCTTTACACATAATTGTTCTTTTACTGTCCTTGGCTGGAAAACACTGCTACACTTTAGCTGTTTGTTTTTCAAGCAGAGGGTTAATAGTACATTCAAGCCAAAAGAAAACGGGCAAGTTTCTGACCAACGAAAAGGATATATGCTGAAAGTACCATCAACCGCAGCATTAGAACTCAATCTGAGAGAGTCCTCTCATGAAGTTTACACTTCCCAGTTTTTATTATCAATGTTAGTAAGTGCTCGGAAAACCTGGAGTACGGCCTCAGGGAGGGGACAAACTTTAGATGACGGAGAACTGAATGCCGTGTTTGTTGAGGCGGGTCGACCAGTGGTGGTTTTTGCAAACGCAGCTCCTGGAGTGTACACTCCTCCCCTGGAAACGAAGGATAAAAAGATTAACTGAATTCACGCTGATGATAAAATACAGTCCTATTAAAATCAGACATAAATATACTGTAGCAATATCATCCATGCTGCTTCTATTTTTCTTTTATTCAAATTAACTGGATCACACCATTTAACTCTATCTGTTTATTCACAGATTATCAATCACCCTATTCCTGCAGTCATGATGTGTTGTATTTGAGTTTACAGGCAGTCATTACAGGTAGATTTGTGGTATGTATATATAAAATATATATATAATATGTGGCAGATTTGTGGTGTGATAAACTCACTTCTTGGGCAAAGCTGGGATTCATTGAGGATGGTGAGAGCAGCTTGAACCATGGCATGGGTGTGGCCACATATCCACACTCTGAATAATAGGAAGACAAATAAACATTAGACAGACATGTCAAGGAAGGTGTTTAAAACAGGTCAGTTGACCTCATTAAACGTTTGTTTCAGTCTATGTTTTGTTCCTGTGTTATTGATGGGTGTAACAAAATATTATATAATTCTGCTGCATGCACCAGCTACCCTGCTTAAGCCACACATTAAATACTGTTTGAGTGAAACCCAAATTAAATCATTGATACAAAACCTGAATTAAATGAGGACTTTAAATATCCAGTTACCTGGTCCCTGAACCAGGGTGCGGATCTTGGCATTAGGTTTCCCTTGCGAAGGGTCCTGCCCCCTCAGTGTATCCCTCTCCATAGAACGCAAACTGGAAGGATGAGGCCTCCATCTAATACACACATGGATTCTTATTAACATGTTAATTAGCCAAAGCTTATTAAGACTAAGAATTGGTGTATTGAATAATATCCAAGTCTTTTCTGTGGTATCAACACTTCACCTGCTTTCTGGTTGGTCCGGCCTTAGAGAAGAGTCCAAAGGAGAAGAACTCTGGGTGCTGAGAAGGTTGGGGACAAACAACAGACAGACATTACTCAGTTTGTGATTTCTAAAAGGTAGAATATTCAGGTGTGAAATGTGAGGCTGTATAATGTGATTATGCACGGCAAGTTTGTTTACCTTGATGAGCAGGTTGCGCCCAAAGCTGAACTTGACCAGGAACCAGAACATCATGCCAGCAAACAGCAGCTTGATCATGTTGCCAATGCCTCCAATTCCTGCATACGCTCCATACTGAACCTAGAGTAGAAATGCATGTTGTCTAATCTGAAAAGAACAGTGGTTGAGGTAAACGTTCCTACCACACAGGCATGTTTCATCGTTTGTTATTAATTCCAGTTTTTCCATAGAAATATGCTCATTGGATTGATTCACAAGGCTAAGCCATCTTTTTCCAAAAACTTACAATCATTATAAATCTCAGCTATTCGATGATACCTTTGTGCAAGACCAGCCTTTTATGAATTTCATATATATGTTAATCATTAGTGGAAAATTTAAGTATAGGGAAAAAAATGAAGAGACTGACTGGTGTGGCCTGATTTTCCTCGACCAGGAAGCGCTGACTTCTCTTCACAACAGAGGGATCAGAGCCCATGAAGGGCACCGTATACTGCTGGATCTCATTACTGAAGAACAGGGATCCTCTGCAAATACACACAAGCACGGAAAAAAACGGAAATCTCATCACAGATATCACATCAGTATGTTTGTGCAAATAAGCAACCGGAAATAATTCCCATGTACCTGCAGATTCCCATGTCTGCAGCTATCAAGTGGTTGCCTTTGTCAGCTTAGGAAGTTACTTAAATTAATAATCTACCTACCTGCGTTTCATTTTAGAGCCAATACTAGGGAGAGGTTTGTGATTAAACTTCCTCCTCAGACCCTGCAGCTTGGAGCCATCTGCAAAACCATAGACAGCAGATTGCCATGTGCCATCGTGGATACACCCGCCCTGAAAGAGGAAACCAAAGTAACACACACACATACAGAAAGAGAAAATATGGAGCACATAAAAAAGGAGAAATATGTGATGCAATAATAAAAATGAGTAATTCGTGTACAGAAATCCACAACACGGATTTATGGGAAATGTAGTTACATACATCAGGTCCTGAGCCAACAGTCAGAAAGCTCTCCACTGCAGTGAGCGTACCTGTGGATGAACACAAACACACACACATTTTGGCAGAGGCTAATATAACAATGAATCATTACATTTTACCCATAGAGAGAGAGACTGAATGGAAATCTACATATCAGTATCCTGAGGGTGGGGAGGGGTTATTTTTAATGCTATTGTGTGCGTGTGTTTATATGGAATGTGCATGTGAGAAAGTGCATACCCTTGAACTGGTCCCTGGTGTAGAGGACTCCCATGTCTGCGGGTATGGAGTCGAAGCCACAGCTCCCGATGATGTAAACACCTTTTTCAGCTGCCAGGCCGCTGTAGTTTAACTGCATGCCCTCTAGAAACTGTAAACAGAAAAACAAATGAATTAAAACTTTTAAACAATGATTATTTTTAACGGTATTGAATTCTTTATGCTTTATTAACAATCGTATGAAGCATGGTGAAGATCACCTTCAAAAATAAGAGTAGAGTTCACTTGAAATATGAAGGTCAGTATTGCTTTCTTACACTTTCAAGTTTTATCCTGAACTTGTATCACAAAAGGGGTGGGATAGATTCTATAGTTTCAAAGTCTCCTTCGGACCTAAGAGATACAGCCTTAAAACACACAGACTTCATGTTGGACCTTCAGAGTGCTGTCTTTGTTTCAGTGAGACATGCTGCTTTACACAGACAGGCATCTAACAGCAAGGGATAAACTGCTGTCCTGCAGCCAAGTGAGAGATCATTTTGTCTAACAAGCTACAGCATGAAAGTCAGTAAGTCTCCAATTTAATCCAAACACAAACAACAGCTAAGCCCAATGTTCGGACATCTGAGGGCTGATCCTCTGAGTCCAGCCCTGAGAAAGGCTGAGTGATAAGACAAATAAAACACACGGCAACAAAAGAAAAAGAGCCTGAGCCTGAAGCAAAGAGGGTAAACACCATTATATTAATTTAATGTATCCAGTCATTCATTAATTAGATAGAATTCAGTTTCCTAATGAGAGACAAAGTGCTAGAATCCTACTGTTTGTTGCGTCATATTTTTAATATATTCAGCTGTGACCTGTTGGGAATAAAGAGCTGCTGGCAGCTGAGGATGAAATAAACAGATGAGGTTAAATCAAGTTTATTTATAGACCTACAGTATTACTGTGGCCTCACAGTCCCACCAGTAACAGCCCGATGATTTTGACGATTTGCAGTTGAAACAGATTTTTAGATGTCTAGTTTAAAGGGCCCATATTTTACACCTTTCTGGGATTTCATTTGAGGTATTGGTCCCCCTAAGATGATATATCAGTGGTTTAAAGTCAAAAAAACTGCTGCAATGTGTATTTCATGTCCTCTCTTCTGCCTCTCTCTGGAGTTGCAGACAGGACAGGCTGTTTTCGCCTGCCTCTTGAGCCCCTCCTCACTCTGGTAAACACAGCTGAAAGTCATGTTGTTATGTTTGCAGCAATAGAAGGCAAGCCACATATTTACAGTCGTTTACAACAGGACGTTCTGAACAGTAAGTTACACCGTCCTACTGTTTGTTCAAGTTTTAGCAGGACAGTCGGCCAATG
This sequence comes from Hippoglossus hippoglossus, assembly GCF_009819705.1. Classification (NCBI taxonomy): domain Eukaryota; kingdom Metazoa; phylum Chordata; class Actinopteri; order Pleuronectiformes; family Pleuronectidae; genus Hippoglossus; species Hippoglossus hippoglossus. Next base: position 18,214,638 of record NC_047153.1, read on the forward strand.
TAGGAGAAACATCCCCGAGTTACAGTACGGAGTTTCACAACGGAGTTTCACTACGGGAGTAACGTCCTGCATTACTCCATACTGAGCACAAGCGACACGTCAGAAGAAATAAAGCGCAACCGCTGGTCTCGAACAGTAACGTTCTTAGGAGGAATGTGCACGGACACATTCTCTTCCTTGCATCCCTCCACGCTGCAGTGTTTCTTCAGTGTTGTTTGTTGTGGTTAGCCTGTGGTAGCTAACAAGCTGCTAGCTCAGCAACAGGTCTGCTTGGTGTCGCGTTCGGTGGGGAGGGGTGGTGGAGGTGACGGGGAGCGGGGCTGGTGGGTTCAGAGGCTGGCCTGGTACCGGCTGGGTGGGTGGGGCGGAGAGACGAGTGCGATCCCATATGACTCATACGGGGGAGAAAGTACCAAAACGAGATGTTTCGATAACATATTTCTTAGAATGGGCCGAGTGAAAAGTCCACAGAGTGACTGTTTTCATACTTTGAGGGTCCCTACTGAACCCCTTCAAGTAATTACGGATAGTAAAAGCCCAGAAATTTATTTTACACAATATGGGCCCTTTAAAAATATTGCGCAAGAGCATATTTTATATATTAAGCTATATTTCAACAAGAACATGTAGTAAATTTAACAATACCTGAAACAAGTTGAGACTAAATGTAGCCTGTATTTTAAAACTAATTTTAAAAGTACAGTTTTTAGCTGAACAACAATCATCCAAACTCAGACATATTCACATAATCTCCAATATGATATGATAATGGGACATTTCCCCATAGTGGGTGTTATGGAAGTTTTCTGGAAGCTGGTGAAAGGAAAACTCAGGCAGCAGCTGATGTCTTATGCAGAAGGTTTTAATGTAGACTTGATGCATCAAGGAGACCAGAAGGTGAAACAAAATAACAACGCTAACAGAGCAATAGCAATTGTTAGTCTAAAGTATGCATTCCTAAATCACATTGTGTCCTTACTCTTGCCCCTGGTGTCCTCTGTCTGGGGCATCTGAGTTAGATATGAAAGTCCCTGAGTGTAGACACTACAAAGTGCTGTTGGTTGGCCCTTTATCTATAACCTGACCTTGGGTACTGCGACGAGAGAGAAGGGAGTATGCGTGGAATTAGACAGGCAGTATTCTCACAATGGTATTGTGCAGATGTAAAGTGTGAGGATCGTCAAAAATTCCTCAACCAACTGTTATATCGTATCTCAACTATGTCAGGAATATTATATCAGTGCAAGAAATAAATTATGTGTGCTAAACCATTCTTAATTTATAAAGATTTTCTTTGCAAGGGAACTGACTTAACGTCCATCGAGTCAAAGTCAGTGAACAGATTTGAGTTTAAACTGAGGATAAGTCCACAATCTGTAACAATTGAGTGTGAAGACACAGATCACTCGTCTTCCTCTTTATATGATGACTGACTGTTAAAAGAGGAACATTAGTAAAGAGAGGGTCTTGGATAACAACAAACAGCCTATCCAACCACGATTTGGATAGGCGATTTCCTATCAAATATGCTCCTTAATTATGCTTTGGCAGCAACTGCTTATTAAGTTCACTGAGTTAAATTCACACTGTACATTTCTGAAAAGGAGAAATCTGCTCCAGAGAAGTCCCCTCAACTTTCCCTCAGAGTTAATAAAAACTGAGTTTTCCCTAAACCTGCCTTTGGAACAAACTCCTGCAGTACAAGGTCCAGTGACAGCATGACGGAAATAGTATGCAAAAGGAAAAGTGAAGGTAGGTCAGTAATTCAAGCTTTAAAAAACTACAAGCTGAGTTCCCAAGCTTTATTCCTTCAAGTCAGGCAGATTAGTGATGGAAGGAGAGAACGGTTATATCACAGCCTTGTTTCAGTTCACAGGCATGATGAAATTAAAAACGTCTACCTTGTTAGGTGTATGATTTGTGTCAAAGCAAATAAAAGGGCAAAGATAAATAGATACACACGTACATTACAATACAGAGCTATACATACCTGAGGCTCTCCAGATATGTCAATGTGGTGAGCTCCATTCTCCACACAGGCTTTGACCACTGGCTCACCATAGAATCTGTACTATAGAGACAGAAAGAAAGAGAAAGACAGACAAACAGTTATTAATTCACATTGTTACACTTTTTAATCTCTCTGAATTTGTCCAATGGTCAGTTCCCCATTATCTATAAATAAGTGCTTAAGACAAAGTGTTATGGTGTTGGATGTGATAGGAGGAGATGAGTCTTTAAGAGGTTCAAAGTAATCTTATAGGTTGTCTGATGGTGTAATGTTACAACATAACTGCAACAGGTAAACCCTTTGTCCTTGTTTTATATCCATCTCTACATTGTAGTATAGCAGTAGTTAGAATAATAATACTAATCATGTTAAAAATGAAAAACCAAAAAGACACAAAACCAAAAAAGGAACTACAATTCATTCAGTTGAGTCACTGCACAATGTTGGCTCAAGTTGCGCACCACAGTCACTTGCAGTGCAAGGCACATTTTTTCTGATTAACACTCCCCGTTTGTTCTTCATAATATTTTGTAAGATATGTGGTTTACGTAATACTATGTGGTGTGTCTCACTCTGGTAATACCTGATTTATTATCTTTATGCTCATACAGAAAAAGATGAAGATGGATTTGTATTGTCAACATAAAAAACAAACTGAAGATTAAGACAAAATGTCTCCTCATGACTTCAACTCTCTGCCTTAGTATTAACTCGCCTGGCATGTTGCTGCTGTGTGCAATAGAAGTGGCTACTGTAGTGAAAGAATTCTGTTTGAAACAAGAACCTGAATGATGCACAGGGTGTGAAGCAGTGGAGCTGGAAACCAACTATCCATGATTTTGAGACAATGCAACACTTGTGTGCTGCAATTCAGTGGCCTTCATTGTGTGAATGCGAGTGTGCGAGCGAGTGTGTGTGTGTGTGTGTGTGTGTGTGTGACCAAGCAAAAGAGTAAGACAGAGCGAGAGAGAGAAAGTTGGAGATAAGTTGAGGTACACTGATGCCAAAGGGAAGATGCCACTGTGTGATGGTGCATTGAGACAACATGAGGAAAAATTAGTTTGCGTCAAGCCAAAACTTCAAAGTTGTTACGAAAAATAAACACAGGCACAAAAATGTCTGTGGAATCGTCTACTTACAGGCCCCACACAGTTGAGAACAATCACTGCCTGTTTGCACATGGCTGCCAGGGAGTCTGGCTCTTCTACATCTGCCACGATGATGTCTACCTCTGACCTCAGCTCGGGTTTACCTGCACACAAACACACGAGGATAGGTGCTATAGTATATTTAAAGAAACGTTCATGATGCAGTTACCTCAGCATTAACTCTATTACACTTCTACTTTAGATCAAAGATGCCAAACAGTTAACCCTCCATAAATGTCCTCAGCTGATTTGCCTTTATCACCATAAGCAAAATTCCCCTGAAAAGTGTGTTAATGTATTTGAATGGGTTTGATAATAAAATAAAGCTGGCCTCAAAAGAGGACGTTATAAATGCTTAGAAACTGGAGTGATAAAAGTGCTCAGTGAAAATATATAGAAGGATATAGGGATTAGAAAATGTGCCATTATAACAACCTTATCTAACGAGCAACATCAAATGATAACACATGCCCTGACAGTTAAACCCTAAATTGTTAAATTGCAGTAAGGTCTGCAGTCCCAGACAATGTGTGGAGCAGTTTGAAAAACCCATGGAGAGTTACCAGGTATAATATTGCATGAAAATACATGGGGAGAGAACATGAATAAACACTAAAGTGTGTGTGTGTGTGTGTGTGTGTGTGTGTGTGTGTGTGTGTGTGTTTGGCGTGTGTGTGTGTGTGGGTGTCTGTGCGTGTGTGTGTGTGTGTGTGTGTGTGTGTGTGTTGGCAGAGAATTGTACAGTGAGCGGGTTTGTTCCATCAGCTGTTGCACACTCCCTGAAAAGAGGCGTCAAAGAGGAGGGGACAACAGAATAACTATCTAATCCTGGAAACTCACATTACTATCATGACAGCAGAATCACTCCCTGGTCTTCATCTGGTGTTGGACTTAATTTTCCATGTTTAGCATGTTGCTTGGATACAAATCCACAGCCTGGAAAATTACTGGCATACTAAATGTAGAAAGTACATATTTCTAACATTAACTGCATTAAGGTAAATTCAATTTCTAGTTCTGTTAATGCTGAAATGATGAGTCATTAAAGAAAATACCAATGGCTTCATATTTTAAATATTTATTGACAATTGAAGTGGTTTAAATAAGCATTGTTGGATACAGCTCAGCAAAGGGAAGAGTTTTTTGTTTTTCTATATTTTGTGTGATTATAAATTGTATATCTTTGTCTTTGACTGTTAGTTGGGCAACACAAGTCACTGGGTGACTCTGTTTTTACTGCACCGCAGATCTGTTATAGAACAGATTAATTGCAGCTCTAATTTCTATCTTTGGAGTCATCGAATACTGAAATAGAGCTGACCATCTGACAATGTACTAATAATCTGACTAAGCATTTACAGTATGAAGCAAGAAATATAAACCAGTTGCTGGGTAGTTTCAGCAAGTGTCCATTTCTACAATATATACACTTTAGAGTGCATATTTTTGCCACCTAATAAGACTAATTATGCAACTGCAGACATAAAATCTTGAGCATAAAGTTTTTAAAGATTAATTATAGGGATGGCTTGATTGATTAATTAGCATTTATTTATGTAATCGTTTGTGGCGGCCTAAAATACTGATGCACCTCCTACTACGAACAGCTATTATGATAATAACAGTTTAAAAATCGTTAACTTTCTGATGCAACCTCGTTTGGACTTCGGAGTTCAGGGTCAAAGTCATCATGTCAAACTGATCATAATCCACGTGTCAAATTTAGATCGATCATCTTCAATTAAGCTATTTCCATTTAGGTTGAGTTTAGCAGCTACATGTCACTCAGTGGACTTGAAGTGACCTCAGAAGGACACATGGAATAATAAAACTGTCCCAGCTGCAACACACACATATCCTGGTTCTGTTCAGGTACATACTCAGCACTCCGGCGGCCTGCTCCATAACTTTTTCCAGCTTCTGCTTGCTCCTGCCGGCCACGGCCCACTTAAGGTTCCCATTCGGACCCTCGGACACGGTCCGGGCCACCTCCTCCACCACAAACTGCCCCGTGAAGCCGGAGGCTCCGAAGATAACCAGGTGGTACGGCCGGCTGGAGGACGTCTCTACGCGGGCCATGTTGCAAGGAGTGCGGCTGGAGGAGCTCAGCTGTCTGCGGGACTGACGGACTGGGGTGCAGCGATCAGCCTGTGAGCTCTTTTAACGACGCTGCTGTCCCTACTTCCCTAGCCACACTATGCTAATATGCTAACAGACGTGAACACCTGCGGTAGTTTCTAGCGACCTAAACGATCACACGTAAAGAGTTGCGTTGTGTTGAATGTGTGTTTTCTCAGCAGCTTATACATGTGTGGTAATACTATGATCATTTGTAATTTATAGCTTTAAATTCGCATATTAGCGTGATAACTTCCTCGAGTTTCTGATTGGTCATCGCACATGTCGCTTGTCAATTACGTCAAAAGAGTGCGCAGTGCAACTCCACGAGACGAGCGCAGCAAAAACAAGCATCGGGGGGGTCAGGATGATCAGGGCTCAATGTCACGGAGCTTTTCCAGCAAACAGACCAACCTGAGCCCGCGTCACATCACTGCTGGCGTGATATTAGGATACACAAGAGGTTCTACAAGTAGGTGTGTATGCGTTTCTCCCGGTAAAACCACGTTAAATGCATTTTGTGCAGGAGCTTTCAGTGGCCCGGCTAGCTACTTGGCTAGCAGCAGTGACTGTATCAGCGTCCATAAACTGTTCACCACGACCATGTAACATGGAGCCTGGCCGGCTGCGTGTACCTGTGTGACCAAGAACCAGTCTGTGACCTCGCAGTGGACAGTGAACACCTCCTGTGAGAGATGTCGACAGGGTTAAGCTAACAGTTGTCATGGAGAAGTTTACACGAACACGTGCTAACAGTAAAGTATGTGGGCACCGTTACACAGGGGTTTGTTTACAGCATGAGTCTAAGATTATTTGGATGAGTTGATTCTTTTAGCTGTAAATGGTTTGTATTTATATATCGTTTTTCTAGTCTTGTTGACCACTCAAAGCGCCTTACATTAAAGTTTGCCATTCAGACTCATACAGTGCATCTATTAGCAGCACTTTTTTTGTTCTATGAGGGGCAATTCGGGGTTCAGCATCTTGCCCAAGGACACTTCGGCATGCAGATTGGGAAGACTGGGGATCGAACGGCCGCGTTGTAGGACGAACTCTCTACCACTTAGCCACAGCTGCCCGTCCATTGTTCCTTTTTAAAGTTGCGCTGTGTAGAATTTAGTGACATGAAGTTGCATACTGCAGCTGAACACCCCTCAACACACCCTCCCTTTCCAAACATGAAAGAGAACCTGTGGTAACCTTCAGTTTTCATAAAAACTCAAAGGGTGTTTAGTTTGTCCAGTCTGGGCTACTACAAGAAACATGGGGGCCTCCATAGAGAGTGACCCCCCCCCCCCCCTGATGTAAATATAAAGAATTTCAATATAAAGGGCCCATTCTAGGGTAAATAAACCAACAATTTAGATGAAACACACTCGTAAAAACATCACTAGGATTATTTTATGTTATATTTCTGTCAATAGATCCCTTCACCTAAATCTTATACACTGGACCTTTTTTAAATAGGACATGTAAACACTTGGCTAGGTGTTAAAACAGTTTTAGATAATATGTCTGTGAATTCTCTCATGTTACACAGGTGTAGTTCAAACGCATGGAACATGTTTAAGTGCATTTTATTGTCTGTTGCTGTTGTTAATCTAAACCTTCCTTGTTTCTTTCCCTCTCCATTCTCTCCAGGCGGTGACATCTTGGAGCGAGACTTGAATCTCCCTCTGCCCGTCTCCTGTTGTGAAACTCCACTGCTCCATCACCATGTCCATCCAGATATTTCGAGTGGTGGAGCTGGTGATGCGCTCTGCTTGCGTCAACACCATTAGAAGTAGATCCTATATGCGAAAGGCAGGTTTGGCCCCAGTGTGTCCCCCTGGCCTCTGTGTTCCTGTGCTTCATAGGAGGGCCTACAGCCTAGACTCTCTCTCTTCTGGCCCTGGTCGGCCCACACTCGGCTCGAGTTCACAGCAGCCCCGCACAGAGAGGACGTCCCCGTCAGCAGCACTCGCACAAAGGAACCTGTCTGCTGTGGCTGTACAGGTAGGTCGTCTTTGGCTTTGTTTCACTTGAGGCAGTAATCCTCCACCTTGTCATGGTGTTTGAGTAGAGCAAATGAATTAACCTGTCTGATATGGATTTACTGATGTGTTTTTCCTTTACAACTTTATTTGATGCAAGTTATTGGAAAATATCTATTCAGCCTTTTAAGGAATTTTTAAATATGATAAATAACTTTTTTTTGCAGTAGTTATATGATGTGTATTCATTTAAGAACATATATTCAGATATAAGACAGGCAAAGCTCTTATTACATTGTTAGCTACATTGTCTGCCTTTTTCACGTGTTGATTGTTTTCTCTCCATATGCATTTATGTTTTTCTCCAGGGCCAATGTCGTCCATTGTGCCAGTATGACTTCCTGGATGTCGGGCAGGAAGAAGAGAATGTACGTCGTGCTATGTCCTGTAAAAAGATCCGACACTTTATTGTGGACCCAGACCTGGCTAAAGTAGTAACACAGCATCTAGAACCTGAGGCTGCTAAAAGTATTATCTTCGAATGTAACCCAGGTATGTATATGTGCAATGTTTACATCAGAGGGGATGAAGAGTAAATGTATGAATTTTTTCTGCATGTTAATTTACTGTGCAACTTTTGTCCAATTTGGCAAATACATTTTTCAACAGGACGCCATAAAGGAAAATATGTATTTTGGTCATTAGTTTGCCCACAATAGAATATTCTTGTCAGTGAAACAACACATTTTATAGGCTGTTTGCTTGTCTGTCTTTCTTAGGTCCTGGGGTGTTGACTCGGACTCTCCTCAATGCTGGAGCTCAGAGAGTCGTGGCTCTCGAGGAAGATAAGTCCTTCCTACATGATCTACAGGTGACACAAACATCTCTAGGAATTTTAACTCTTTTATCCTTAATCACTGTAAATATCAGGTGCTATTTCTTCGATTCATCATATTCCATCACATAGCAGTTAAACTAATACAATATGTTTTCATGTTGCAGGAGTTAGAGGGTCATCTTGATGGTCAGCTGGAGGTGGTTCACTGTGACTACTTTAAACTGGATCCCATTGGCAGTGGAAACCTGAGGGCCCCTGTCATGTTCAGTGACAAACTCTTCACTGATCTGGGAATATCAGAAAGTAGCTGGACTGATGGTGAGAAAAAGAAAACATGCACACATGCGAACAGAGCTGCAGACCTAAAATAATGTCTAATACATGCATACAAAGGAATTTTGTTGATTTAGTTGAGCCTGTGTGGCAATAAACAAATCCTCTTTGCTACAGTATATATTATCCTAACATGGAGCTATGCTATGAATCCCACTGTTGATTGTTTTATACCTAAAATATTTCATTATGAGAACCTTTTTATAGCAGCTCATTGGCTTCAAACATTTAAATATGTTTTTAAAATCGCCAATGGTTTGAAAAAAAGAATAAGTACATTTGGTATGTGACTCTCACAGACTTGAGTAAATGATCACTGTGTATTGTTTAGTGTACCATCCCTCTACAGTGTGTTGTGTTAATGCCTTCCTGTGTCTCTCTCTCTAGACATCCCAGTGAAGGTGGTGGGCATCCTGCCCCAGCGTAATGAGCGTGGCATGCTGCTGAAGATGGCTTACGCTTTGTTTGAAAGGCTTTCTGTCTACAGATATGGAAGGGTAGAGCTCAATCTCTTCATGAGCGAGAAGGAATACCTGGTAAATAATTGGAGCCTTTAACCTCTTTACCTCTACCTTTAGAAATGGAGTAACAGTCAGATTACTGACCAGAGTAACCCTGTATCTGATTTTGTCTGCATGAGGATGAAGTTTGTTCCACCTGCCCTCATCACCATCTACACTACATTTCTGATCATGCTTACAACACAATAACTTGTCAATACTGAGGGAGACTCTTATCTTGTAACTTTAATGGATCCACAATCTAATGGTTTCCTTGATGCTTGGGTAAAATCTTTGAAATTATGTCTCCATCAGAAACTGGTGTCACGTCCAGGCAGCATGTTTAACTACAGAGCCTTCAGTGTCCTCTGGCAGATGTCCTGTGACATTGATCTGTTGCACAAGGTACAGTATGAGGGAGGGCGGCAAAAGACATTGATTATGTAAATTGATTTAAACCAATTAGGTTGATGTTTAAACAGCAGTTTGTGTTGACAACAGAAAAAAGCATGTTACATTACTTTATTATAAACGTCCTTAAAGCTAATACATGAGATTAAACTACTAAAAATGTTCAAGTTTTCAACATAAGTATTTGTCTAGTTGTCAAACCTCTCATCTCTGTCTTCGCAGGAGCCATGGGACTCATTTGTAAAGTCAAAACAGGGTGCATCTAAACCTAAAGGCAGGGTAAGGAAGAGCGCAAACTCAACAGCCACACATGTACAGTACATGTGGAATATAGTCACACCCCTTCTTCACCCTTTGAATTTTTGTTTCAGCCTTATGTTAAAAATAAAAAAAACGGGTTGTTAAAAACTTTTTTAATTTAAGAACTATGGAGGCCACTGTTCTCTTGGTAACCTTCAATGCAGCAGAATTGTTTTTTTATTAACTTCCCCAGATCTGTGCCCTGACACAGTCCTGTCACTGATCTCTGCAGGCAGGGGTCAGAATACTTCCTCTGTAAACGTGACTGAAGAAACAGAATTAATCCATTGTCATAATTCCCTCAGCTTCCCAATGACCACCTCTGCCTGGTGCGTCTGCGTCCACGAGCCGATCTGTTCTCTGATGGCCTCAGTCCCTCGAATGCTTCAACTCTGCTGATGATGGTCAAACAGTGTCTGGCAAAGAGGAAGGTCAAGCTCATTGACAGGCTCAAGTAAGCAGCGTGCACACACACACACACACACACACACACACAAACATGCACACCCACACAAACATGCACACCCACACAGAGTTGTTGTAGCAGACACACAGGCTTTGAGCCCACTCACTGCTCATGTTGAATCAACCAGACTTGAGCTGTTTTCAGACATGAACTCAGGACAATTGGTTGTAGACATTCTCCGGACTTAACCTATTACATGTGAAGAAAGCAGCAGGAGATTCTCTGATTTCAACGCTTTCACAACAGGGGAATTTCTGGAAAATTCTGGGGAGGGGTGGTCCCTGGGCGTATACATTCCGTGGTGGATATAACAAGTTTTTGTTTACAGCAGATCAGCATCGGCCGTTTTCACCCAAAACTCTCAAATCTTGTTGGCTTTCCAAGTTGACATCTTTGTCTGTGTCTTTTCAGTTTTCCAACTGTTGCGTTTTAGAAACTGCATCAATTTGCTCACAGTAAATCCCCCAGAGAATCTCCTGCTGTATGTTCACATGGGCTCATTCAGACATTATCTACAGTTTTGACTCAGGGGGGGCTGGCAGAAAAACTCCAGAGATTGTCCGGAGCCTCTGACTTGGACATTCGTGTTCTCACATACAGTCCCTCTGGGTAATTTCAGGAGAATATCCGGAGTTCAATGTATGTTTGAAAGCAGCTTTAGACCTATAACGTGCATCCATACTGTAGTAATGCTGCTCGAGTTGAACATCTCCCCATTTCTTGTTTTTCTAGCCTCTGGTCACCAGATAGCGGGAGTAAGCTGTTATCTGAAATGGGAATGCCGTTGGACATTCTGACGGGAAACGTATTTCCAGAGGAGTATCTCCAGCTGTTCCAGTTGATGGACAAGAGTAAGGAGTTCACACAGAGCTGGCTCTACGAGGAGATCCTGGAGAACACACAGAGAGAGGGTTGGGCGTAAAATAGTCATTTATGGAATTACGACACAAAAAGGTGCATGTTTGTATGCACCTTTTTGCGTCTGTATGATAAAGTGATGGTTTATGTAAAAATAATAAGGTTTGTATAATAAATCGTGGGATATGCATACATAAAGAAATGTATACAAAATAAGTAAAACATTATGAAATTAGTTGACTGAAACTTGACTGTATAAACATTTTGTTACTGAAATGAAAAAAATGTTTGACTAACTGTTCTTAAGGTCGAGGAGGAAACGACTTCAAATGTCTCAGCCTGTTTGCCTTAACCAGGTTTCCCATGAGTTGAGACTTCAGGCAGAAACTATATGAGAAATAGTTTCTATTTGGACCTCACAAGACACTGTATGCAGTCCTCTTTTCATCAAATTGTCTCAGAAATTAAATGGTTTAAAGATTGTTGCAAAAATAAACGTCTTATTTTGTTGTATCACAGAGGAGAGATGAATGTGTGCATTAACACAGTAGCAACTTGTCCAAGATCATGTCATGCAAATGAAAAATATACTAGAGCAGCTGACGGCAGCTTCACAAAACAATTCTTTGTGTCTTCTAAAATATTTTGCAAATCTGACATGAGTGTCAGTAGTAGTGCGGTAAATGCTCAGCGAAGAGGATTGCATATGTAAACGAAGTTTTTCACTGTATAGATTCATGTCTTGTATATTTTTGTATTTTCGTTGTGAATGTATAAACTCTTGTATGTTTGAAATGTCCTGCTTTAAGCAATGTATGAGTTGTGTGTCTAAGATAATTTATAAATAAATGATTAAATCTGAATTTTGAGGACTATTTTTATATGTTGCTTAACCATCAATGCCCTTAACCTGGTGAGTAATATGGTTTTATCCAGACTGGTTGCATACAGTAAACTCATAAAAAATATATATATTGTTATTGCAAAAAAATTGAAGAATTGTGTATAATGCTGACAGCACATGAAAAGCAGACTAAATACATGTAGAATAGAAACATGCAAATAACTATGTATGAATATGCATGGGAAAATGTATAAAATAAAGAACTTATAGAAGAAGGGGAACATTTATAAGAAGCAAAGTTTAGATGGTGGTTTCAGGGAAAATAGTTTGTAGATATTACTATATTACTACTACTGTAGAAGAGAATTTAGGAAGCTAATTAGAAAGTTTGTCGGTGAATGAAAAACGTCAGCGCACACTTAAATTATTATTGAAATAACTAACAAGATTCAAGATTCAATACTTTATTGCCACACAACTCAGTTATTTGGAATTTGCCTCAGTGTACCCACGACGAGACAAAAATCACAACGTAACAAGAAAAGAAACTTAACACATAACCCCCTCCACATTCAAACATAACATACATCTGTTGATGTAAAATACAGAATAAAATTGAATACAGTAAAATTAGAGTAAGATATCCGGCTCTAAAAAATACACTAAAATACAAAATACAATAAAATTCAGAGGTAGTTATTGCTTTGCGTTTGTAAAGTGCTGATGCAGGATTGAGGAGCCATTCAGTGATTTGATGGTTCTACAGTAAGTGCTGCTGAGGAAACGGGAAGTCGTAGATCTGATTGCCCTGAGTCTTTTCCCTGAGGGGAGAGTTATTAAGAGGGGGTTGGCAGGGAGTGTAGAGGCCTGTAGTATTTTTAGACCTGTGCCCTGAATGCAAGTTTGGTATATGTCAGAGATGGGGGTGAGTTTGCAATTGATGATTTTTGAAGCAGTGCAAACGATTCTGTCCAGCTTCTTTCTCTAGTGCCAAGTGCAAATATAGCCTCTGAAATAAATGATGCACTGTAAAGAGATCACTAGATGTGGGTCAGCGCCTCAAAGGTCTGGTGGAGAACTCCAGTGTGATGTGGCGTAAAGTTTCTCATATCCAAAACGTATCCAGTAACCAAACCACAATGAGCAGCCATGTTTGCTATCACCATAAAAAGACAGTAGATCAGTTCGGGGAAAAAGTAGTGGACAGATGTGTTAAATGAAATGTGGAAACAACCCACGCAGTAACGATGAAGAGACACAAGGGGGCGACAGTAGCAGCAGCAGCGGCAGGGGAGTGTAGGCTCTGGTCACACCTGTAGCAGCGACCTCTGGCGGCGGGTCGATGAAACATGCAGTCTCTCCAACAACATCCAGAGCAAGGTGTGATGTCCGAGCCTCTGCCTTCACACCGCGTCTCCAACAGTAAGACCCGTGTTTCTGTTTTGTCTCCCAGGAGCCGGACATGTCTAATGGCGTTAAAGCTAACGCATTCTACGTAAATCTAGCGCAGGGTTGTCAGTGTTTTCTCCGCGGTGTGCTGCCCAGATGTTTCCACTGGGCTAGCTCACTCTAGCTAGCAACAGCAACACACTGACACACTAACACTAGCTTGTTTGTCCCCGAAGCTTCGTGCAGATATTCTTCTCATTCAGCAGCGTTGGTTTATCACCCGCTTGTTGTCTGTTAGCTAAGCTTTAATTCGACGAAAAGTGTCGAAGCAGGTCAGGAAGCGACAGCAATGATAGCAAGCAAGCTAATGTCATCCGACGGTTTTTTTTTACATTCAACGTAAGTAAAGCTACTTAGCATTTTTATGATAAAACGAACCCGGTTAATGAGACAAGTAACGTCACTGCTCAGTTGACGTAAATGGAATCAGTGTCACTTACGTACATTACGGAGGAAGTGGCACTGTCTGACCACAATGTGTCATTCAGCTGTTTTTACCTGGAACATGTCACTAATCGAACATGTGGAAACATTGAAGATGTACAAATTTAACGATGTGTCACAGCACTCATTGATCTGAGCATCGACACTTTCTGTCCTGAACCGATGATCAGACACTAACGCCAATGACAACAACAGAAAATATCTTAAAGCCCATTATAAAAAGTTGTTAGATTCCTTTAGATAATTGATTTTTAATTATTTTTAAAACTTGCACAGGGTCTGTTTCTTCCACCTTTGTGTTTGTCCTTTTGGCTGAATACCCTTCTCCGTTTGTCCCCTCTCCTGTCTTTCATTATTCATTGCCCCCTGTGGAGCAGGGACCAGACAAAAAAAGAAGACAGGATAGATGGTGGTGTGGACAGACGACTCTGTGGGAGAGTAAAATTAAACAGTAGATTTAAAAAGAACCTCCACAGAGGATAGTAAAGATGTGTGACAGATACAGAAACACCTGTGTTTGTAATCTGGAATCTGTTGTTGCGTAAGCATTAATGTCAAGGTTGTTTGTCGTGGTGTGGGACTGCTGAATCGTCCAGAGGGACTTTTAGAGCTTCATGTAAATAAACTCAAAAACAGCCTCTGATTGTACAACTGGTTCTATTTTAATAGAAAAGACGTTAATATATGGAAAAGCAGACTTTGCACTTCATTGGCGTATAGTACATATCGGGAAGGTGTTGTTAAAACATAGAGAGCTTATGCAATCTAAATGCAATATGGTTACATCATCCTATAGGTCGTCTCCTCCCTTTGGGGACAGCAGGCTTCAGAGGGGATTTGTTCACGGATTCATCTCCCAAGGTGCTTCTCTGGGGCCATGTTTTGTACGTAAATATCCGCCTGCTTTATTAGTGAAATAGACACAAAGAACGAGAAGTGTTTTTGTCATGTCATGGAGTAAAAATACATTAAAGCTGCTCTGTATGTTAAACCACTGCCGGCAGATCATGTATGTTACAGCCAGCAGGCAACGTCAAAACAGGTTTTCATACAAAAACTTATTTTTAGATGATGTCCTCTGTGAAAAATAATTGCATTGAATTTGTAAATTGGTAGTGATTTTGACTGCAGACTGGTTTACTCAAAATTACAGCTCCTTAATATTTGGTATTTTCTCACAGACCTGAATGCAGAGAGCTTGTCTGTAAATTTGATGGGTCCAGAAATTGGTTGTAAGCAGTTGGCAAGAATTTCTGACCGTAATGCGCAGGCGCTTGCAGTCGTGTGATTTGCCGGAGATGTTGTTCTTAACGCATCCGTCAGTCTTTGCATTCAGTTTGTTGTAAAGTCAACTGTGAACCCGAAGAGTGGCAGTAAAATGAAAACATATTTTATTGCACAATACACTGGTTTACACTGTACACTGACTTACCAGTTGGTACACATGTGCAAACAGCCTTCATACATCCCACCATGGGAAGTCATCTTTTTTCTACCAGAGAAGTGTTGATTTTATTCTATATATATTTTTGAGGCCATATTTTGTCGTGTTGATTACAATGTAGTTTTGTTTATTATATTTTGTCTGCCTAATGTAAGTAAATAGGGACAATATATGATTTATTATATCTTAGTGTGAATTACCATTCATAACTTGTCTCTATGAGGTATTTTATTTTTATTTTCTATTCAGGGTTTACATTGATACTTCTGTCTTCATGCGATAAATCTTCCTCATACATACCCCACCTGTTCTCCCCCTTCTTCTCTGTCTGTTTCTCCACACTTGGTTTTGCAAAACCTGTTCTTGGATGTTTACTTGTATTTTTGATTCAAGGAGAGGTTTCAGATTTCCTTTTAGCTATTGTTTAAATCCTTTATTAAGAACGGTTACAGTGTTAAGTGTCAGCGGTTTCTCACAGGTTTAGGACTTAAGCAGATTTGTCGGATGTCTCTCTATAATATGCATTATCAGATTTGTATCTTCACAGTTAATGAAAGTATTCTGATGTCCTCAGAATTACTAATCACCATGTATATGGATATGTTTGTGTGTGTCCACATATTCCACTGCACTAAAATCTGTTGGTGGGACAAATGTTGGTGGTTGGTGGTTAAAGAGATTTAAGTCTCTATAAGCCCTAGGGTTTGTTTGACGACTTGGGAATGACGCTAAACTTGTTTTGTGTCCCTCCCTTTCTCGCTCTCATCTCTGAGCGACGTCTGATTTTATCTGTGTTGCCATTTATTTGGTTACCCATATCTGCCTGTCTTTTGTCTCAGGCGTGAAGAAGGGCTTGTCTAACAGGTAGGACTGACCTTCAGGCTGAAAGGTCAGACACTGGGAGGGTGGAGCCCAATGGATCATGGTGGTGAGTGTTTAAATCTTGTTTAAGCACAACACAAAATATAAGTTCAAAGTGTTTAAGAACAGCGACCTCAGAAACAAACACTGATTGGATGTGGGTTATGATAAAAATAACCTCAGCTAAAAGCTGCTGACTGTGAAAGGGACTTGGTGCTTTTTTTCGATGCAGCACTGGTTAATTTGTCTCAAGTAGCAGCTGACAGTCTGACCTAAAAAATACAGGGAGCTGAAATGACATTCATGTGTTCTTTTCACTTTTTACTTTACCATTATTGCAATTTCAGATCATTCATTATTTCATTCATAATTTATTTAACCTCCAGGTTGGTGTGAGACATAGAGCAGCATAATGTCGCAACTTCCTGTGGACGGCGTTGACCTCTGCGATAACCTACCCAACCCTGATGCTGTCACTGCCCAAACTCAAAACCTCAACGAAACAAACACCCTCACACAAAATCAAAGTCTCTGTCCTTCACAAATCGAAGAGGGGGGAGGGCGCAGGCTCATCCAAAAACCCTCTCTCAACAACAATGGGAAGGATGAGGAGGAAGAACAGGGGAAGGAGAGATACACAGGAAGAGGCAGAGCGGAGGATGAGGAAGAAGACAATGATGAAGTGATGAAAGAAGAAGAAGAGGAGGAATCAGAGGAATCGAGCAGTGTAATTCGCGGCCAGTCTCCAGACACTATGACTGACTCGTCGTATTCAGAAACTGGTAGGTACATTCACACATGTACACACTGAAAGAGGAAATCATGCAGTTATATCATATTAAGTATATATGGATGCACATGTCACTCACAGTGTCATTTCAAATTTTTGCTTATTACTTTTTTGTGTTGCTATTTTCAAAACAACATTGCAGCCAAGGCTAACGCTCTGATCAGAGTCTGGTTCACTCACTGATGAAAGGGCTTTTGTTGTGTTTTTAAGTGGTCAGCATTTCAGACTGAGGTCAGGGTGACGGGTGCTTCTGACCACATGAGACCATGACCATATTTTATTATATTCATAATAACTTGTTTATGTATGTTTATGTTGTTTATATGTTTTAATCCTATGCATGATTTTATGTCATAATGAACACCAGTAGTATCATCTGTTTCTACTTACCTCGTTCCAATCTGGCACAAGTGTATCCTGCCAGGAGGTGAGAGGATCCTGCCATCCAGCTAAGCAAATACTTGGTCTAGATCTAATTCTGATCCTTACCCTAACCATAGCCCATTTGGAATGCAGATGAAACATTAATTTGTTTTCTTCTTCTCTTTTTTAATTCTCCATCCTAACCCCCCTGCCCTGTCCACTTACCCTAACCCCAGGGCTCTCTACATATCAGAAGGTCGGATATAAATCCACAAAAAGCAGTCTAGACCTCTGGAGAGCTGAGTTTTATATAAACAAGTTCATGCACACACTCACACAAGTTAATTAAGTTTTTAAACATAATTTGATTGTATATTGGCTAGGGTTGCAAAATTCCGGGAATATTCAAAGTTGGAAACTTTCCATGGGAATTAATGGGAATATACGGGAATTAACGGGAATTAACGGGAATAAACTGGAAATTTTGTGGGTAATTTATACTAACTGTATTTACCTTGTCATATACAGATATAAATATAAACATTTTGTTTTGTCATAAGCTGATTTGAGCCCTGAGGAAACTTTGGGCACTTGACTATATGCTTCTGCATCTTTGTGGCATTCTTAACATAGGTCTTTGCACAGTATTTGCAAATGTACACAGCCTTTCCTTCTACATTGGCTGGGGTGAAATGTCTCCACACATGAGATAGTGCACGAAGCATTGTTCTGTAGAATAAGATGAGAAAAAAGCTTGTAAAAAACACTAATGCAATGCCAGAGATATAAATAGTTAGCTTTAAAAATATTTTACAATTGATGGATAAATGAATAGAAATAGGCTAGATGAACAATCCTCAATCAGCATGCTAATATATTTTCCCCAGTAATATCATCAAAACTTCCCTGACTAGTCCGTGGGCTAATGCAGTAGTGTGGCCTCAATAGCCCTGCTGTAGTGTGCAGGATACTGGGAATTATCTGTGCATGTGATGGAGAAATGCACAGTGCAGGGTTGAAATTCAACGTGCAGCGTGTGCTGCATTCCATACATCTTTAAAATAGAGTTTTGAATGACGTTTTTATTGCTCAGCGTTTAATTTGCGGCAATTTTTTTTTTCAAAATTCCCAAAATTCCCGAGCTTAACTTCCCATGGAAAGTTTCCGGAAAGTTTCCAGAAATTTACCGGAAATTGTCCTCCCCTTTGCAACCCTAATATTGGCTGCTCTCCACTCTTTGTCTAAGAGTATTCAGTGTTTTAACAGGAAACAAATGCTCATAGCGAGGGAGTGAGCTCATCTTGTTTGCTCCATTCTTTGTGGTTTCCAGTGATTTGTTTCTACAAAATATAATCTTATAGCAATCAAAAATCTTAAGATTGATTTATTCATCTTCGTCATAAAGCCATGTTTGTTGTTTTTTTTACTGCTCAAATTTGAGTGTATTGGAATATGATGATCTAAAGATTCCTGTCCCAGCTCTATATGTCAGTATTGTTCTGGCACAGCTGTATACACCTGTGTATAACCTCAGGAGTTTTAGACAGCTGTGTGTGAGCCATGTTGTTCACATTCATAATCTTCCTCATCTGTTTTTCCAGGTTGACATTGTCTTTCTTTCACTCTGCAGGCAGCCTGTTGGAGACTCCATATCCTTTCAGCCCTGGGACCAGTGCAGACTCTACATCCCCTGTCATCCCAGTGATCAGTCCAGAAACTGCATATCCCATCAGTCCAGTGGAATTCAATCTGAGTGATGTCAGCGTGGACTCTCTCACGTCCAGCACTGCATCAGGTGCCTTCACCACAGGGCCTATTCACTCTACTACACTAACTGCGACCTCAGACACCAGTTCCACCAGCCCAACTGGGCCTACATGTATCACAGAAACTACAGACGGGATAGCAGAAAAGTCCACTGCAGAACTTCTTACCTCATCTACGGAGCCCGTCTTCAACCATGGGTCTGCCAGTTCATATGTAGGACCTGTCCCCTCAACCACAGAGACATTTTCAGTAACTGATAGCACCACTCGGCTCAACACCTCCATGCCTTCCACTGCTATGAGTGCAACTACAGGACCCCTAGCTTCCACCACAGGGCCTACGACTGCTGGTACAGATCTCACTTTCACCACACGATCTATAACCTCAAACTGGGAACATATTGCTTCCATACCAGTGCCCTCTTGTTTCTCAGCCTCCACCTGCTCAACTGGGACTAGTCCAAGCCCGGCTTTGCTGAAATATCTGGAGCAGTTGGCACAAAAAGGAGATGACGGTCACCTTCCACACTATCTGCACCAGGTAACCTGTCTGTCCTACTTCTGCTGTATGACAGATACTACGAGCTGTGTATGACCACTAAAAAGAGCACTCTCTTCTCTTTAATGGTTTCTCCCAGTTTTTTCTAGGTGTCTGTCTGTCAATGTAGTCACTTCAAACTCTTGCTTCCATACTAGTTATTAAATTACTGTTATCCACTCAACCCCATAATCGGAATGGCACTTTGTACCCTAAGGCAAGGGCGTCGTCAGGGTCTGTGCACACAACATAAAAAAACATGCAGTGTCAGTCTTTCTCTGTGTGTTTCTCTTCCTCATACACATCTACATGACTGAACATGTATGTTCTAGGGAGGGTGGATATTACTGTCAGTTTGATTCATACAGGCTTCTACCAGGCACACCTGAGCTGTGCTTACTTCTAGGCAGACAGGTGTGTGTATGAGGGGAAAAGAGAGAGGCAGTGGAAGTTTGTTCAGTGATTTGTTTTTCTGTGACAAATGACTGTGTTTTTGCCTAATAGCTTGAGTCTTAACTAAAACATTATAATTGACAGTTTGTCAGTAAAATGTTTCTTTAGTGAAACAGCACTTACAATGACTGTTTACAATTGCTTTTCCCTGGAAACAAATAAGATAAGACTTGATTAATCCTGAAAGAAATTATTTTAAGTAGGGCCAAACCTATAGGACTACTTATGAAATTTTCCCCAAAATAATGATTCAGAGGTCTCATTAAAGATTGGCAGCTCTTAAGTCTTTTGAAACTGTCTGTTGTATTTTATACCGACATCTGGGTTCCATCTACCAAGATTGTGTTCATTCATGCTGCTGTTGTGTTTACAGTGGAATGAGACATGACTAATTAAAAAATCTAAAGTAATTTTGATGGGCAAAAAAAACAAACATCACAAGAATGGTTCTGTTCTGGAAAAAACTTCAGCCAGGTTAAAGAATTGAATCGAGTGAGTTTGATAAAGTTTTCTATGAAATTTTCATAGATATCTTTGGAGAGTTTATCCTTAACAGGTACAGACGTAGCCTCCAATTAAAGAAAGTTCAAATATTACGACGAGCTAATTTAGTTATTAAATTAAACCGCAAACTAGTTTCAGTAAAGTGAGGGAGTGGTTTTAAAGCCAACCCCATTAGCATAAATATGAACAGCTGGAGAACCTTCAGAGGAAAACCAGTGAGGATGACAGAACAATGGACAAATTCTTCAGACTTTATGGATGACATGTTGGGGTCTGTTGAGGTTCATAAAGATATGCATTAGATGTAGTTTAAGGAGTTTTATTTATTATACTGAGGTTTAAAAGTGTTTTAGGTATAATATAATACATAAAACATAATGTCCCAAAAATATTCTCATATTTGAAGGAATGAAAAAATACATTTTCATTATTACATTTATATTTATTTTCACATTTATAGTGTGAGTTTTCATATTTTTTGAATTATTCCTCCCCCTGGATTTTGAGATTGATTGGCACTTTTTGTTGATATGTGTTGCTTTCCTGTGATGTAGCAGATGTGTAACTACAGCCCAAAACAAGAGAACTAACTTAAACCCCTTACCTCCAACTAAATTACTTTATTTAACCATGTCGTAACAGTTTTCTAGAAGTGATTCCGACGTCACACTAGCACTCACTTCATTAGAAATGCAAGAGCCTTTTGTGCCCTCCTTTCTTCCCGTCTTTCTCTGCCCCTCTCTTTCTTGCACACACATACACACTTGTCTTGTTCTGTGATCAGCTGAGCAGCTTGAAAGCGACACTTGCTGAGGAGAGGTAGAGTGTCGACCACGGTCTCTCGTTTTTCTGTCTTTCTTTTCACTCTCATTTTCAGTCAGCGTGTCCTAAATGCAGAGCCTTTGCTTTACTGTTGTATTGTGTTTCTGAGATCAGATAGTGGTTTTCTGTCTAAGGGAATGATTGTAGCTGCAGCAGTGCAGTTTCTGTGTTTCAGCTTTGTTTAGTGGCGTGTTTTGATGATTTATCTAAGTTTGTTCTACTTAGTGTTCTTGTATTTGTTAAGATTCTACTTATACTTAACTTATCTTGTTTCTTCCAGGAATAGTTTCAGCCTGGTTTTAAACACATATGATAGTAGTACCATGATACTTTCTGTGGCATAACTGATGCCATGGTTCTGATTAGAGATGATAAAAGCATACATTTTGTTAAAGCTTATAATCTCTGTCTCTCCCTCTCTCTCTTTGCAGATAGCTGAGGCCTTTGTCCTCCAAAAAGACTGTATCCTTACCACTGTGTGTGCGTGTGTGTGTTGTGGTTGGGGTGCTGGTGGAGGGCAGCTTTTATTTTCATGTTTGTCTCATTTATTTATGTCCTGAGTTCTCACCTTGCTACTCGCCTGCTTGTCTATAAAAGTGATTTTCTTTTTCTTTTGTTATTCATTGCGATTGTGTGATTTTAAAACTGTATTATTTAACATGCTGAACTGCAGAGCTTGAGGATTTGGAGCAACTTGTTGCAGTGAAGCGGATTATGTGATGCCTGACTACCTTTACAGTTGAAGTTGTTTAAAAAGAGAGCAAGTGTTGGAGCAGACCAAGGAGGAAATAGTGGAATAGAGAAGGCAATAAGAGAAACTGCTGAACAGAAGTAGAAAAGGAAGTGAGTAGATGTCAGCAGTAATTTGCATATGGTGTAACAGTGAATAAGTTGTACCACTATATGAGCTGGCTTCTACAGAATGCCCAGAGGTTCACAGGGTAGAGAGGCTCAGAGAAAGAGGGCATACACATAGAGGGAAAGTAGATACTAAGATTACTACTAAAACTACAGTATGCTTTACTAAACGTGGCTGTTTAGGAACGACTGCAACATTCACACATGATTAATGAGTAAATAGAATTGCCTTTCGACTCTCATATGAAAAGCCATTTATTGGATTGATTTAATGTTGGCTTGACTTTTATTTCTCTCTTTGGAAATAATATTTTTTCTCTCTACAATGGTGAAAGGCGCCATGTGACAAATTGGTGTTTAATAGAGCATTTGTGGGTATGAATACGCTTATTAGTGACATTATAAAATCAGGCAAACTGCCTGAAGGTTTTAGTTTTTGATGAATCAACCAGTCTATCAGGTATCACTATGTCACCTCCCTTTTAAGGTATAGGTATATTGTGACCGTACTGTGCATGCATCATTTGCACAATCGCACACTCGATAAAGACAAATTATAAAACGGAGTGGGAGGAGGGATGGGAATGCATGAAAGGGAAGACGAAAGGCTGGAGAGCAAGAATGAGAAAGAATAGGATATTTTCAGAGAGGTTTAATCTGAGGCAAGAGACACAGTGGGAGGAAAGAAATAAAAGAGTCAAACAGAAGAGAAAGCGAGCTTAGCGATGTCATGCATGTATAGAGGGAGAGGAAGAGAGAGAAAGCATTGAGGCATTTCAAAGAAGGATTGTGTTTTCGCTGCTCATATCCATAAACATGAGAGACTGCATCCTGGAGCACTCTCTCCCTCCGTGTCTTTTGGCCTCTCTAGATTTCCTCCACTCCTCCTTACTCTGTCTCTCTGTCTTTCTGTTTTTTTCACTCTCTCCTTTTACTTTTTTCAGTGGTAACAGTTTTTGATAAATAAGTCTGTACTTGGTGCGGTTGGGATCATTGATGTGTTTCTTAACCTGTGGCGTTCAGACCAGGAGGCGTTATGGTGCATCCAACTAGAGAGACTCTATCACCAGAGAATATTGGACAACCTGAATACACTCCAGGAGCATTGGGGTAACACACATGCATTACAGCACACATACATCAGATGTACACATTTACAATTGCATTTGTTTATTTAACAAAATAATTACTGTAATATTCATTATATGAGTTTAACATAATGAAATGAATGATATATATAATAATAATAAATTAATAAGTCTAGCGCTAGTTACTTTACATATTACTATTACTGTCATAATCATCATTGCCATCAGGTATAAAATTAGCCTATGTATCTTCTCTATTGGATCCTAATAATATATATTTAATGTAGTTTCAGTGATCATATAAAATCCCATTAGGAAACATGAAGGAATATGGAGCTTGATTGCATCTTTATTGTTTTCAAGGGAGCTGAACTCTTAGAGGCATCTTCACACTAATGACCAGGCTCTTAACCGCCAGTATCTCTCTGTCTCTCTCTCATAGAGAGTCAGTGTAAAAGGACTTCTTCTGACCTGGCATCCGAACATCTGGACACTCTTAAACACATCTGCCAGACACACAGTCGGTCAGTCTGCATTCATGCATGTGTTTGTTTTTGTATTTGTACTCTCTTCATGAACCTTCTTTGTTTTTACCAAGCTCACTACAATTTCTTAAATGTACTTAGGTGAAAAGCATTTTTTGCTTTTATTGTGCTCTGAAAGCATCAAGAGGAACTGGTATTATGTACTTTGTATTGTTTTGTTGGGTCAAGTTGACCATTCAATATTTTGAGTTTTTTTTTTAACCATGAACCAGTCCAACATTTTGTGGAATATGCCCGTTGACTCTCTACCAGAGTCAGGCATGAAAATCAATCTATTTTATAGCAGTCAAACATTTAAAATTATTATTATTAAAATTATGGCTAACAAGATTTGTGTTTTTTTAAGTGACCTGTATTTTTAATTGGCTAACTAGTCATGAGTACATGCATTACAGGGGTTAGATTCATAACCATAACCATGTGCAATTCCACTACGAGATGCTGCATGAATTCAGTTAATGCTGAGTAAGATTGTTTTCCTAACTTTTTTGTCTTTCTACTCATTTCTAACTTATCTCTGTATGGGAATCTGTTGTTAATGTTTTATAGGAGCACATGTCAGACTTGTTTCTTTAAATATACAGAATTAGATGGTTAACATGTTAAATGTGTGGTGATATATTTGAAAGGTGTTGGAATATTTCAGTAAATGTTTATTTCTACAACTAGATATAATAACAAGACTTCTAATTGGCAGCATATTATTCTCTTCTATCATGCATCTGTGTTTGTGTGTGTTGTTTGCTGAGGTGTGTGTGGCTGTGTGCATGTGTACGTTTGTGTGTGGTGAGCTCTGCAGTGATAGTTCAAACATATGGCCCTTTGCTGCTGCTGCACTTTGAGACACTTGAGCCTTAACACTCCTAAGGTTTCACCTCGCTTAACTGACTCAGACACACACGCACGCACGCACGCGCACACACACACACACACACACACACACACGTACACACGTACACACACACACACGTACACACACACACACGTACACACACACACGTACACACACACGTACACACACACGTTGTAATAGCAAGGGAAATGTGTTCGGGCTAATATTAGATTGGGAGAGTAGAGACGGGTCACCCAGGTTTCAAATATTCATTTACTAAAACCAAGAACAGTCTCTTACTCTGTGTCTCTCTCTCTCTTCGGTTCATAGACCAAGTTCAAGAGATGCTGTGGTAAGACATTCATATATTTTTTGTGTATATGTGTGTGTGACAGAATGAGTGTACGTGCATGTACATATAGTATGACGCAGAATTACTTTGTGTTTTGTATTTCAGCTAATTCACTGATGTCCTTATATGTAAAATATATATTTTAAGCATCCATGGTGTTAATTATAGTTCTGCATGTCCTTCAGTAAAGTTCAACTCACACATTACTAAACCTTGTTGTGTAGTGTATGTAAACGTAGTGTATCTCTACAGATGTATTTATTTGTGTATTTGTGTATGTGTACAGCGTGCATCTCTTGACTCTTTGAGGCCTACAGTTGAAGAAGGTGCTGCTCTGCCTTCATGTTTCTCAGGTGAGTGAGCGAGTGGGTGTATTTATGTCAGTGTGTGAGTGTTGTTGATTCTGAATGTTTACTGTAAACACAAACCACTTATGTTTTACAGCCAACCAAACCAAACTAGACGTATTTCCCATTAGTTACCTTGACTGTGGCTAATTTTTCATTTCATAACCATCTGAACATTTGTAACCCTTGCGAATAACATAAAAGATGTCTGTTTTGTGCTATTGCTTCACCGTAGAGCTATGTTTATCCGGTGCACAGTGAGCGCATGTGTGCCTGCCTGAATATTATTCATATACAAGTAATTTCACAAAGGCATGCAAAACCATTGGTTTATTGACAATAGCCACTATTCAAGTCATGAGACACATAACCTTTGAATATTTTGTATGTTCTCAGTGAACTGTTTTATCCATCAGATATTATGGTCGGGATAACGTCATACTGTGTGTGTGATGCGAAGGACCCAGCCTTTGTATTTTATGACGTGATGAACTAAAATGATAGTAAAAGTGGTATAAGGGGTAAGTTACACATGTGAATGCATGAACATAGAGACATGGTAAAGTCCCATTTAGTTATACTTGCAAACACATGCACACGCACAGCACAGATGAATGTGATGGCCTGCAAAGAAAAATATTTTTGTTATCAGATCAACAAAACCTGCTTAGTGTTGCTGTTGTTCACACTTGCTGCTCTCGAGGACTCACCTCAAGGTTCAGAGTGTAGGATTTGGTGGCATCTAGCTGTGAAGTTGCATATTGCAACAAACTGAATACCTCCCACCTCACCCTCTCTTCCCAAGCATGTGGAAAAACCTACAGTAGCATTCTAGTGATATAAAAACTTGATCGGCCCTCAGCTCGTGTTTGGTTTGTCTGCTCTGGGCTTCAGTGTAAACTGCTCCTGATGTAGGGTGGGCTCGTTCTGTGAGTCCTGCTATAGATATGACATACAGTATATTGTCTTTTGTGTACACTAAGCATTTCTAGATTTTCTTCCACGTGTCATTCATATTTTAGGAAAATGCAACAATACGTCGTACTCAATTTTCAAACGATGTTTACATGGAAAATCTGATACACAGCTTCCATTGCATTGTACTTTGTGAGTGATCATGCCAGTGTAGCATTCATTATGATTCTATTGACATTAAGTAGGAGAGTTAGGCCCACGGGAACTAACACTTTTTTTTTATTCAACTGCATCAAGGCAAAGGAGATGATTGTATCCCTATCTAAAGCATAGATTTTTATTTATTTTTTAAAACTCTTTAAGCTTACTCTGTCCCCTTTATTATCTACCTCTTCTTTTGCTATTGTCCGTCCCCCACTCATTCTCCTCCTCTTCTCCCCATTCTTTTTTTTATCCAGCTGATCAAGTTGACAGAGGGACAGAGCAGAGAGACAAAGACTCCTTTCCTCAGAGCGGTGATCCAGTCACCCCCTCCATTAATTTGACCGACAGGCTCAGTCTCCCTGAGATCTCAGATAAGGACAGTGAAGACCCAGACAGGGTTTTAGACGGGAGGGATGGTTTCCATGGATCTCAGCTGATTGACGAGAAGGGCAGTGATAGAGAGGGAGGCGAGGCAGAAGGGGGGTTGGGACACACCATTCCAGCCATAGAAAATGGTCTGCACCCCTCTACAGCTGGAGAAATGGATCAGTCCAAGCCCGCAGAGCAGCAGGGTGGAGATTTAGGTCTAGCAGAGGGAAAGGAGGTGAAAAGGGAAGACGTAGAGGAGGCAGCAGAGGCTTTTGAGATGGATGATGAGGGAGAGGAAGATGATAAGGAGAAGCAGAAAGAAAGAGACTTTGCATTCTATCAGAGAGCTCTCCCAGTGGATAATCTGGGCAGCGGGGCAGAGGTGGAGGAAGAACAGCTGCACCAGGAAGTCCCAGCTGAAGAGAAACTACACGAGCATACCCAGGTATATATCAGAATGTGTTGGCTTCTTTAAAGTAGTTTTGAGATTAGAAATAGATTTACTATATACCATGGGTGTAATAATTCTGAAACTGAAATTGTGATACAATCGTCCACAACCTCATATCATGATTCCCCATTTCCGACCTGCTGTTGCCACTGCAAGTGCACCCTGTTGAGCTCTCATTACTTTACTAAGTTGAAAAAAATTATTTCACAATTAACACAATAACATGTGCAAATCAAAAAATATTCTATTTAAACTTAGGGCAGAATGTTTGATTAGCCTAATGCAGACCCCCCCCTTCCAGGCACATATAAGTCAGCAGTGTTGGAACCTTTTGGGGAGTCACTCCCCACAACAAAATAAACAAAGTATGAACCAAGCCATGGATTTGTAGAATCTTTATGCCCTGATCAAATCCATTAAAAACTAATCATAGCAAATACAAATTCAGTAAATATTTGGAAGTAATGTGTTATCTGTGTGATCTTAGTTTTTTGGCAGTGATTTTACACTCTTCTACTTTCCTAAAATCACCCCTGTTGATGAGGTTTGTATTTTTCTTGGTTCCCTGAGACACGATGGCTATCACAGCTCATGCTAACTACTCACTTCCTGTATTAATATGAATGAATCGTTGCTGGAAATATCAATGTATCACTTCCTCTGTTCCATACTTACGTCCTACCTTTCGCAGTGCAATAGAGTAGAGCAACAAATAGGATTACCCTCCTCACAAATGTATATAACCTCATTCCATTATCACAGCAGGAGGTCCATCTCACTCAGGAGGCTAATGTTAAGCAGCAAGAGCAGCATGAGGAGGAAGAGGAAGAGGAGTATGAAGTAGAGCAAGCTGACCTCATCAGAGAAGCTGCCTCACTGGACAACATGGCTAAACTCATCACTGTAGAGGAGGTGAGAAAATTAAAATACTAGAGACAAATGATAATGAAATGATTAATCAACCAAGCGTTATTAGTTTAGCACTTGTTGTACAGGTCAGTGCAGTTCACAGTTCTTCATAGATGACTGACATAAACCTATAACAAGGCAGAAGTGTTGACCCTAAAACTTGACACATTTAAAAAAGAAGACAAATAAATAAATAAAATGCATTGAATAGATAAAGTTGCACCACTGCCTTTCTTTATGTATATTTATGCTCGTACATTCAGCCTTTAACAGAAATTACAAAAAATTATAAATATGACCCTCCTAAGTGGGTTTCTTGGAAGATATCAGGGTGGTAGATCCAGAGATCGCAAGTGCTCAGGCCTGCACAGGGCTGCTCGCAGCCCTAGTTATTCCTGAATCTGGTTGTCTGCCACCACACGGCCATGTTCATTTATTGTTGTTAATTATATATTTTAAGCTTTTTGTGTTGAACATTAGATGAGTGACGTCTAATGTGCTTAACTTAACTTTTATCACAGGAGCGTGGTGCCTGGTACAGTGTGATAGTAAATCTGTTGGAGGGGACGTTGATAGTTGGGTTTAAAGTTCATTGCTGCTGATTGTATGGTGTTTACAGCTGGTGGATGTGATCGGTGCAACATTGTCAGTGAAGACGAACAGATCATATTGTCTTTGCTGTAAGATTCTGTTAATGTGTCTCTTAAAATCTTTGTTTTGTTTCTTTTCAGATGTCTCCTGCCTCTGGCCTGGTCTCCATATTGAAGAAGAGGAGTGTTTGTGTGGATAACGTGAGTGTGTCTTCGAGTTCAGAGCCCCGGCCTGACAATCCCACTGCCAAAAGACGAGTCCGCTTCAGAGTTCCTGACGACGAGGAGCAGGGTTTGTGTTTTTGTTTATTGCCTACGATTCACAGATACTCATCACTCCATATACGTTGAACTAGTATAAACAGGCTACCTGACAGGGTTAACTTACACAGTTTCCAAATTCCTTGTGACTTTGTTGATAGTATTTGATAAATTATAACTTTCCAATCACACATTCTAAATCCTTTCCTGTAACTCTCTGTCTTTCCCTCTGTCTGTCTCTCTCTGTAGACGTTGGCGGTGGAGACTCCTGCCTGCTTCTCTTCCTGCTTTGTCTGGTTACTGTAGTGATCAGTGTGGGTGGCACTGCCCTTTACTGTGCTCTGGGGGACTCCCACTCCTCAGTGTGTCAGGACTTCTCCAGAAATGCAGACTTCTACTTTGGCCAGATCCAGCGGGGGATAACTCATATCCAACATTGGTTTACGCCTGGGTCATAGCAGCAAACACTTTGTCAGCACCCTGGAGTCACTGGCCTTACTGTTTTTTTTTTACTGTAGGCTACAGGTAATGGATCCAGGTGGCTGCCACGGTCCCTGCCACCATGTGAAGTAAGTGGCCATTATGCCTCCTAACTGACTATAGGAGTAGATCAGATACAGTAAGCATTTGCTCTCCTCCTTTTTTATGCTCTGTGAATCAAATTCCAAGGTTCACTGAGACTCCAAGTCATACATCAGATATCCCAAAAGAAAAGTAGATGAAAAGAAAAAAAGAGTAGAAGAGGAGGAACTGACCTACAACCCTCTACACCCTTACCAGAGTTAGGAGGTAAGAGCTGAGAGTTGTCTCCATACTTATGTCCACTGTCAGCCAGAGATGCTTCAGTTTCAAAAGACAGTTAAATGAGACAAGACTGAATACAAACTGACACTGACTCACACTGGATTGCAGAAGTCAGCACAGTCAAGATCAAATTGAACAGCTGTGACCCACAGAGATGTACAGATAAGAAGTATATATTGTACAGTTTGCTAACTGTGGGGCAAAGGGACTCTCTCTCTCTCTCCCCACTGCACAAACAGGTAGTGGCCCAGCAGGCATTTTACAGACTGCTGCAACCACTGCTGTTGCTTTTATTGTTGACGTTTTTTAGATCAAAATGAAATTTTAAAAGAATGAAATTGTTGTGTTTTAATCCTGTCTTAAACCTTAAGATGAATGTTTGGGGCTGTTAACCTTTGTGTGATTTTAGGGGCATTTCTACAGTGTACTGTCACATAATAGATTTAACGGGTTATTTTGGTGTTTTTCAAACCTGAGCTGCTAATGGACAACAGGCATGTCAAATAGGTCCATGGGGAAAAGTTACATGATTGCATTGCATTGTATGTAATGTTGTGATGGGCTGAAGAGCTCGATATCAGCCCTACAGACATACACATAAATATTTCCCCCCTGCGCACATTTGACATCTGTCCTGTTGCTACCGTTTTCTGTGTAAGTACCAACAACACATTTGCAGCGAGCTGACATGGCTGCCTCTGGAGACTTAAAAGTCTTAACTGTCCGTTTGTGTTTTTGAGCTAATTTTAGCTTTGTGTAGCATATGCAACATGCACAGGTACACAGTGCACCTCTGTATATATTTTCAGGAGAATGTTTAACATATTGCACATGAGACCGGTACGATTTTAAGTATATTGCAATATTTCAACAGGCATTGTTCTGTTGGTCGTAGACTAAACGTCGATCTAACATGATTTAATCAGCAAAACAAAAAATCCATATCCACAAAAATTGCTTTCAGGTTTACTGTGAAAAGTAAATATATATATATCAGTTATGCACATTTACACAAAAAATACTCAACTCCATATGTGGAATATCTCAGTAAAATATACAGCTGATGAATGAGCAATGTACAAATGTTTGTAGGAATAATTTCAGTGTACTTCATCAGTACAGCCTTGGCGTTGATGGATCAGTCCTGGTCTGTCTGTCTGTATCTTTGCTGTTTCTGAGAGAGTCTGGGCATCATCCTCAATGTGTAATTAGTTTTTTTGCAACTCTGAAAGATTTATGCCACCACTTGGTCTTTTCTAAATTCATCTTGATAACATTCGTCTTATGTGTTTACATCGGCCAAAATTTTTATCTTAAAATTTCCTTATGAAGAAGGAGAAAGTTTGGTCTGGAAAAAGTCTCACTTTCTGGATACAGTTTCAGACTTTTGTCCCTGAAACCAAACTCAAACCTGTATTTTATCTCTTATTTCTAACAATTTGAAAGAAACCTTTAACATTTTAAGGCTTAACGTCCCTTTTTGCCCATCCATAGTGTGATATTCCAACATATTGAAACATTTGATGTCCTGTTCATTATTTTCCCCTTAATTTGCAGTTGTAGTGAATGCCATAAAAAATGCCCTAGAAAAACCACATATCTTACAGAGGTCTTATTTGTCAGTGAGCAAAGACAGAAAGGACAGATTCAAGTGTCTTAACTATGCATTTTAACAGATGAAGATAGATAGTGTTGTCTTTCTATCCCAGTGTGTCACTCGCAAAACCCTAAAAACTAATTTAAAGATATGAGGTTTTCCCAGGACGTAGTGATTAGTAGATTGAGTCTTGCTTTTTTATTTGCACAATGTCGCCTGGCTGGTTCAGATGACTATCACTCAAAAGAAAACATCTTATTTAATCTTTTAGATGATTTTAATTATTTATAATACTAGAGATGTCAAGTGTAAGTGGTTAAGAAAAGAAACATCTTTAGTTTTGGTTTCGCTTGATTGTTGTCATCATACATCACATACTGTAAGTTTTTCATCTCATATGTCATTGTTGTTAAGGAGGCTTCGACAGAAAATCTGATTTTCTTTTTATTTGAGAACTTCTGAATACCTTCCTCTGTGTCACTGTACATACATGCATGTTGTTTATTTACATTCATTTTCAATACTGTGCTTCTGCTGTCAGTTACGTCCTCTTCACACAGACTGTAAAAGGTTCCTGTTTCTTCCATCTTAAGACGCAGGATATGCGATTTGTTTTCACTTATTGGTTTTTCATAGAACATGATGAGATGATATCTGCGTGTGAATCAGTCATGTGTACCACTGTTATCAACCTGATGAAAGGTGTTTATTATGAATTCTTTAATGAATTTTTTTCACCTTTTCCAATGTTCTTATAGATTGTTATAAGGAAATTTGTTTTTTTGTCCTGTTGATGTCTCCTGTTAAAGCCATTGGGGAAAAAAAGTTTGTTTGTGAGCCTCCTTTCTGTTTCTACTGCAACAATACTGACCTGTCTCCTTGCTCCTACACTTAAAAATGTAATGGACAAAACTTTGTGTTTAGTAATTTTGAAGCAGATGTGAAAACTTTCCCAGTTTTATTGTGTAGAGCTTAAAATGTACCGGTGCAGGCTGTGTGTAAATCTCACTATCCATGTGATAGTCACTTGGCAATACCTTCAGGTATATAATAAGAGACAGCAATTATCTATACCAGACAGACGATAGTATCACATCAGAAAAAAAAATTTATTCAATCAATCAACTTTAATTTCTATAGCCAATATTCACAAATAACAATTAGTCTCATAACAACGTCTCATCCTCTGTCCTTAACCCTCATCAAGAGTAAGGAAAAACTAACCAAACCCTATTAACAGAAATAATAACATACTTAATAATGAATAATGATTATATTCTATTATAAAATAATTATATTTCTCCAAAAAGTCATTTTTATCACTAATAGTAATATGGGTGGGACAAGACCTTGATGACTTAACTTTATGGATGTGGGATTTTCAAATTAGAATGATATGGTGGTATATATATTGGTATGCTGAACTGTCTGTTTTTTATTTTCATGATATAATAAATCACAAAGCTGGGTGATGAAACAATATCAATAATTATTGCAAATTTTCATCAATAGCAATATGACAAAAGTTCAATACATCGATTTACATTGGGAAAGCAGTGAGGAGGAATAATATAATAAAGATTCTACCTCATATTTGTAAAATGTTTAAAACGACAACAATCAGTCAGCAGCAAAAATCAGTCTCTAAACTTAAGTATATATATAATATATATATATATAAACATAACATATATAATAAAATAAAATATAATGAATGTGAAATATATCTTGATGATCAAAATCAACTCAATATTGATGATATCGTTGATATTATTTTTGTCCATATCGTCCAGAGCCAATAAAACATCTTGGTTTGTGTGGTTTACAAAAAAAAAAAATCCCTTTCGGCGACTGTACGTGTTAGTGACGTCATGACGCAGCTGGCGCGTCATTCCGGATGTAAACACCGTTCGGTTCACATGGAGGGAAACAGAGGCATGGCACCGGGGCTGGAGCGTTTCCTCAGCCCGGGGAAAGGCAACGGTCTGCGGGCGACAGGCGTGGTCAGGCCGGGAGAGCTACTGTTCTCCGCGGAGCCGCTGGCAAGCTGCGTGTCCAACAGACGCTCCAGAGATGTCTGCCACCGCTGCTACACACGGTGAGAGAGGAGGAGCAGGTCCGGGTTAATACCAACACCTCTGATAGAGTGAATGGTTTCATGGTGAATGTGAAGGCTGCAGGTGAGGAGGTGGATAGTGTCTCTGGATAGTGTCTCTGGTCCACATCAGCTCCCTGGAAGAGAAAATAAACCTCACACTCATGTTTTCTATCTCCACTCTCTGTTCTCGGTTAGTTTGTAGATCTATTAAAAACGTCATATACAGTTAATTACATTATTGTGCGTGTGACACGGTCTTAAAACTTCCTAATTGATTACTTCATTAAATGCACAATTCTTCAGCTGGCCGTCAGATGGCAGCATGCTTCTGTCCTGGTGCTAAAGGAGGTCACTTTAAAGGTTCAGTGTGTAGAGTTTAGTGACATCTAGTGGTGAAGTTGCATGTCGCAGCTGAATACCCCTCACCTCACCCTCCCCTTCCAAACATGATGGAGAACCTGTGGTAGCCTTCAGTTGTCATAAAAACTCAAAAGGTGTTTAGTTTGTCCAGTTTGAGCTACTGTAAAAAAACATGGCAGCCTCCGTAGAGAGGACCCGCTCCTGATGTAAATATAAAGTATTTGAAGATAAAGAAAACAACAATTCTTACAATTTAGATGAAACACTGGTGAAAACATCAATAATATTATTTTATATTCTTCTAATTATATATTTCTGCCAATAGATCCCTTACACACTTAACTCCTGAGTTTTGTTTTTGTCTGTAATGTAAATAATCTGGTAAATACTACAAGTTAGGTTGCACAGTCATGGGTGGAGTGATTATTCTGCAAAGTAGAACAAATCATCAATATTCAGTGTGTAAATGATCCCAGCTCCAACCCAGATTCTGGTCATGATGTGGAGACATTTGGGGAAAACAACAGTTGCTATTACAAGATACATTTGTGTAGAAATGTTAAGGGCTAGTTCACAATGTGGTTGTTAGATTTTGGTCACAACATTAATTGTGAAATGATTTGTGATATGGAATGGATCAGCTGATAAAGGCCTGTAGTTGATCTCTGCTATATACCATGATTTTGAAGCCCTAGCTTTAAGAATATATATAATTAATCCTATACAGGTAATGGTATATAGGTGTTGTTATGTCTTTGTCTTATAAGCTTCTTAATTGTTACCTGCTCAAAATGCAGTCGATGCAGTTCAGTTCTTCAGCTGACCACTAGATGACAGCATTGCTCTTCCTGGTTATGAATAATATTTGTTTGGTGTGAAGATAATCTGGTTTTTGAAGCTGTCGCATGTAGAAAATACTGCAATTTGGAATAAATGTTGAACAGACATGGATGCAGTGCTTATTGTGCACATTAACTGAAATGTGTCTTAATGAAACAGTGTCATTAGTATTCACTTTACAAATGATCCTAACCGTGACTCACATCATGATAAGGAGATATCTGGGAAAACGGCTGCTTTAGCTAGATCCCTTTTATGTAGTAATGTGGGGCTGTTGGATTTTTGGCATGTAATTAATTTTCAAATGATCTGGAAATGTATCAGCTGATATTGGCCATAAATTGACTTCCTCCATATTACATGATTCTAATATTGTGATTGCAGGGTTATATTATCTCATATTATTGATCAAAACATTTATTTATGTATATCAGAGTGCCATACATTAAACCTGGGGCCATGTAATATTCCTCCTTATGCAGTATAGCATTCATGGAGAAGAGGGACAACTAATTAGCCCAACAGTGTATATTGACCCCTGGATCCTATAGCATGTAATTTGACCAAATATTGGGTAATATGATATGTGTGAAGATATACATTGGTCTTTCTAATTTTGCCATTTAATTGATACCATGATACCGCTCCCTCATATCCCTGGTTGGATTTGACCAATTTCATTCTAACAATAATATTTATATATGATTTATCAGTTTTGATATTGTCATGTTGTTAAGGAGTCTTAAGAGTTATTGTATCATATGTATTTTCCTAACAGATTTTTCAATTAAGTTGATTTTTTTTATATAAAATTAAACAATGCAATGATGGATTTTATTCTTATCGCCCACTCCTAGTATATATAGACATTCTGGGTGTGTTGGAAATGGACAGTGGGATGATTTGTCCTGTTTCATCCCATTTGTCTGTGATATTTGTGCAGCTGGATGCTCGATGGCACCGCAGCCTTCTCTTCTGCAGCCAAACTCACTTCATCAGGTTAAACAGATGTATGTGAATTTAATGAGGCTGTTGAGGAGCGAGGCTACTGCTTTCTGGAACAGGGGCTACAAGGTGAATGAAGGGTAAATGACTATAGGCAATATACAGTATGTATGAGCCTTGGTAGTAAAGTGAAGATGATTAATGAGGTCAGTTAATGTAGATAACCTCTGGGAGAATATAAAGAAGAAGCTAATTTCCAGTTTTTCTACATAAGGGTACATTTTTATTAGAGATTAGAATATGAGCAGTTAAGCAGTAACTGCACACACCCTCTAATAGCTGCTGTTATATTCCAGTGGATTATCCATTAGCTTCTTACTCTGTTGTCTGGTGTGACTTGTGTAGTACTGAAAACATGAGCTCTTGCACTTGTATTGCACTATAATACCGTAAACTACCACTAAGACATGGCAGTGAATTTGCAAGTGTCTAATATTCCAAACGTAGAGAGAGAGTGCAGTCTCAGCTGTTTCTTTATGATTTTAATGTCCACACACAGGTTAAAAGACATGTGTTGGACACACAAACACAATTCGCTCCAAGCTCATTGAGAAATAATGGAATTCAGTTTAGCGGAGGCTCAAACTCTAATTTATTATTGATTTCTCTTGTTCCACCTCTATCTTCCTGTGTGAGAGGGTGAATTTGTCTTTTTGAGATATTGAATAAATGTCAAGTTACAATGTTAAGGCGTGTAGCCAGGAGTCCTAATAGTGTGTGGGTGTGTGTGGGTGGGCGGGTGTGGAACAAGACGGCGGCCATGTTGATTATGTTGAGTATGATCATGTTTTTGAGGTATTGAATAAGTGTCATGGCTACATCTGCTTGGCTTGTGGCCGACACATCAACCTGTGCGTCTGAACTTCTGCTGCACATCGTTTTATTGATTTCATATTGGTGAGAGATGTGTATGTTATGCTGGTGTCGCAAAAACAGTTGTAGGATGTACAGCTGACACACACACATACACATACACAAACACACAAATAAATGCAACTCAAGGCAGAGATTGGTCCTGAAGATACAAGGTGTGTTTTTACTGAAAACACAATTAGGCACACAGTGTGACTGAGCGAGTGGAAACAAGCGTGTGCATATATATTTGTGAGTGTGTATTTATTTGTGTGACCGTATCTCATCGTGTGAACAACAGAGACACACTTCACGTTCAAACGCACATGTGTTTCTGTGTGTTACAGGAAATGAGCAGGTGTGGGGGGGCATCAAAGCTGCAGTTAATTACAGGCCTTGAAGGCTGTACGTACGTAATGAGTGATAAACGCGGAGTATGTACACACACACACACACACACACACACACACACACACACACACACACACACACACACACACACACACACAGATCTCAACAGGATTCAAACCGCCAGAAGTCAACAAACAAACAACTTTAAGTGGTTCTCAGACTCACAGAGAGCGATGAGGGGGGGGGGGTAATGAAAGATAAGAGGAAGAAAAGAGAAAGAAAGAAGAAAGAAAAAAAAGGGACAATATTATTTAATATCGACGGAGTAGATTTCCTGAACATTGCAAAGGGAAGCAGCGTTTAAAATGCAGCTACGGTATATTACTTGCTAATTAAGTGGAAAAGTGTTTTCTGGCTAATTGTGTGTCCCTGAAGTGCGTTTTAAGTTAATCAGTGGTAAATACTTTTTAACTGGAAGTCTCCTGCCTTAGGAGAGCTGTATCATGAATATATCCCCTATATTGATATTAGTTGATGTTAATTCTGTTGTTGTACCTGCCCGTCTTAAAATTGACACAGCATTTTTGTTTCATGTTGTTGTTTTTAAGTTTCCTGTGGCCCCCCCTGGAGGATCTGTGAACACAGCAGCATCAGCTAATGAGGGATTCTATGAAAATATAATGAGCGGCATAGGGTGACCTCCAGGTTTAAGCTTCATTTTGACTGAATTATGGAAAGAAAAAATGCTTGTCCAGCGTCAAATGAGGGTGTGGCGAGGCCTGTATTGCCGCTGCTGTCAGTCTCTATTAGAGTGCATTTGTGGTTATTTTGCATGTTGTGATTGGTGGGTTGCAGGAAGGAAACAACATATAACAGTCACACTGAGCCTCACAAAAGGCATGAGTCCAAGCTTGTTGTTTTCACAATTCACATCAGAATCACTGATTATGTTACATTTTCAGCAGGAAATGTTTGCACATAACAAAATGAGAAACAGAATCTCTTTCTCAGCGACACTTCATGTTTGTGTTGTTCTAAAGCTGTGAGTCGAAGAAGAGGAAGTTCCAGAAAAAGATGGAGAGATGACACTGTCTCTGTTGGACAGATAACACATCAAACGCTCACACACTTTGATGAGGTCCTCTCTGACACACCACAGAAAGACTTAGATGTGTGTGTGTTATCACTGTCAGATGAAGTCTTTGTATTTGACACCAATCTCTCATTCACTGTCTCTTTGGACTACACACACACACAAACACACACAAAATAACGACTCAGACAACAAAACATCGCAAACCTTTGTCTTATTTATAGGCAGAAACCTTTCATTGCGTGTAGCGTGTTATGTCTAAGAACATAACAAACACTGACAGGCGGTTGACTTGAGAGTTTTGTTTTAATTTCAGCTGGGTGCATGTGTTAATGTCTGTTATCAGGAGGCTGAACTTGCACAAACATAACAAAATATAGAACAAGTCAACAGTAGATGAAATCATGACAATGTCTTTCGAGCCAGTCACTAAAAATGTCACCTTACATGCAGTGCTGAACGTTTGGAGGGGTGCAGGGATGCAACAAACCTGTTTTATTATTAGTCGGCATGTGTGACATAAATCAAATTTAAAAGTGAGAAACAGACATGGAGTGCGACCAGACCTGTTTTCTAAACTTTGTTTGGTTTTAGGTCCAAGTTTGTTAAATAGGTTAACTGTGAAATATGCAGAGCTGCATTGGATTGTCAGCACTTGATGGTGTTAAGACAGAATCTCAGAAATCACAAAGAACTGGTGTGCAGCTCTGGTTCAGGTGGTAGAGGGGTTCTCCACTAAGTGTCCTTGGTCAAGATACTAAACCACACATTGCCCCTGACGGCTGTGCTGACAGTATGGATGGTGTGAGCTAGAAAAAAAGAGTATGACTGTGTGTGAGTGAGTGAGACAATGGGTGAATGCGACTTGTACTGTACAGAGCTTTGAGTTGTCAATATTGAAAAATCTCATATAAACACAGTCCATTTACCTCCATATCGTTCTACTTTTTCCTCTGGTTTCTCATTCCCTCTATTTATTACATTCACCTTGTGCAGTTTCATTTGTCATGGGCTTGTTGTTCATGCTTTGTCAGTTTTATCTATGTACACTTTATGTTTTAGTTTCTTAAATACTTAATTTAATTTCAGATGTTAATGTTAATGTTAATGATAAACATTATCCGCAGTCTTTCCCCAGTTACAGTCAAGTTCACCTGCACAGCAGCTTCACCACACGCCAACATGAGTCTCATGTTTAACCTGTACGACTCTATATTTTAATACTTAACATGTCATGTGAAATTTTAGATTTCCTCAGTTTTGGTCATAGTTCAGTTTTAAAACTTTGATGACAGTGCTGTCAGCCAAGGAGTCACTCTCGCTGGGTGGCAGTGGAGGAGGTGGAACCAGCGACTGGTTCAAAAAAAGCTTTGTCAACTTTGTAAATGTTCAGCATTGAAGCTGAGAGAGTCTGGGCAGTGAACTGCAGATAGTCACTTTGTTCTGCTTTGCACTGCCGTCTGTCAAAAGATGTACAATGACTCAGCTGAAACAGCAAGTCAATTCATGGGACTCCCAACTGAACGATTCAAGTTATTAACGTAATTCATGAAGCTGATTCATGAAAGACCAGGATCAGCTACTTTTTAAAATACATTTTCAACATTTTTGGACGGGTCTTTGGTTTAGATCTTCCTTGTCCTCTCTCTCTCGCTCTCACACACACACACCTACACTGCATCATGTTTAAAAACAGTTATTTTCACAATACTTTCTTAGTGCAATCTTCTTGCACAACAAACAGTTTTTATCTCTTACATATGCACAGCCTGTCCCACCCCGACCTCTTTCTCACCCCTACGCACACGCACACACACACTGTGGGGATGGTGTGGTATACATGTTATGAGTTCAGATGCAGTTCCTATACACTCAGACAAGAGCAGGAACAGATGAGAGGAGGGAAATAGTTCTAAAGGCAAGTCAGCCCTCCTCCTCTTCCTCTTCCTCCTCCTATTACCTGTTCCCTCCTCTGGATTTATCCTCCCATCTGCTACATCTGACATCCCTGTCTTCCTCCCTTTTCTCCTCCTTCTACAGTTTTTTTTCCCATCTTCGTTCTTCTTATCCTTCTCTCCTCATTCTCCCTGCATCTCTTCTGCCATCTCATCATCCCTCATCCTTCATTTACATTTTTCCGTCCCATCTGCCTCTCTCCTATTCTACTCACTCCATTCCTTCATTATTTTGGCTGCATCTGCTTCTGCATCTTCCTCCTCTGTTCTCCATCTCCCTCTTGTTTTGCCTGCCTCCAACAGTTAGATAGCCAGGTGTCTCAAAGCATCTTGCTATTGGGGAAAACACACAAACACACACAGAGCTGTATCATTTGCAAGCAAAGTGACTTGCTGTACAACAGAAACACGCCTCCCTTTGTGTGTCTTCATCAAGGAAAACATCTGGGGGTATCATTTTCTCATTTTTCGCTCTGCTTGTGAGGACCACATCCCTTTAGATATGTCTAACCCTTGAGGGCTGGTTTCACACAGTGCAACATTACAACAACATGAATGAAAGTCGCTGTGTTTTCCAGCGAGTGCAAAACCTCCAGTGTTTGTTTCTCTTGTATCTTTGACAGTGCATCTGTTACTTATTAATGTGAATGTTTCTTTCAAACCTCAAGGCTAAATACCCCAAAACAATAAAATCTATCTGGACTGAGATAAAGTTCTTTCTTGCACAAGAATCAGATTTGACTTGGGATTTTTTTACGTTCAATTAAATATTGATAAGAAGGAGGACTTGATTCCAATCCTGACGTTCTTTGAGATCCACTTGGCCTGGGATTTAGTTTTGTCTGCATTTCAATCAGCATATCACAAAACTAGCTCAGCCATGACTCTTTTATCTGAGAAACATAGCAAAGTTCCGATCCATCGTCTCATTCTAGGACACCATGGAAGTTATCCGTGCCATTACACAGCGCTCTCGGACAATTAATTCTCTTTTATATTGCATAATTCAGTCAAATTTAAACTCTGGTTGTTTGAAATGTGTAACTGTCAGGCTTTTAACTGAGATCAAACGACATCCTCTCATATTTCTCTGGGTCTATTCTCTTTACACCGAGTCCTGGTGTGTTTTAGAACAGCATTTAAAATTCTCACTTACAATATGCTGCATAGAGGAGCTACAACATGTCAATATAATGTCAGAATGGCTGAAACTGTGAACTTTTGACCTAATCCGTCTTCTGGTTTTGTGTTTAGTGTTTATCTATATGCCAGATTTGAGCATTTTTTTATGATTCTGATCCAATTAGTTTATTGTTATCCAGGTTCAGTCATGGTTTTACTGTGTGGAGTTTAAATATTCTCCCCGTGTCTGGAGGAAGCCAGAGTACCTGGGGAAAACCCACACAGAGTGTAGCCTGCTCTTGCTGGCTTTTCCAAGATTACCAACCCTAACCTAAAGCATAATTGGTATAGATGATGCAGTTGTATGTTTTAATTTTCTACTTC
The DNA here is from genome assembly GCF_009819705.1 of Hippoglossus hippoglossus. NCBI lineage: Eukaryota > Metazoa > Chordata > Actinopteri > Pleuronectiformes > Pleuronectidae > Hippoglossus > Hippoglossus hippoglossus. Next base: position 18,256,054 of record NC_047153.1, read on the forward strand.
TTCTAATGGCAGCAGAAACCAATTTAAAATTATGACAAAAGAAGTGACCTAACCTTCACCAGAGACACTAATCTCGTCTGAAAATGGATTCAGACATTACCAAAGACACACACAAAATTTGCATGTAACTGTGTCAATGTTTCCTTTGAGCCTTGATTTGTATGCATGGGTGCATGTTTCTGTGCACGCGCCTGTACTCTTATCATCATGCAATAAACCCACAAGGAGACTCGTCCCATATGAGTCCCCTCAGGTGTCAATGAGTCATCTTCTAAACAACCATTATGAACTCAGCAAGGGTTCTAGGATGGTTTGAGATGCAGCACAGCTGGTTTCCTTCCTTCCTTCCCTCCCTCCCTCCCTCCCTCTCACACACACAGGCACAAACACACGCACACACGCGCACACACGCGCACACACACGCACACACACTTGAGTTGCTGTTGCTGGGCTCTGGACGCCGTCCGTGTATTGAGCGCTTCACTTCTGTGCAGGCTGTACTGTTGTAGCATTGCTTTAGCACTAGATGGCAGTAGTGTCCCTCCAGGAAACGTTCAACACTGGAGCTTATACGTTCTCACATTTGCTTTGAAATACGCTGCAGTATCTGCGCTCTCAGCGAGAAGGTTTGTGCTGGAATTGTCTCTGTACCAAGAGAAAAAGCTGATTTGTAAACAGTTTTGAGAAGGAGCTGTTTTCATGTTGTCTTTACTATCGACAAAGGCTGCAGGCAACAGAAACAATAAGTGTCTCCATCACACCAGATACATGTTTGTATGGAGCCTGCGAGATATGAAGTACAGTGTATTTTTACAAGAACAACCCAATCTCCAAAAATCCACAGAATCGTGGGCCTGGTGGCATCAAGAATCTTGCAGGTGATCTATATTATATTTGTCAGTAATTTACTTTACATACACATAATCGCACACCATTACCTGTCATGTGGGAAGGGACCATGCTGTGTTGGCCACTCAGCCTGGAAATGAGAAAATTCACTCAGGCACGACCGGACAGCCCAGAAAAGAGGACGCCGCTAATTATTAACATACACAATGGCAAACACACACACACACACACACACACACAAACATAGAACTAACACTAGTGGTTGCAGTGGCTACAACGCAGCAGCCAATACTCACGGGAAATTAATTACCATGCTACACACACACACATACCAACAGAGACATGCTGAGGTAGGCCTAATTAGGTGTCTGATAGCATAGACTTAACCAAATAGACCACAGATACACACATGTAAGAGTACATATCTATGCTCTTGCATATCAATGAAAACCACAACCTGTCAATCACTTCTACTGTAGAGGAACAGTTTTCAGTCCTTTCTCGAGGTCGTGCTCTCACTAACTTCCTCATGTTCTTTTTCCACACTCATTTCTGTCATAACATCTGTTTCCATTATGAGGCTTTCATCTTTAAAGAAACACACTTTTCTGTGTGTTTAAAAAAAAAAAATTTGAATAAGAAAAGTCTGAACAAAAAGAAGAGCCTACAGCTCACATACCAATGGAAAAAAGGGATTTTATTGTCACAGCATTTCAGTTCTATTTCATGCTAATGTTTCTATTCAAACTTTCCAACATTATATATATATATATTTACAAAAATGTCTATCCAGAGTGTGACGGTGAAAAAAATTATAGTAAAATGTTGTCGCAGACGTTTCCAACAGGCGACTGAAAAATCTCAGAATGACAAAGAGGTGTCATACACATGGAAGACGCCGAAAAAAATTGGAGGGACTAGAAAAGAAAACAGATTTGAGAGCTTTCGGTAATAAGGGCCGACGCTGGTATCGATGTACTATAAACAAAAACAATTGCTTCTCATAGTGGAATTCATACGTTATGTCCTGCCTCCTGCATGCTCTACCCAGTTGCCATCCCTCGTCTAAAAGCTCCAGCTCAAGAAAGAGTGTGATATGGAGAGGCAGAGGAGGAGTTGCTGAAAATATATATATATATATATATTTTTTTTTAAGTCAGCCTTCTGCATGTTCCTAATGAAACCCATTTAATGTTATTCATGGGTTTCCTGCTGTGCCTGGACCTGACACCCAGAGGACTATCATGTCACAAAACAGGCACAGGGAAGAAAGTGAGGGACACAGAGAGGAGGACAAAACAAGGGAGGAAAAGAAAGAACATAAGAGAACACAGCTGAAGTTGAGACAGATGTGCTTCATGAAGGAAATCATTATCCCCATATGAAAATGATTCATTTCTATTATTCTGCTGCACACTAGTGACGACGAAGGAACTTTATATCTTTTGCCATCTTTTCTTATTTAATATGATGCTTCTTGCTCTGTTATTACTGTCCACATCTATATATGGGCTGAGTTAAATCAGTGTGTATCGTACTGTATGTACTGTATGTGACGGAGAATTTTCTTGAACTCGTTGGTTATTGCCCAAAGGCGGCAGCAGAGTTGTCTCTGTGTATTTGAATCATGAAATAATGTACAGAATATGTGTAGGTGTTTGTTTTTCACTGAACCAAATGATCCCTCATGACAAATACTGAGCCGTCAGTTGGTTGAACTGCTGAACTACAGGATGCTGCTATAAAAGAAAAAAACGTGTTTCTATTGTGGCTGTTGTTATGGAAGAATAGTTGGATATTTTAGTTGGCCATCGTTATCAAAATTAATGCGTCACATTTTTCTCTGCTAAAGAAACAGACATAAGACATTTCTACTGTCCTGTTCTCTTATGTCCCCCCCCCCCATCTTTATTCAAGAGTAATAATAATAAACTTTATTTATATAGCACTTTTTAAAAACAGAGATTACAAAGTGCTTTTTACAACAAAGCAGAAAAAGTTCAATCAAATTAGAACACGTAAAAGCAGTAAAATGACAATAAAAATAAGTGAACAAGTAAAATAAAAGGTGAAAAGACGACAATAAAATCACAGTATTACATGAAAGCAAGTCTATAAAAATGGGTTGTAAGAAGTGATTTAAAAGAAGTCACTGACTCTGCGAGCCTTATCTCCTCAGGTAGGCTGTTCCAAAGCCGAGGGGCCGTGATGGCAAAGGCACAGTCACCTTTTGTTTTCAACCTCGACTTTGGAACAGCCAGCAGGGCTCCACCTGAGGATCGAAGGCTGGTTGCAGGCACATAAGGGGTCAGTAATTCTGTGATGTATCTTGGGGCCAGACCTGGCTTCTTTAAAAGGGATCATTAAAATCTTTAAATCAATTCTAAAACGGAAAGGGTGACAGAGTGTGGTCCTTCAGTTTGACAACAGGACTTAATGATTTCATGTTCAGATTTTGTAATGCTTTCACTCAAAACCCTGCGCTCACGCTCATATAGCCCCTGCTTGTGCTTAGATTTGCTATGCTTGTGCTCAAACTGTGTGCTTGCACTCTAATAATTTTGTTGCTTGGACATATTTTCTACTCGTGCTGCTTCTGGGCAACCATGAAACGTCTGCGCTTGGATTTGTTTTCCTTCTGCTCTTGGATTTTTTTGTGTGTGCAACAAGTCTGTCAAAATTCACCAACCAATAGAATGCCAGGTATAGTGTTGACAAATGAAATAGAACCGCCATTGTAGTGGGCACATTAACGTTACCTCTTTCCGCACGGGCAGTTTCTTTAACCGGATCCTTGCACTCCCTCCTCCAGGGCTTTATTTCCACACATAGCTAACACACCCATATCTGAGTGCAAGTGCAGAGTTTGAGCGCAAGCAGAGCAAATGTAAGCACAAGCAGGAGCCATAAGAGTGCGAGCACAGGGTTTTTAATGGAAAGCATTACAAAATCTGAACATGAAATCAATACTGCTCTCAAACCGACGAACTACACTCTTGAATAAAGATCAGGGGCGGGGGGAAACATATTCTCTCACATGAAATGAGCAAAGGAGAAAAATATTTGTTTTCATGAGGAATTATTCAGTTATGTTCAGCCAAGATATGACCTTTTAACTCCAGCTGGAATACCTGCATCATGTGACTGATAAGTGAATTGTGTGTGTGTGTGTGTGTGTGTGTGTGTGTGTGTGTGTGTGTGTGTGTGTGTGTGTGTGTGTGTGTGTGTGTGTGTGTGTGTGTGTGTGTGTGTGTGTGTGTGTGTGTGTGTGTGTGTGTGTGTGTGTGTGTGTGTGTGTGTACCCTGTAAATACAGAGAGCTTATCAGCCTGGGGGCGGTCACCATAACTACAGTTGCTTTGGTGCAGCTGTGCAGTAATGTGGCTCAGTATGTACAGCGTTAGACTGATATTCTGTTTGTCTCAAATCCTTCCTGTGTCTCTCTTCTCTGTCACTGCTGTTGCATCCATATTTCATTTACATAAACGCTGACAGTATTAATCTTTTATCACACTATATGTAATTTAACCAATCAACTTTTGATGCTTTATATCTTGATTTACAAAATTTCCCTAAAAACTCAATTTGAGACATGGTACAAACTACAGTAGAATGGCCATATGTGCAACTGCTGCAGTGTCTGTGGTTTCAGAGATGGCTCTCTGATCAGATAGGTGGATTTTTCTTCATGTACAGATCACAGACGAGTGAAGCCCTTTTTAGATTGATGTAGTTTAGAAATAACAACGACAATCAATCATTTAAAGGTTCTGTGTGTAAGATTCAGTGGTGAAGTTGCATGATGCAGCTGAATACCCCTCACCTCACCCTCCCCTTCCAAACATGAAGGAGAACCTGTGGTAGCCTCAAAGTGTTTAGTTTGTCCAGTTTGGACGACTGTAAAAAACAGTAGAGAGAACCCTATCCCTGTGTAAATATGAACTATTTAAATATAAAGGGCCCATTCAAGAGTAAATAAAACATTTGGTACAATTTTAGATGAAACACACTTGGGAAAACATATAGGATTATTTTATATTCAATTTCTGCCAATAGATCCCTTTCACCAAAATGTACACACTAAACCTTTAACTCATCAGTTGCCAGTTTTAAGATTTTCATCACTAATCAATAATCACCTCTTTATCTCATAACCAAGCTTTTCACAAAACCTCTTAAGAATTAATTCACAACTTTATTACATCTTTGAATCTTAATATAAAAAGAAATTCCACAGTACTTCAGTGTTCAAGATTCAATAAATGTTTGAACAGATTTTGAACACACTCCAGGTTTCCCCAGTGTGGGAGCTATGAAGATACGGAAAAGCTCTTAAAGCATGTGATTGCGTCCCGAGGGGCAACGTTTCCCAGAGAGTTAAGCTACAAAGAACAAGTAAAGACGTGAAAATGGGGTCGTTGTCAGCATCAGACTTCCTGTCTGGGGTCAAGGAAGATGGATGGATTTCCTGCAACTCCGTGGTTTGTGATATGTCCAAACTTTTAGCGTCTGAATTATGTTCTGAAGCTGCACAGAACCTGACCGTGTTTAGGTCTGGCCTCGTCCTATCTGCTGTTATTGCTTTGTGTCTCACAGGGCAGGCATGTGTTTCTTAAACTGTGGGTGGCTTCCCTGTTTCTGGTCGGTCTCAACATGACAGGAATAGCCGTGTTTTCATCAAGCACCAACCCAGGGCGAGACTATAAATTTACCTTTGGGTTCCAAGGCTGGAAAGGTCATCGCAAATAAGACACAGTTGAGTAACAAGAGGGGGCGTGGGGAAAGGGAGGTAGAGATGAGTCGGATGCAGAGGAAAGCTGTAAATTAAGAAAAGAAGATGGTGAGGAGGAGAGAACCGAAAAAAGAGGAGCGTGCTTTGGAAAGTCGTCCATGCCTACAGGGGCCTGGGGCCAAAACCAACAGAGCAGTCTGGTCACACACTGATAGATGGTCATAGGAAACACTTAACTTCTGTCGCTAATGTTGACAGGCAGCAGCCGTGTCTCAGAGCCACACAGTGCATGTTCAGATGTCTGCTTTTGCCTCTGAGGGTCTTATAACATCATCTACAGCCTTCATTAGTGGGTCCAGTTTAATCAAATGTGCCACATTCAGTACGATAAGCCCTGGGCTAATGTCTTTACATCCATGTTCTCCATTCCTCCATGGTCTGTGTCTGCGAGCACATATAGCTCCAATTAACACATTTAATTCGGAATGTTTGATCATTTTCTCTTAATCGCATGATCAACCAAACAGAATTACTGACTTACTATATGTGAACTCATGCCAAACAAGCCTCAGGCTCCTCTGCTAACCCTGACTAACCCATACTAACTGTACATGCCTGCTAATTCAGACTAGTCCTCAGATAGATGGTGGGTGTAGAGAGAATAATGTCCACGTGAGTCATGTTGGTTATACTAAGTCAACTTTTCATTTTAATCAATAAAAACAAAACTGGACATGTTATACTTGTCAGAGACAAAAAATTTGGTTTTAGTCCAACGTTCTTTTTCTTTACCAAAAATGAGAATTGTTGTCAAACTTCAGCAAACTGCTTTCAAATTCAGTTTTTAACAATAATGTCCACAAATATAAGCAAATCCAATGCAATCTGACTGTAATTTTTAAAGCCTTTGTGTATATTCTGTTATATAGTATTGGTTTCTTTGTAATAGGTTGTACACTACCATTGACACTCCCACTCCCAGTATCCTGGATACGAACACCACGTTCATCTTTATATAGAGTCTATGGTCGGACAGAAACCTAAGACCAGGGGAGTTCAACTTGAACCTGTAACCTTATCTTCTACATTATATGCTGTGCAGAAATAGACCACATTTGGCTCTCACATATATCCATTAATAATGTGGCTTGAAATGTGTGTGCTCTGTATTTGTTGTTGTCGTGTTCTTTTCCCTTCAGTATACGTTATTTGATCTCCTACAGCCAGAGTGTTAAAGTATGGAGCTACGTGCAGTTTAGTTTGCCAGTATACATGGGAGCGCTGCTGATGAGCAAAATCGTCAGAAAGTGGAAATATGCGCGCAGAAAGAGAAAATGTGCAGCTCAGCCATTCAAAGAAAGACATAGATTATATAATATTTTGAAAAACTGCCCAGTGTAGTAATTTTTATTTTTAACACTACGTTTTACTTTTGTATTTTTCTCATCTTGATAAATTCACAGTTCTTATTTAATGACATTTGTGCTGCTTTCTTGTCATATCGTCTTAGTCATGAAAAAAAGGTTGTTGACGTTAGTATGTTAGTCATAATTTATGTTAAAGAAATTAACTGGCATTCTGGCTTGTCACGCGTTGTTAATCCTTGTGCATCTAAGCACAGACACTTTTAACATGACTTTGCTTAATAAGATGAAATCAAAGTTGTCATCTGGCAGAAGCTTCACACACACAAATCAGAGAAACCACATAAAATCTGTTTATTCTGGTCAACACAGACATGGTCCAACTCCATGTTGTCACAAATGTGAGATTCAAGATTATAGACTGGAAAAGAAAACTGCTGGTTTGGTGCATCCCCGTCTGTCATCCTGTCGTCCGATGTGCAGACCATGAAGTTGCTGGATAACTGGCTTGATTTCAGCTGTAGATCTTTTGTTGCATCTGTCATTTTTCATTGCTGTCTCCCCTTTGTCATTGTAAATGTGTGGCCCACGACACAACCCTCACACTACCTATATATAATGTATGGATTGTACTGACCTATGCACAAATACGCACTCAAACACACCGTGACAGAGTTGCGGTGACTCAGATCTTGTCCTATCTGTGTGTTAGTGTGTGTGATTCACTCTCCGCTGGCTGTAATTGGCTATGAGAAGCATCAGACTGAACCGGAGAGGACAGCAGTGTCACTCTGAGGGAGGCAGCGGACCTCGGAGGCAGGAAACATACAGTACATACACGCAAGAACAGAAATAAACACAAGTGGACACACACAGCAAACAAACGCAGGGACTCATGCACTACGATTCAAAAATCAGGACAGTGACCATGAGGAGAGTATCACTTATGTACTTCTCTTAGATGAAAATCTTAAAGGGCGATGGGTAGGTAGATAAAGCTAGATAATGGATGCACACAGTCAGTTCTATATAGCGAATAGAAAAGGATGAGGTCAAGTCAATTGACAGGAACTTAAAGGATGCTTGAGCAGACATGTGGATGTGTTTGTTGATGTAGCAGCTATGACCCAGTGTTTTTTTTGTATGTGGAGCAGCTGAACTGTTATTATTCACTTATTAACACTAAAATGCTGCAACAGTGCTGACAGTCTGTCGTCTGTGATGTCAGAAATCTGAAGCGTCAATCCCGTCCCTGGTCACAAAATTAGATTAGAAAGATTGACTATTTTTCTACCTCTGGCATCTAGAGTCCTTTTTGATAACAGTGACTCAGCATGTGAATCACTTTATTTTCATCAGTGCTGGATTGTGGAAGTAGAATGAACTAATCTTTTTCTTTCCCTCTGTCTAGATGCGAGACCTTGCTGAGGTGTTCCCAGTGTAAGACCGCTCGGTACTGCAATATCACTTGCCAGGTAAAGTGTGTGTGTGTGTGTGTGTGTGTGTGTGTGTGTGTGTGTGTGTGTGTGTGTGTGTGTGTGTGTGTGTGTGTGTGTGTGTGTGTGTGTGTGTGTGTGTGTGTGTGTGTGTGTGTGTGTGTGTGTCAGTTTGTTAAAATGCTCTTCTTCTGCAGAAACAGGCCTGGTCTGACCATAAGAGAGAGTGTAAATGTCTGCGGAGCCTGTTACCCCGAGTTCCCACTGACTCGGTCCGTCTGGCTGCGAGACTCATCTTTGCGTTGGTACGTTTTTTCACTGTTACTCACTCACAATAATGTGCACAAAGAAAGAAGCAACAGCCAGTACTGTGATAAAGAGACTTAGTTACTTCTGCTTTTAGGAATTTAGTTCTGTTAATTCCACTGAAGGATTAAAAGCATCACCCTTGCACTTATGAAACACTCTTGGAAGCTGATGTTCTTTGCTTGAGAAGTTAATTTCACTCCATCTAACAGCTTCAAACACAATGTTTAACAATCTGTCACTAGAATTACAGCACTGCAGTTGTATGCCTTTGCCAAACAGTCAAAATATTTTATTTTTCGAGACTCATATGAGGTCACCAAGACATTTGATCACTGAAATCGAATCAGTTAATCTTTGAAAATATTTCAGAGATCTTTCAAAATGCAAAGAAGTTCCCCAAAGGCACATTTGAGGTGTCATGGTTAAGAGGCAATTGTGACCTTTGACCTTTGAATCTAATCAGTTGATCTGTGAGTCTAAGTGAACGTTTGTTTGTCACAGTGCCCTTGACTGTTGGCTACCAATTCTAATCAGTTCATGCTTGAGTGTAACTGGATGTTTTTTTCAAATTTGAAGAAATTCAAGTCAACTCAAGGCGATCTTGAGGTCTTAGATGATGGACGACCCAAAAAATATCTGTAAAACTATGATGCTAAAACTAACATACTAATGCACCAATCGTTTTTTTTTCTTCCCTAAAGTTGAGTCCATCTAAGGGCAGTAGTGAGGAGCTGTACACTTTAGAGGAGCATGAATCACGTAAGTCCCTCCTCCACATCTGTGTGTGTGTGTGACTCTATCTCTGCACATTGACGTTGAGAGGGACAGCAAGGTTAATTTCTTTTATAATCTTTTCACAGACCTCAGTTCCATGTCTGAGCAGAAGAAACAGGGTCTGTCTCAGCTGGCTTCTATGTTAGAATTGTACCTACAACAAGAAGCAGCTGACCTGGCACAGGAAATAACATCAGCACTGCCACCATCCTGCAGAGAACCCCTCAGCCTCATTGCAAAGGTGGGCACATGCAAACACAATGCAAATAGACACGTTAACATCTTGATGTGCTCATGAATACATTTTGACAAGTACACACTGCAACTCGCCATGCACAAAGACATTAGAAACTGTTATTGCCTCTAGTATCCCCTGGTGCGTTTGGATTGACCCCAACATATGTTGAAGATCTTTCGAGCATCTGTGATTAGATCCCTGTGTGAGTGTGTGTGTGTGTGAATGTGTGTTAGTGAGTGTGTGTTCCCAGAACAACCTCAGGTCTTATTCTCTTAAAACACACCAGCTGCCTTCACCGGGATTTTAACTGCAGATTGTTATGTGTGCAAGAATGTGTGATCTGATGCCTGACTTCTAGACTTCGTGGCTCCATGAAGCTTTAATTCAACATGTTTGTGAGTATTGTGTTTGTCCAATGACAATGATTGTGTATGTGTGAGTACTGAAAGCACCTATGTAAATGATCTAAAGGAGGTTGTATTAAAATAAATGTAAAAAGCAGTAATACTCAACCGTAAGCTACATGACTTGGGTGTTTTACACTTAAAGCAAAAAACCCATTTTATTTTATTGAATGTTTTTTTCAATATTTCAAACTAATAATTTTCATTTAACTTAAAATGGTTTTAATATAGCTGCTTTCAGGCATGCTCTAAACTCGGGAGATCCTGCAGACATTCTCACGAGGGGCTGTATGTGTGAACGCAAATGTCCGAGTGAGAGCCTCCGGACTTTCTGCTGACTTCCTCTGGCCAGCCCCCTAGTATAGCGTCTGCAGAGAACACAGCAGGTGATCCTCTGCAGGATTCACCAAGAGCAAATGGGGGGTTTGATGACGCTTCTAACACACGTCAGACACAAAAATGAAAAAAAAAAAGAAAACATCACTTATGTGCTGTGAACAAAAACATGTGATTTATGCAGTGCTATGAATACGTTACATCCGGCCTCTGCCTGCTGCTCCACCACTCACCTGAACGCTCCGCAGATCTCTGTATTGTTGTTTACTTGCTGCGCGGTGAACCTCCTGCTACACTCCGGACCAAATTCTGCGGACATTCTCCGGAGGTCGTGTCTGAAAACAGCTCATCACGTGATGTTTTTACTCTCGTAGATGACAGGGTTGAAGGATTGTAATGTCTGTCACTTGCTCAGTTTACTATTTTGATCCAGACTAAATACTACCTAATGACTTTACTTAGCGCCGCCATGAGGTTGACTGAGTGAAGTGGCTGGACTACTTGAAGGGTTCCTGTGAAGTTTCACTCAGACATTTCGGTTCCCCACAAAAATGTATGAGAAATACACAAACCACTACCATTTTAATATTTATTTCACCACACCTGCTATTGGTAAAACACAAACTTTAGATCACACAAACTGGTGTATAATGAGTTTACAGTCTCATTGTTTGTGCGTGTGTGTGTGTTTGGATGTGAAGCTGAAAAACTGCTGATTAAATGCAGTTCAAGATTCCGATGGGAATTCTGTTCCAGTTTGAGGGAGATGAAGAGCGAACAGCGTTGAGTGGATTAAAGAGAAGAAAGGGACGAAGAGTGTGTGAGAAAAAAACAAGCAGGGGGGAGAGAGACGAGGGAGGGGGAAGAGAGGAGGAAGTCATACAGATAGAGGGAGAGAAAGAGAGGGAGGGAGAGAAAGGGAGAGATGAAATGAGAAAAGGAAATGTACAAAGTGTGTCACAGTTACTTTGTCAGTTAATATAAATTGTCACTGGGTGATACCTTTCAAAAACGAGAGCCAGGGGAATGAGATTTTAATCATTTAGCAGTGAGCATGACAGATGTCTGCATTGTTTTGACTGTAACTGTTTGTCTATGTACAGTCTGTAGGAGACAGACTGGAGAAAAGATACAAAAGGTAAATTTGGTGTGTGTTTGTGTGGAGCCTTCAACACTTTGTGATCGGATTATGGTCAGTAGGGCGATCTCTCCTACTCACACACACACACACACACACACACACACTGATGTGTTATCTCACTGAGACTTAGCACCTTATTATCCTCTACACCACTTCATATTATCCTGTTAAAGCTCGGGTGGGTAATCCTGGAAAAGCTAGCAAGAGCAGGCTACACTTTGACGAGAGGACCAACCCATAGGACCTTTTGTCAAAGCGACACCCCCAAAACATAGAAACGCTCCCTGTCTATCAACTGCTAGAGGCCGACTTTTTTCTGTGACTTGCTCGCTAACTTCTGGCTGTCCTCACTGCTTCAGTGGTGTCTGTTTCCCCGGCTGAAGACAATGTGCAGTGCAAGCACAGGCAGGATGTGTGCAGGCAGGCAGGTCAGTAAGGGACAGACACCTACGCCAGCCAATCATTTCATTGGAAAGAAACTGTTAGTTGAGTTTATTTCAGTCCTGCGAGGGCCACAGACAGATGACTTCATTTATTGATTAAAGTTAAAATAACATTGTTTCAGAAACAACTTATCAACCGTACCTTTTTAATGAAGCTGTAAAGCTTGTGTAGGTTCGGGAATCCTCCCAACTCCCTCTATTTTAGTGTTTGGGCTCTGACATACCTGGATATTGTAGAGTTGTGTTCTGCTTGAGTTCATTGAGTGAAGAATCCGTAAAAGGGCTTGGTTCTCACTCTCAATGATCCTGAAGGACCTTTTGCAGGTCGATGAAAGATATCCAGGGGAGGTATATTTTTTATTTTTATGTATTATTATATATACTATACTACTTATATTTTGTGTATGTGTTTGTATTTTCATGTTCCTGATGATTCTTCTGTTTACTTGTCTCTACACATGCAGCCCTCTTTCTTCATCCCTCTCTCATTCTCCTCTCTTCTCCTCCTCCCCTCATGCTCCCTCTCTCCGTAATGGCTTTAATACATAACAAATGAGAAGTTTATGAGTGTGTACTTGGAATGTTCAGTGTGCTTTACAAAATAGGTCATTACTGTAAGTGTATAGTTTTCTGTGTGTGTGTGTGTGTGTGTGTGTGTGTGTGTGTGTGTGTGTGTGTGTGTGTGTGTGTGTGTGTGTGTGTGTGTGTGTGTGTGTAAGGGGTCTAGTCTTTTGTACAGTGGGGAGTGTTTTGTGCTGTAAAACCATTCTTTATGTTAATAGCTACTCTCCACAACACCAGTAATGTTACACCCACACGGGCACATACAATGAAGTAATGCAACAGCATCATTACAGCTCTTAATATACCCAAGGGAAGAAAGGAGTGAAGGAGTATATGCTGTATATGTATTCACTGTGTGTGTGTGTTTGTGTGTGTTCATGCAGCACAGGTCAGTGATTTAGATCCTTTGGTGTGTGTGTGTGTGTGTGTGTGTGTGTGTGTGTGTGTGTGTGTGTGTGTGTGTGTGTGTGTGTGTGTGTGTGTGTGTGTGTGTGTGTGTGTGTGTGTGTGTGTGTGTGTGTGTGGAGCAGGATCTGGTCTGTAGTGTGTTGCCTCTGACTATAGTAAGGTTATTTTGTGTGTGTGTGTGTTTTGGTCAGACTGCAGTGGTGCAATAAGCAGTGACAGATGAGATCTGGCCAAGACACATTTTATTGCGTCCCTCAAGCAACTTCCCCTCTCTGAGTGAGTGAATTTGCGTGTTTGTGTGTGTGTGTGTTTAGGCCAGCATATTCATGAAAATATGTGTAGTTTAACATACATACTCCTGAAATATACATGTCCTCATCAGTATCTCGGGGTGTGTGCGTGCCTGTGCATGGGCGTGTGTTTGCGTGCTTCAAATTGTGTGTGAACTCCATTTTTTGCTGCATCAGCCGTTGCTGCTCTCAGACCCATTTCTCACTCATACATTTTACAGACCAGCATGTATATACCCCATAAAACAAACTCTTACACTCCTCTCCATCTGCTCTAACCCTGCTCCGTTGAGCCTCTTTCAATAGCTCTCTGCCTGCTCACTATCATATCTCCACTTCATTGTCACTGACTCTTCTCCTTCACGCTCAGGCCAAGCCCTAAACTTCATCTTATATATGTGTTGTATACATCGTTTGACTGACACCTCCAAGGCCGAGTTTTTAACCGACCAGTGGCAGCATTTCAATCAGAAAAGTTAAAGCATTTCTAAAGTGCCACAAAAATCACAAGTCTAAAAGTATGTACTTGTACTTGATGGTAATTTGCTGTGTCGTAAAATTCATGCTGTAGCCAGCAACTGCATAAATTTGCTAAGCACTCTTGGTACACAGAATGAAGTGGGCGGTCTGTTCCACGGTGCGACATGATAATTATTTGTAGACATGCAGTTTGAGCATGTAACGGAATCAATTTTTTCTAAAACAAGAAGGAGAATCATCAGGAAACTGAAAAGCACAGCTGCCACAGGAGCAAGATAATATGCCTTATCCAGTACATGCCCAACGAGGTGTTCAGTGGGAAGTTTTGTGTGCATTGTGTGCACTCACCAAGACGTTTTGTGCAATGATTTCCGATTGCTGTTTTTGATAA